>NC_135670.1:26619330-26976059 GCF_964188315.1 Podarcis muralis
CGCTTTCTACCCCAAATCAGCTGTCTGAGGGGGCTTTCACACCTCCCTAAGGGTAGGGCCGGGATGTGGGTGGCGCTGTGGGTTAAACCACAGAGCCTAGGACTTGCTGATCAGAAGGTTGGCAGTTCAAATCCCGGTGACGGGGTGAGTTCCCGTTGCTCAATCCCTGCTCCTGCCAACCTAGCAGTTCAAAAGCACGTCAAAGTGCAAGTAGATAAATAGGTAGCGCTCCGGCGGGAAGGGAAACGGTGTTTCTGTGAGCTGCTCTGGTTCGCCAGAAGCAGCTTAGTCATGCTGGCCACATGACCCGGAAGCTGTACGCCGGCTCCCTCGGCCAATAAAGCGAGATGAGCGCCGCAACCCCAGAGTTGGTCACGACTGGACCTAACGGACAGGGGTCCCTTTACCCTTTACCTTTAAGGGTAGGGCCAACCCTACCAATACACCATACATTAAAAGCGAATCCCGGGAACTGTAGTTTGCAAAGTGTGCTGGGAAATGTAGTTCTGCGGGGAATTCCTTGGGGAAAGCTGGGCGCTTTAAAACAAGGTTCTTGTGCAGAGTGCATACCACAAGCAAACACCATCTCAAAGCACCATCCTGCGCATATTTACTCAGACGTGAGGGTGTGCTGAGAGGCACTTATTGCTCATGTGTTTGGGATTACAGTCTTGGTGAAGTGGGGTGAATTTTTCTGCATTTGGCATTCTGTTGTTAATCCAGCTGCTTCCCTGTTCAGCTGCCAGCTCAAATGTACCCTGGCCAAGGTAAGCAGTCTTTGGTAAGAACATCCAAAAGAATGGGGAAAACTTTTCCCCAAAACTAGCAGGGAGGAGAAAAAGCCTGTGCAATAGAAGCTAGACACGTTTTCTTTCCAATTCATAAATCTGCACAACAAAGTCACCTCCCTGGCAAGTGAGTCATTGAAGGATTTATTTCCGTAATTCTTTTTATTAAGAAAAACAACCACCGCAGTTCTCCTCACCCCTTTCAATTTCACATTTCTGGAAAGTGTCTCCTTTAAAACAGACATAATCTATTAGATACGTCACAACCATTTCAATTCGTTTGCATGTGGGCTTCGTGTACAAGACATTCTTAAAACACATCAAGGCTGTTGTTTTTCTCAGTTCGGATTGAAGCTGGTTTGGGGAGTAAATGCATCAACGCACAGAATTTCTGAATAAACAACAGATTTGGATTAGTGGGAGTTAGTGCACAGTAGATGAGAGTGTGGACACAGCAGTAGCATGGGTTTTTTAATGGATTATTTCCTAGGAATTGTTTCAAAGCCCACTGTAGAGCCACAGACCTTTGACTCTCCTCCTGCCATGTGTTGCATCTAAGATGTGGCTCCCATGATCCCTTGCAAGGGCCGCAGAGGATTCTGGGGCACAACTCTTGGGTCTTCCTTCCCATTTAAGACTTTTCATGCCGCCACAAATCATGGGAGCATTTGTGTACCTATCTTGTGGTTTATTGGCAAACTTTACCCCTCTCCTATCTCAGACTTTTGAGAAGAATCAGTTTGGGGGTTTTGTCTGGAGTTCAAGGAACAGGGCAGGGCAAAATGGGGACGTCAAAAGTTTTTCCAAGTTGGCGAAGGACATGCTAAGTCACACAATTGGTCCATCTAGTTCAGCATTGTCTGCACCATTGGGCAGAATTTAGGGTTTCTGGTAGGGAGTCTCTCCTTGCCTTACCTGGAGAGGCCATTGGGGATTGAACCTGTGACCTTCCACATGCCAAGCAGATGCTTAGCCATTGAGCTAAGGCCCTTGACAATACTGAGCCACACAATTGGTCCATCTAACTCAGCGTTGTCTATGCTAACTGGCAGGCAGCACCTGTCCAGGGTCCAGGCAGGGAGTTTCCCCCCAGCCCTACCTGGAGATGTCAGGAGTTGACCTTGGCACCTTCTGCATGCCAAGCAGATGCTCTGACTCCTTCCCACTTTGTAAGTGTTGCACTCTGTGCCTCTCTCCATCTCCTTAGAAGAATCAATTAACATGTCTTCCTCTTCTTTTTCTGCTTCCCTTGGGTGGTGCCAGGGTCTAGTCTCTCCTCCAGCTGGGAGCCATGAAGGCTGACAACACGTCGCAGCAGGAATGCCACTCCTAACTTCCTGGGGTGTCCCCGAAGCTCACAGCCCTCCTTCTCCCCCTCTCCCAAATTCTGGGCGATTAGTGGGCGCTTCTGCACCAGGGTTGGACCAGCCAGTCTGGAAGAACCGCTTCAGGCTGGGCTCTGGGTTCCTTGAGCAGGGCTGGAGTCAAACCCCTCCTTCTTCCGCTGCCTCCTGCCAAACCACCTGCTCCAGGGCTACAAAAGCCTTAAGTACCTCTTGCTGCAGGACCCAGGAAGACAGGGCTTGCTCCTGGCAGCCTTCAGAGAGGAGAGAAGCAGCCACCCTTGGTGATCATGCCAGGACGGAGCCACGCCTGTTAGGAGGACTTCAGGCATCCCAAGGAGAGAGGGAGCAGAGATCTCGGTTACACATTAGACATCGTGGAAGCCCAGGGAGACCCACGCAAGCTTATCATTAACTTGGCGGCGCTGCCAGGCGATATAAAGCCGAGAGCAAGAGAAGGGCAAGAGGCACCCAAAGCGGCAGGATGGCAACCACACCGACAACCGCGGCCATGACCACGGCAGCCCCAGAGGAGGGGCTGGCCATCAACAACCCTGCAGACATCTCTGTCATTGTCCTTTACTTCTTGATAGTGCTGGCGGTGGGAATATGGGTAGGTCTCCTTGACTTTTCTCGTGTGCGTTTTATTTGGTCATCCGACCTCTTGCTTAAGAGACCGCAGAGGAAGGAGAGCCCACAACCTCCTGAATTTCTACTGCATTTGCAATTATATGCCACCTTTTCCTCCAAGGAGCTCAAGAGGGTGTCCCACGGCTCTCCCCCTCCTCATTTTGTCCTCACAGCAACCCTGTGAGGGAGGTTAGGCCGAGAGGCAGTGTCAAAGTCGGCTTCATGGCTAAGTGGGGATTCGAACCCTGGTCTCCCAGGTCCTAGTCTGACACTCTAACCACGACGCCACACAGGTGTAGTGCCACCAGCATCGTTGCTGGACACCAGGAATCTCTGGGGCAGAAAGTGGAAGGTGGCAAGAAATTGCTTTTTTGTTTTGTTTTTATGGAGGGGTGGATTTGACATGTAAAATTAAAGGTGCTTTAAGGTTGCCACCTTGCATTCCTGGCAGGTGATTCCGGAAGGGTGTTTATTATGGAGTTTATTACGGATCCGGCCCAATCACCTTCTCAATCCGGCCAGTGGACGGTCCGGGAATCAGTGTGTTTTTTCATGAGTAGAATGTGTCCTTTTATTTAAAATGCATCTCTGGGTTATTTGTGGGGCCTGCCCGGTGTTTTTACATGAGTAGAATGTGTGCTTTTATTTAAAATGCATCTCTGGGTTATTTGTGGGGCATAGGAATTTGTTCATTATTTTTTTTTCAAAATATAGTCCGGGCCCCCACAAGGTCTGAGCGACAGCCCCCTGCTGAAAAAGTTTGCTGACCCCTGGTCTACATCAACCTCAGAATACCAGCCTGTGTTTCACATCTATTTAATCCAGATTTCCCTTTACTGGAGCAAACCTGATAAGTTAAAAAAACAAGTCTCTGCTTGGTGTGTGTATGAAATCTCCTCTCCCTGCTTGTAGGGTTCACCCCTTCCTCACAGGGCAAGAGGTCAGGGTTGCCCGAGGCGGGGATGAAGGAAACGGAGCCACCAGAAAGTGGCTCAGGGCCAAAATGTCTGAGAGAGGCCTCAGGAAAGAGCAGGGAGGGTGAGATGGGAGGCTGAGGACAGCGATAGGAACAGATGCAGGCAAGGGAGGCTGGTCAGAAGCGGCAATGCCAGCCGCTGGAAGCCACGGGAGAGGAGAGGGCTCCTGTTCTCAGGCCCTGCTTTTGGGCTTTCCAGAGACACTTGTTTATTGCATTTAAATCCCACCTTCTTCTCCAAGGAGCAGTAGGTGGCATGTATGATTCTTCCCCCATTCAGTCCCCTGGTTGGCAGGTTAGACTGAGAGGCTGCGACCGGCCCCCAAGGTCACACTCAGTGAGCCTCACGGCTGAATGGGAAGATTTGAACTCTGGTTTCCCAGCTCCTAGTCTGACACTCTAACCACTACACCACACTGCCTCTCACATTGGCACCTGGCTGGTCACTGTGAGAACAGGATGCTGGCCTGACCCAGCAGCCTTTTCTTCTTCCCAGATGGGGCACTGCCCCACTAGCCTCCTCCTGTCCTTAGCCAGCCGCCCCCCCACCCCCAGAACTGCCTGCCTCCTTCCTTACACCCAGGCTACAGCCTGTCAGTTTCCTCCTCTTCCTCAGCCTCAGTCTCAGAGTTGCCCTTTGTAGAGGAGGGAGGAGGAGGAGGAATCCTAGAATTGTAGAGTTGGAAGGGACCCCAAGGGTCATCTAGTCCAACCCCTGCAATGCAGAAATCCCAACACGCAGTTTGAAACCATACCAGACTCAGCTTAGCTTTGTAAATGTGCTAGCAGTTTTATTGCTTCACCCTTCAGCTTAGGAAGAGAATGGGGTAAGACAAGAAGGAGCTGGCTTTGGCTTCTGCTGGCAGTCTCCTGTGCCCTAGCAGTCCAAAGGGATACATCAGTCGCCGCTCGATAGAGCGATGTTGTTTGGGGTGATGGAAGAGAGCAGCCTGGCCTGGCCAGAGCTCCCAGGAAGGCTGTGGGTGTGCAGCATTTTTAAACTTTCTGGCCGTTTGGAATCTGCACCCGAGGGAGAAGCAGCAAGTGTGATCTGTCCCAAGGTTCTGCACAAAGAGGTCCCCTGATACCTTTGCTGCCCTCCAGAGACTGCAGCACGCAGCGGTAGCTCCCTGGCAGTGCCTGCGCTTGGGCTTGGGTAGCTCAGCTGAACCCATTCAAAGTTTTCCCTAGCCAGGGCAAATGGAAGCGTGTCTGCCACCTAGATTTGAGTGCTTCAGGATGGCTGAGAGGTGTCATGGCCAGGGTGGGGGGAAAGGTGACTAGATGAGATTTTTTATGGCAGCAGAAAGAGTGACAAGAAGGGGAACAGCTTGATTTTTGCCACAAAGGGTGCTGCTGCTGATTCCTTATTGCAGGCTCCTTATCCCCAGTGCTTGCGGCTATTTTAGCAGAGATACAACAGGCACTCTGCACATGTTCAGCGGCGACACTCACCTTGATTACCTATTCACGGCGTGTGTGGATGACAAATGGAAGCTAGCGTTATGGGCTTAAACAGAACAGATGTATAACTTTGCAATCAATTAATGTATTTGAACAGCCGCTCCCTCTCCCCAGAGAGCTGTAGTTCAGGGAGAACGATGAGCAGAGAGTTGACATCACCTTCCCAGACTAAAATTATCCGGATTCTTTGCTGGTGGTATTAAACTGATACTCATTTGTAATGTTGATGAATGGTGTATAGCAAGCTTTCAAGGACTGGGCAAATTCCCTTTTTTTTTGCAGGGGATGGGAGGACCAGTTCCTGACTGTTATTTGCAGTGGGGGGCCATTATTTCCCCAAGGACATTCCTCCTTTTATCCTCACAACATCCTGTGAAGTAGGTTAGGCTGAGAGGCAGTGGCTGGCCAGTGAGCTTCACGGCCAAGAGGGGATTTGAACCCTGTTCTCTCCCTGGTCTTAGTGCAGCACTTTAACTGCACTGCCTCTCAAAGTAGGGTTGCCAACTCTTTTCCTGCCTCTGCTCTTGTGCCTGGCAGAAGGTTTTACCACTTTTCTCCTTGCCCGACGCACAGAAAACCTTTCATTCTTATGACTTGCAAATTAATAATAATATTGCACTGAAAATTAATAATATTGCAAATTAATAATAACCCTTGCACTGAAAAATTCCCAGAGCAGCTGTGTAATAATGCACCAGGTGGTGCCTTTCCTGGGCTGTAGAGAAATGAAAAGAGCTTCACCTGTGAAACGTCTGTCTGATGGGCAACCCTTAAAGTTTCAGAAGCAGAACCAGTGGAAGGAGGTGCAGGAGCCAAGCCGACTTGATGACTGGCTCCCCAGGACCTGGGTGGGGCAGGTCAGGGTGTCTGATTCTGGCAGTGTGTGGCAATGACTCCCAGGGTCCTTGCACTGCCTGAACTCCTTCAGAGCTGTGCAGAAGTCCAGAAGGCCCTCGAAGAGCCCAGGACTCCCCTCTCTGAAGCAGCCTTCTCCAGTCTGGATGTTTTGGACTACAATTCCCATCAGCCTTAGCATCCCACGGCTATCCAGGCTGGGGCTGATGGGAGTTGTTTTTCAAAGCATCTGGGCAAGGCTGCTCTTAAGGAAGACGGGCAGGTGTCAGGAGGGATGGGCTAAGAGCGTGAGGAGGGTTTTGAATACAAAACCACTGAGAAAATTGCAAGGCAAGACTGCTTGCTGGCTTGATTTTGTCTGAGGTCAAAGAGAGTCTCATTGTACCAGGAAGCTAGGATCCCTCTTCCCTTGCCCTGGCTGTCCCCACGCCACACTTAACATCTACCTAGTTATGCAGATGCCAGTGTGAGAGTAGGTTTCTTACATTCCAAAGCAGGAACGGGCAGAACATGCGGGTCAAGTTATATATATATCACCAGGAAATACGGAGTGCTAGAAAATCCCATTGCTCTTGCAAGGGGAATGGCTTGCCTTTTCTCTCTCTTCCAGAAACCATGAGGTCTAGAGGCATGCTTGCTCTTTTTAAAATGAAGAGAAAGCGGGGCTCTCCACAGGAGGTAGCTGCTTCTGAGGTGGAAAGCCACATTTCAGAACTCGGATCCAGCTGTTGCACAGGCTAGTGATTTATTTGGGTGTGTACTGCGTTGTGTTTGCTGGTTTCTAGGACGCTTGTGGTGCTGTGGTCTAAACCACTGAGCCTCTTGGGCCCGCTGATCAGAAGGTCGGCGGTTCAAATCCCCAAGACGGGGTGAGTTTCTGCGCACTCTAGCTTTTGTCACTGTGTTCCGTTGTGCCAGAAGTGGTTTAGTCCTGCTGGCCACAGGACCCGGAAAACTGTCTGTGGACAAACGCCAGCTCCCTCAGCCTGAAAGTGAGAGGAGCGTAACAACCCCATAGTTGCCTTTGACTGGACTTAACCATCCAGGGGTCCTTTACCTTTTTACCTTGCTGGTTTCTGTGGACACACAACGGCCGTGCCACAATTGTATGAGGAGGAGGAGCAGCAAAAATAGTCCTTTTGCTTTGTTGCTTTCTCTTTCCGGGAGGTGAACACTGATTCTTGCCTGCCATTTGCAGTGCAGAATGAGAGATGGGCTCAAGGCATGCTACGGGTCTGCCCAGGTGGGGCAGGGCACCCTATGCCAAAGAGCCACAGTGAGCGCCAGGCTAGGTAGACCAGTTGCTCAGAATCTGTTGAAGGCATTTTCCCATGTGCATGGGCAAATGCCAACAGTCTCCTGAAGAATTTTATGAAGATGTAGATGCATAAACACACACACACACACACACACACACACACACACACACACACATGTTTGTAACGAATATTATTATTGATTGAATTATTGCTAGAATGTATGCCCAGAGAGCATACAGAGAGCTTACCAGAGAGACTTCCAAGGCACCAAGCAGACACACTATTTAAAAGCAAAAACAGTCTGAAACGCTGAAAGCATTCTAAAAACAATTACAATTAAGAACATTTCAAAGCAGTTTCAGTTCAAATGGAACGTATTACAAATTCTCCACTTTGGGGGTATGAAGCCATGACCATCATTTATGCCGGTGTTTCCCAAACTTGGGTCTCCAGCTGCTTTTGGACTACAATTCCCATCATCCCTGACCACTGGTCCTGCTAGCTAGGGATGATGGGAGTTGTAGTCCAGAAACAGCTGGAGACCCAAGTTTGGGAAACCTCCTGGTTTAGGTGATCGTCAGTGTTCCTTGGTGGATCTCTGAGTTTTGAGACATTTCAAGGCTACCATCCAATAAACATACCTCTGGTCCGTAGGAAGTACCATAATGTAGATTAAATGACATTTGTTATTTTAAAAATGATGCAAAATGTGGCCTTCCCGGAGTAGCCCCTTCCCTGCCCATATGACTATGCATTGTAAGGGGTTAGGCTAGATGACCCATGGGCCCCTTCCAACGCTTCAATTCTATGACTATGCCATGCCCTATAGTGTATGGTGGGTGTAAACAGAGAGACTGCTATGCCAACCTCTGCCAGCCTGGTGGTGCCCTCCAGATTCTTTGGACCACAACTCTCGCCAGTCCCAGCCAGCATGGGCAAACGGCGCTGGGTCTGAGCACACCTGTGTTGGCTGAGGGTAGCGGTAGTCCAAAGCACTTGGAGGGAGCGCCACCAGGCCCCGGTGACGATTGCCCTCTGCCCCAACCAGCGGCATTTCTGTATGACATTTGGGTTGGGCAGCCATGGAGGGTGGTGCCAGGAGGAACTGCCAGTCTGGACAAGCCTCAGGTGGCACGTTGCCCACAGACGACGTTCTCATTCATTTACCCCCATCATGGTTTCATTGGGAAAGGCTTGGCGAAAGGCCTGTTTGCCACCGAAACAATGGTGAGCCTTGATTGCGCCTAATAAATCTGTGCCACGAATGGACATGAATATAATCGCTGTTAAGCTGCCTGCAGTGCTTCCGGGATGGTGCTAAATAAACAGCAGCTCGGGGATGCCAGTTTGTTTTTTTGTTTTTGTTGTAGCATCAGAGGGATAACTTCATGCCAGGCTTTCTCCTTCCGGATCTGACTCCATTCCGAATCCTGCTCCCAACATTTCTGTTCCATTGTTCATGGGAGCGGTGCTTTTTTCCCGGGGTGGGGGATGCAGGGGTACACATACTCCTAAACATTTTGTGAATCTTTGTACTTTTCTCCATGTACACTGGTACCTCGGGTTAAGAACTTAATTTTTCCGGAGGTCCATTCTTAACCTGAAACTGTTCTTAACCTGAAGCACCACTTTAGCTAATGGGGCCTCCCGCTGCTGCTGAGCCGCTGCTGTGCGATTTCTGTTCTCATCCTGAAGCAAAGTTCTTAACCTGAGGCACTATTTCTGGGTTAGCGGAGTCTGTAACCTGAAGCATCTGTAACCCGAAGCATCTGTAACCCGAAGTACCACTGTACTGTGTTTATTTCCCCCGATTTGAACTATAAAATGGTAATTTTCTTAAGTCAAAATGAGAGTACCCCTAAATATATTTTTTTAGATACATCACTGCATGGGAGGTCTTTTGCAAACCATTTCTGGGATGCATCTCATGGGCTTAACACTTGGAACTCCAGAGAGATTATGAGGATAACCTGATAGTTTCATTTCTGGCAGGCTTAAGATAGAATCAACTTTTCACGGTGGATTTGTACCCGCTGGGTCAATACTCCAAGCAGGCCCAATGAAATCAGTGGACAAGTTAAGGTCAAGGGGTTGCAGCCAACCGATGTTACTCCAGAGTAGACCCATTGAAATTAGGGGACCTAGATCGATCACATCAATTAGTTTCAACAGGCATGCCCTGAGCCTCACCAATATTGGACACAGCTCATAATCGACATAGGAGCCAATGTGGTGTAAGGGTTAGAGTGTTGGACTGTGACCTGGGAATCGGGTTCAAATCCACACTCAGTCATGTTTTCTGGGCCTGTCGCTGCCTCTTTCAGCCTAGCCTATCTCACAGGGTTGCTGTGAGGACAAGATGGGGAAGAGGAGAGCCATGAGCTCTTCGGAGGAAAACGTGGTCCATAAACAAAATAAGAAATGTTTTGTCAATGTTTTGATGCTCACTGACATCAATGGATTTAAATTAGAATTAGGGTTCCTTAAACCCACTGATCTGAATCTCACTGGATACTCACTGGATATCATCCTTTGACAAGATGTCCTTTTCAATATATTATTAATTTATTACATTTATACCCTGACTTTCCTTCAGCAGAAGCCCAGGGCAGAAAACAATACGTGAGAAAACAATTAAAAAAAACCTTAAAGCCTATTCTAGTACTGTATAGAGGTGGACTGGGAAAGATCTCCACTTAAAAGGCTCATTGGAAGAGGAAAGTCTTTGGCAGGCACCAAAAAGACAACAGGGGAGGCGCCTGTCTAATATTCATGGGGAAGAGAGTTCCAAAGCACATTGTACAGAAGAGACCTCCCAATAAGATGGTATCTGCAGGATGCCCTCGCCTCGATCGGATATGTAAGGGGTGAGACGATCTTTCATGCATCCTGGTCCCACATTGTCCTGGGCTTTATACACTAGAACCAGTACCTTGAATTTAGTAGGTTAATGTGTTGGCGATATCCTGCCCCAGTGAGCTGCCACATTTTGCAGCATCTGCCACTTCCAGACAACCTGAAGGGCAGCCCCACAAAGAGCACATTGCAGTAATGAGCTTATCAATACATGGGGAGATAGTGGTCAGGCTCTATTATATGGCTGGTAACTCTAATTGCATCTCCTCTTCTGTCTTCCTTAGGCCATGTATTCAACAAACCGTGGGACAGTTGGGGGATTCTTCTTAGCAGGCCGGAGCATGGTCTGGTGGCCGGTAAGTTGTGTCTAAAGAGCCAACTCCCCTGAAAAACAGCCCCCTTCATTTTCCACCAAGAGGACCACAGGCTGAATCTACCCTATCTGCCCTTCCTGATTTTGCAAATTGCAGACTGAAACAGAGAACCATATCCTCTGAAAGGGACGCTCCTCTGAATTTTGCAATGCGGTTCTCCAGACAAGTAAATGTGTACAAAATTGCACCTGCTTGGGTAAAGCGTGCATAGAACGGTATATGTTCACGAAAAGAACATGGAAAAAGTATATTAGGGGGACATTGCTTTGCAAAAAATGTGTAGATTAGGCAAAATGTTGGCCATTAGGAGAAATTTGCGCAAAAATGCTGGTGAGTTTTCATGAGGATTTTTAAAAAGCAAACTGATAGGGAAATGTGGAGAAGAGACTGGGGGAAAACAGGAAACCAAGAGAAACAGAAATTTTGCAGTCCAAAGCAGTGTGGGGAAGGGAGAAACCAGATTGGCAAAGGTTTGCCTATGCAAAGCTTTGCTGCTGCTGACTATTGGTGGACGGTGGAGGGGCAAGACTCTCTCTGCTCCTTTGCCCATCCTCACGGCACCAGGGCTCCTGAGGATAGACTGTGGAGGAGCAGGGCAGCGGCTGGTCTGTCGCCTGGTGCATGACTCACCTTCCAGTGAGGTGCCCAGTGAGGTGAAGAGAAAGAGCTTGTTCCTTCCGAAAGCAGAAGCTGTCCTTCTTACCTGATGCTCCCTTGGAGGGGAAAGATCTAAGGATCAAAGTAGAAAAAGGAACAGCTCATTCTTTGCCAGTGTGAGCAGGAAAGGGGGATGAAATAAACATCTTATATATATTTTCTTCTCACTCAACTTTTGGCCAAGTCTCATCAGTCTTATTTGTTTGCTGAAAAACAGGTTTATCATGTGTTTGTGTGTGTGTGTGTGTGTGTGTGTGTGTGTGTGTGTTGCTCTAAGTGGCTTATGTCCGGAATACGTTGGTGTAAAACAGCACCTGCAAAGCAGGCAGATTCATACAATACAAATACAAGAGCGACACATTTTAAAAGAAGGATGAGTGGGGGGGAATTCGGGGGGTGGAGGTGCATTCGTGATGGCCTGTCGACACACCATTCCTATGTTAGTTTTTCTGCGGTGTCTGCTCGATATTATTTCTGTCCAGAGGGGCCCTCTTGTACAATGGTGCAACAAAGGCTGGACAAAATAAAAATAAAAATAAATTGGAATGTTTGCAGCATGAAAAGGGATGGGATTTCAGCAAGCAGTACACCAATTGCAAATGAAGCAGCCTGGCTTCCCAGAAACTACTGCAGGTGCAAATCAGTATTGAAAGCGGGATTACATATACCATAAATGTCCCCAACACCGTTTTGTGCAAAAACTGCCCTGAATGCACAACGAGAAGAGGTGTCTGGAGGGGCTCAAAGGCTTCACTCTGTCCCCTGTGTGACGCTGGCTCTTTTAAAATACAGTGGTACCTCGGGTTAAGTACTTAATTCGTTCCGGAGGTCCGTTCTTAACCTGAAACTGTTCTTAACCTGAAGCACCACTTTAGCTAATGGGGCCTCCCGCTGCTGCTGAGCCGCTGCTGTGCGATTTCTGTTCTCATCCTGAAGCAAAGTTCTTAACCTGAGGCACTATTTCTGGGTTAGCGGAGTCTGTAACCTGAAGCATCTGTAACCCGAAGCATCTGTAACCCGAAGTACCACTGTACTGTGTTTATTTCCCCCGATTTGAACTATAAAATGGTAATTTTCTTAAGTCAAAATGAGAGTACCCCTAAATATATTTTTTTAGATACATCACTGCATGGGAGGTCTTTTGCAAACCATTTCTGGGATGCATCTCATGGGCTTAACACTTGGAACTCCAGAGAGATTATGAGGATAACCTGATAGTTTCATTTCTGGCAGGCTTAAGATAGAATCAACTTTTCACGGTGGATTTGTACCCGCTGGGTCAATACTCCAAGCAGGCCCAATGAAATCAGTGGACAAGTTAAGGTCAAGGGGTTGCAGCCAACCGATGTTACTCCAGAGTAGACCCATTGAAATTAGGGGACCTAGATCGATCACATCAATTAGTTTCAACAGGCACTGCCGCTGTGCCACCGCCGCCCGATTTCTGTTCTCATCCTGAAGCAAAGTTCTTAACCCGAGGTACTACAGTGGTACCTCGGGTTACATACGCTTCAGGTTACAGACTCTGCTAACCCAGAAATAGTGCTTCAGGTTAAGAACTTTGCTTCAGGATGAGAACAGAAATCGTGTTCTGGCGGCGTGGCGGCAGCAGGAGGCCCCATTAGCTAAAGTGGTGCTTCAGGTTAAGAACAGTTTCAGGTAAAGTACGGACCTCCGGAACGAATTAAGTAGTTAATGCAAGGTACCACTGTATTTCTGGGTTAGCGGAGTCTGTAACCTGAAGCGTATGTAACCTGAGGTACCACTGTATAGTGTTAAGGCAGTGGTTTTCAACCACTGTGGCACCCTGGGGTGCCTTCAGTGGTGGTGAGGTGCTCTGTGGGCAGCACCAGCCTCCATCCCTCCTTCCTTCTCTTCCTCCTCTGATGCTCCCTCATGTCTCTGCCTCCAGCGGCTCACACAGCTGTTTGTTGCAGCGGCCCTGGCTACAAGTTCTCCAGGCGAATGGTGCCTCTGGGGCCAGCCAGGGGTTCTTGGTTGCTGGGAGCTGAGGCAGCATTGGAGTAAGTAAGCAAGCAAGCAAGGATTTCTGAGGAAAGGAGAGAGAGGAGAAGGGGCTGAGGGAACCCTCCACAAGGGAGGGTGTCCATAAAAGGGGGTGAGGGGCTGCCAGCTCTGCAGGTGAAGGGTGACATAACTGGGCACCTGAGCCCCACAGGGGAGCCACAGAAAGATGTAGTTGGTCAAGGGGCCCTTGTATTTACAGGACTGCCTCTCCTGGCATGCCCCACAGAGGACCTTAAGGTCAATGAATAATCATAGTTTAGAGGTCCCAGGCCCTAAGGAAGTCAGATTATCCTCTACCAGGGCCAGGGCCTTCTCAGTAATGGTTCCAACCTGGTGGAATGCTCTGTCCCATGAGACCAGGGCCCTGCTGGATTTAACTTCCTTCTGCAGCGCCTGTAAGACAGAACTATTCTGCCTGGCTTTCAATTTGAACTTAGCCTGATCTTTTATTCCCCTTCCTTCCCTCCCCCTCCCCTTTTTATGAAGATTACCCGCTCTGGGATCCCACAGCTAATTCTCCCCTGGTCTCCTCGCTGGCCCAAATAGGACTAATTTAGCCCTGGTGATCATCTAATGTTTATTGGATGGATTTCCCCCCTAAATTGGTTTTTTATTTTATTGTTATTCATGTTTTATACCGTATTTTATGCTGTTTCTTTGTAGCATCAATTGTTTTAAATTTGTTGTTAGCCGCCCTGAACCTGGTTTTCTGAACCGGGAAGGGCGGGGTATAAATAAATTATTATTATTATTATTATTATTATTATTATTATTATTATTATTATTATTTATAAGGGAGCCACGGACGCAAACCTCTGGGTTTGAGTGAAAACTTCTGGGTTAAGGGAAGTGTGGGAGCAAGTCTGAGAAATGGCAAAAGCTCCCCTTTTGTGCAGATGCCAGGCTATCGTGTTGGGTCTGAATGCCTCAGCCTTCTCTTCGATGGAGATATCCATCTGCTAGAAGTCCGTCCCAAGCAGAATTGCAGAGACGTGGAATCCATTGTGGTTAATCATTTTCCCGGGAAAGCGTTCCTAATTACCCGGCATTAGCCTTAATCATTAATTGAAGGGAAACTGAGAGAGAGAGAGAGAAGAAGCTGCCCTTGCCCTTCCCTATCCTGGAGGCTAAAAGATGGAGAACAAGACACTTTGCGGATTAAAACGAGAGGGGAACTCCCCCACTGAATGAAGCCAGACAGGACAGTGCAGGCAAAGTGTTGCAAGCCAACTTGCCCTCACAGGAACGCTGGCTCTTAAAATGGTGACAACAGCTGCCTTGTAAAGAAGCAACTCTGTCTAGGTCAACCAAGGAACAATCGCCAAATGGGTGTTGGCAGGAGCTCTGCTTCCATTGCTTGTCCGCTGGGTGGTGAGGCTGTGAGAGGAAATAATAATAATAATAATAATTTATTATTTATTATTTATACCCCACCCATCTGGCTGGGTTTCCCCAGCCACTCTGGGCGGCTTCCCACACAATATTAAAATACAGCAATGCATCAAACATTAAAAGCTTCCCGAAACAGGGCTGCCTTCAGATGTCTTCTAAAAGTCTGGTAGTTGTTCTTCTCTTTGACATCTGGTGGGAGGGTGTTCCACAGGGTGGGGGCCACCACCAAGAAGGCCCTCTGCCTGGTTCCCTGTAACTTGGCTTCTCGCAGTGAGGGAACCGCCAGAAGGCCCTCGGCACTGGACCTCAGTGTCCAGGCAGAACGATGGGAGTGGAGATGCTCCTTCAGATATACTGGACCGAGGCCTGCAGGAGGCAAACTCCCAGGACCATTGGAGCTCCCGTAGTCCATTTGTATTCAGATGCAGGGCCTGCCCTGACAGACCGCTTGCGGCGCTCGAGCCACGCTGTCTCACAGTTGGGCTGGCCGCTGGCCCTGGTTGAGAGCTAGGCATTGAGTCTAATTCTGCCTCTGGGGATGTGAGGCTGAGGTCCAAAGGTGGTGCAAAAGCAACAGATCTATGCACATAAACTCAGATCTAGCTGCAATCATGTCTGATGTGTTGCTGGAATCCATGTGGGGAACTCCAGGCTCCAACCCACAAAAGTTTATGATATGTGTCATATGGAGCCGCAAGGGATTTTGCATACCCTCCAACATTTCTCCGATGAAAATAGGGACGGCCTATTCCATAATAAATAATAATAATAGTAGTAATAATTTTATTATTTATACTCTGCCCATCTGACTGGGTTCTCTCCAGCCACTCTGGGCGGATTCCAACATATATATAAGCATGAAACATTAAAAACATTAAACATGAAACATTAAAAAAACTTCCCTATACAGGGCTGTCTTCTAAAGGTTGTGCAGTTACTTATCTCCTTGGCTCAGGGGTCGCGTAACTCCATACCCTCCAATGAAAATAGGGACGTCCTAAGGAAAAGTGGGACATTTGGGGATCAAATCGGAAACCGGGACGGCTTCTGTATATCCAGGGTTGTCCCTGGAAAATGGGGGCACTAGAAGGGTCTGGTTTTGTTGCCCCATACCTAGGTGACTCCCAGCCCACCCTCCTCCCTCAGGCTAAAGGACATCTCTCCTTTCTGCTTCCAGATTGGTGCCTCTCTGTTTGCCAGCAACATTGGGAGCGGCCATTTTGTAGGCCTGGCCGGGACGGGGGCAGCCGCCGGGATCGCGATCGGAGGCTTCGAGTGGAACGTAAGTACCTTTGATTCTGTGGCTTTGGAAAATGGCAGTTACCAGTTTATTTTTGGGTCCTTCACATTTTTAACCCTTCTTGCCCGGGGATGTTTTTTTTCTTTTTCTTTTAAACCTGCTGATCAAAAGTGTTGCTCTTCAGGTGGGTGGGCAAGATAATCCTGTCACATTCCTGGATTCCATGTTTTTGAGCACATGCCATGCTGGCTTGGGGTGATGGGAGCTGTGATCCAACAACGCCTCAGGGGCCATGTCATCATCCCTGGTTTTTGGAGAAGCCAGATCAGGCCCTGATCAGGTGTGTGTGGCGTAACTAGGCTCCCCAGTGGCAAGATGTCTCCCTGCCAAGATGCACCCAACCTCAGTGGCAAAAAGATAACGCTCCATCTGTATCACTAGAGGCCCCAGTGATCTCTGTGGCTAGAAAAGATTTCCACTGGCTTTGGCTGCTACACCTGATGCCACCATTCCTGGACCAGGGTAGCCTGATCAGAGTGGTCCATGCATTGGAGACCTCAAGCCTTGCTTACTGTGATGCACTTTTTGTGGGGCTGATGTTGGCAATGAGGGCAGAATGTGACAGCCGAGCACCCAGAGGTGGACTTAGCACAGCGCGATTGGTTCTCCCGCACAGGGCACCGAGCCAAGAGGGCACCTCCCCACCTCCTTCCCAATGCCTAGTAAGTGTTTGCTTTGGAAGGGTCCTAAATTCCCCCACCCTCCTTCCTAAAGCCTGGTTGGTGCTTGCCCAGCTTTGGGAAGGAGACGGGAGGGTTCTAGGACCCTCCCAGAGCCTTCACACCTCCTTTCCAAAGCCCAGTGCCCCGCTTAACCAGCTTTGGGAAGGTGGCACGAGATCTGGGGTGTGTGTCAAGGTGCCGTATTAGCAAGGCCCACCCCTGCAAGCACCACACAGCTCATAGGAGAGAGCTACACTGGCTGCCAATTTGCTACAAAGTTCAAGATCCTTTGTTAGGACTTCATGAGCCCAAAGGACCTATGGACTGCCTGATTCCTTACTCCCCACTACAGTCACTGAGATCCTCTGAAGGGCACCGCTGGCAGTCCCCCAATCTTCCTGAGGTTCGGGTGGCCTTCACTAGGGACTGAGCCTTTAATGTGGCAGGGCCTGTCCTGTGGAACTCCTTGCCACGAGAAGTCATCTGGCTGGAGTCATTCTTGTTTTCCTTCAGGTTCCTTTTAAAAGTTCATTGCTCAGACAGGACTTTGGCCCATTACCACTCAGGTTTTATGGCTATGCTGCTGATGCTTTTCCTGCAAAAACCTTGTGTACCACTTTGCTACATTTCCTGTGTAAGCACAGTCTGTAAATACTTGGATAAACAAATGCATCAACAAAAACTTTCTGTGTGTTCCAGGCTCTGGTGATGGTGGTCATTCTGGGCTGGATGTTTGTCCCCATCTACATCAAGGCCGGAGTAAGTCCACAACGCGGGCGATCTGGCTTCCTCCTCCGCGGCTCCTGTGCTTGTCTTATTTTCTGTATATCATTGGGGGTGGGACGCCCAGGCTAAAGGAAGAGGGAAGGGGTTTGCAGGAGATCTGCCTGGCAGCACCCGGCATTCTCAGCAAAAGGAGCTCTCACTGGGCTGCTGGGTAATTATTGACAGGTCTCCTTTTGTGCGTTCATCCACACATCCCCAACTGCCACTGCTTCCTTTTCATGGGTAATGGCTTTGTGCCTAGTTCCTCATCTGGGATTTGCACCTACAGTTTCTAGGGCCCACCTTTGCCAGCTTCCATATTTACTGGGAGGCTGGGCCAGGCCTGGCCAGGCCACGTACCCCTGCCCCAGTGCTCTTCTGCTTCCTCTAGCTGCTCCAAACGCCTGACCTTTTCTTCCTCCTCCTTGCAGGTGGTGACAATGCCAGAGTACCTGCGGAAACGGTTTGGGGGGAAGCGCATTCAAATCTACCTTTCCGTCCTCTCTCTCTTCCTGTACATCTTCACTAAGATCTCAGTAAGTAGAACCATGGATCCAGCACCCTTTCCCTCGCCCAGACTATATTTTTACCTTTAAAGCTCTGTGTGCAAGGATGCTTTTGTTGTTGTCCTAGTGCTTTCCCCATGGAAAACTGCATTTCACAACTGAATCAGACGCAGGTGGCGCTGTGGGTTAAACCACAGAGCCTAGGGCTTGCTGATCAGAAGGTCAGTGGTTTGAATCCCCACGACGGGGTGAGCTCCCTTTGCTCGGTCCCTGCTCCTGCCAACCTAGCAGTTCCAAAGCACGTCAAGTGCAAGTAGATAAATAGGTACCACTCTGGCAGGAAGGAAAACGGTGTTTCCATGCGCTGCTCTGGTTCGCCAGAAGCGGCTTAGTCATGCTGGCCACATGACCCGGAAGCTGTACGCTGGCTCCCTCAGCCAATAAAGCGAGATGAGCGCCGCAACCCCAGAGTCGTCCGCGACTGGACCTAATGGTCAGGGGTCCCTTTGCCTTTACCAGAGCAAACAGTCATTGTGTTTTCTATGGATTGCATTTGTTTCAATTCAGAAGTAAAATGAGGGTTTTTCCAGGGAAAGTGCCAGGAAAAAACCACACTGGGACACAAAGCTTTAAAGCACGGACCTGTGTCTGGAAAGTGTGGTGCAAAAGGAAGTGGGTGAGCCCTAGGTGTGAAGGGAAAACAACATATACATCATATAATGTTAAACACACACCCGTTTCTGCTTCTGGTTGCCCTATAAGCTCCCCATTGGAAGATCGGCTCTAGGGCATGTCTGATGTTTTGGACTACAAATCCCACCAGCCCCTGCTCTCATAGTTGTATGGACTGGGGCTGTTGGGATCTGTAGTCCAAAAGCTTCTTGAAGGCACCAGGCTGGGACAGGCTGCTGTGAAGCCAGAAGAGTCACATCATGGGAAATAACATATCAAGAGCTAAAAACCTGACGGCATCTCTTCCTGCTTGCTGTATGAAGCGTTATTCAGCCTGCACACATTAAAAACCCATTTAAAGCTCATGTCCCGTCCCCCACAAGTCCTGGGAACCGTTCTTTGTTAAGGCTTCTGAGAACTGTAGCTCCATGAGGGGCAAGCTACAGTCTCCAGGATTCTTTGGGGGGAAGCTTTATGCTTTAAATGTATGGCATGTCTGCAGCCTCAATAGGAAAGAGGGGCTTTTTGGGATTTCACAGCCCACCAGACTGGAGGCCACAGGGGACTTTCCTTCAATCCTGCCCCCTCTTTTGCAGCTGCTGCCTGGTGGGGTGGGGGCAACCGCTGGCCAGTTCTTTCGCCGCAGTTGCCATGCAAGGCTACTCTTTGCCCTCATGGGCAACAGCTGAGAGATAATGGTACAAATTAGCCCGAAAGGCCAGGCCTTTTGCCCTCCGTCTCCACCAAGGCGGCAATAATCCATCTCTATCAGGGTTACTAATTAATCTGTAATGGGGCAGGGAAAAGGTCTGCAGCAACCTGCCCCCCCCCCACCCCGCCTTTCCTTGCACTTCAGCACCAGTGGCAATCTTGGCATCCTGGGACAGAAATGAACCGCTTTCTTTTAAAGTAGAAACTCATTGCAGAACCATTACTCAAGTTCTGTTTTAGAAGTTATAATTTGTCTAACATACAGTGTTCAAAGGATTATAGTGATTGTCCTTGCACACCACAACCTGGTACGGTAGGTCTGTCTTATTATGATTTCCACTCATACTGCAGATGGCGAAACAGAGGCTGAGAGAGGGAGAGTGACTTGCCTAAAGCCATTTTGAGAGTTCATGGAAGACATGGCCTAGGAGCTGGGAACGTCTCCCTAACCCTTGTTTTTCAGCTTCAGCTCTCTCCTCCATCTGCAGTCGGCAGCAATAATACCGACCTACCTTGCAAGGTCATTGTAAGGGTGATGGGTGGTAGAATATGTGTCAACCCACAAGCAAGTCCCACTGAGTCCAATGAGGGCTTACTCCCAAGTAAAGCAGCCTGATCAGAGAGCACGTGAATGTCGGAGCTGCTTGCTGGTGGCATCAACGTGACCTTGCCGGCAGCCACTGTTTCCACTTGATTAGCACGTGGCTCTGAGGAGGTGATTCCTGCCTAAGGTGAAGTTAAGTAGTCGGGGAGAGGCGATAAAGCCGTAATGGGGGCCGTAAAAAACACTTAATGAAGATATCAGACGCAGCCAGTTGAGCTGAATCTCCAGCGGGAAAGCCTTGGGGAGCCGCCTTCTTAAAGAGCTTCAATAATTAACAGCCTGCAGGATAGTTTTTATAGTTTATGTAAGATGCGGAAGCGACAGGCATCTCTTGTGCCTTAGGGTCATAAATGATCACTTGGTTTTGAGGAGGAACCCTTTCCCAGGCAGGAAACGGATAAGGCTTTGAGGCTAGAGGCAGAAAACTGAAACATTGCCATGTGTTTGCCATGCTGGTTAATGTGGGGCCTGGCTTTGGGTGTTTCCAGGGCTGGGCGTTCATACCATCACTGCCAGGTGACCCCCTAAAGCCCAGATTCCTAGCTTTCATTTCTTTATTTTGAACTGCTCACTCCTATCCGACATTTTGCAACCGAAATGATTCATCTCTTGTCACTTTGACTATGTGACACCTCTCCTCAAGTCCACACCTGACATTCTTTGATTGATAAGATAGATTTTATTAAAATGTCCCCATGCTGCTGACTTTCTCTCTGCCCCTGGATCCACCCTTTCTCTCTTCTGAGTATAAATACTCAACATCAGGGGTGGATCTTCACATGGGGGGGGGGGAGGGGAGGGGAGGGGACACTAAATAAGTCAGAAATTAAATTGTTATAACAAAAGGAAAAAAACACTATGGAAAATCACTTGGATTTTTTTCTCTCTCTTGTGCCAACTGGTGTTGCATGTTTATAACACATTCAAAATGCTGTTTCTTGACTAATGTAGCTGAGTCCCAGGTTACAGTGGTACCTCGCAAGACGAATGCCTCGCAAGACAAAAAACTCGCTAGACGAAAGGGTTTTTTGTTTTTTGAGCTGCTTCGCAAGACGATTTTCCCTATGGGCTTGCTTCGCAAGACGGACACGTCTTGCAAGTTTGTTTCCTTTTTCTTAACACCGTTAATACAGTTGCGACTTGACTTCGAGGAGCAACTCATAGAGCGCGGTGTGGTAGCCTTTTTTGAGGTTTTTAAAGACTTTGGTGATTTTTGAAGCTTTTCCAAAACTTTTCCGACACCGTGCTTCGCAAGACGAAAAAAATCGCAAGACGACAAAACTCGCAGAACGAATTAATTTCGTCTTGCGAGGCACCACTGTATGTTGATGCTAGTAGGCAACCAGCAGGTAATAGGGATTGCAGGACTGTAGCTCATGGTAATCCACTTCCAGGTGAGAAGGAGGTTCCACAAACTCTCTGTGTTTGTTGGTGAAACTCCTGGCCCTGTGTGCATAGTTAAACTATGGAACTCATTCCTACAGGAGGCAGTGATGGCCACCAACTTAGATGGCTTTAAGAGAATGCGACAAATTCATGGAGGAGAGAGCTGTCGATGGCCACTGGCCTTGATGGCTGTGTTCTGGATCCTTGTGGGTGCATGGTTACCCATTACCACCACTGCTTAGAAACGCTGCTCCTCCTGTTCTGTTTCAGGCAGATATATTTTCTGGTGCGATCTTCATCAAGGAAGCCATGGGGCTGAATATTTACGTGGCCATCATTATCCTGCTCACCATTACAGCCCTTTATACCATCACGGGTGAGTCTTTGGGTTCAGAGGGTCTCCCTGCTTCCCTGTCCATTAAAGATCATAAGCTGTTGAAGTTGCAAATCCCATCCCAGGTGGGATTTGTGTCTGTGTGTGTGTGGTTTGGGAGCTGCACGGCCAGGGGAAAAACAATGCTATCCAGGGTTGTAAAGACTGCAGAGAGAATAATTGGGTGCACTCTTCCCACCTTAGATCAAATCTATGCCGCCAGGTGCCATAAGAAAGCGGCAGAGATAGCGCAGGATAGTACGCACCCACGAAATGATCTCTTTCAGCTTCTGCCTTCTGGAAGAAGGTCTAGGGTTATAAAGGCCAGGACTAGCCGCCTGAGAAACAGTTTCTACGCAAATGCAATTCTGGTTCTAAACGCAGCATAAGGAGTCTCTATAGTATAGTGTATTTTAAAATGGGGTTTTAGAGTTTTTAGGGGTTTTTGAATGTTTTATGTAGTTTTGTTGTAGTTTTGTGGTAGTTTTATGTAGTTTTTATGTAGTTTTATGTAGTTTTTCAATTTCATTGTTCTACATGGGACAATGACAATAAAGATATTGTATATCATATATCGTAGGGAGAGAGAAAGGCTGCCTCTAGCCTTGAGTCACATGTGACCATCTCCCTGTGTGTCTTGAGCCCGAGAGAGAGAGAGAGAGAGAGAGAGAGAGAGGTGTATTCTCTTGCCAAAGCAAGATGAGAAAAGCCTTAGCTTTGGCAAATAGGTAAAGGCAGTGATGCTGGGGAAGGGTTCCTCTCCCTCAAAGGAATCAGGAGATGTTCTCCTCCTCACACTGCCCTATTGCTCTTTCTACCCTTTTGGCTCTTAGGAGGACTTGCGGCCGTCATCTACACGGACACATTGCAAACTTTAATCATGCTGGTGGGCTCCATTATCCTGACCGTCTTTGGTAAGCAGACAACACAAAGGAAAGGTTGAATGTGTCACTGAAAAGTCTACTCCGTATTGATCCAGAGTAGATTCCGGTGTATAGTTAGCAGAGTAAAAACTTAAACACGTTGCAGGATTCCCAAAAAATAGACCAGAGGCAATTGTATTTCATCCAGCAGAGCTTTACTGCTACGGAAGGCAAATGAGCATAACTGGTCACAAATCCAATACATTCAGAATTGGCACTGTCCATAAGAAATCCAGTTGCAGCAGACTTAACTTAAACTTGCAATAGCTTATAATAAGTCTAAACCTTAACACTATATACAGAACACCACACCCAGAAGGGAAAGAGATAGAAAGAGAAATTGAAACCCAGGCTCATTCTGGCCTCTTATTATATAGTCAGCATGACCTTGAGAGAAGAGATAAAAGAACCAGTTTAAATCAGCCATACTCAGCTTCTCTGAAGGAATAACCCAAACATCATGAAACTTATTTCACACAGAGAAGCTTCCCTCTTGAATTAAGTAGAATAGGAAAGATCTCTACACATCAGATCAATACTTTCTGTACTAAGAAATGCAAACTGACAGAAGCATCACCTGCCGGAGCCACCATTATTGTGCTGTGTGCGCTCGTGAGCAGTTAAACAAACCCCTCATCAGATGCTACAAGAAATTCCAGGTGACACAGCCTGGCTGTAACTCAGATGAGTGCCCTGCCTTAAATGAAAGGAGACCATTCGGTACTCGCCTTTAAAAGGGTTTTCTCACGCATATGGGAGCTGATGGCAGGAATGGGCATTCAGACCCCACCTAGTGGTCACAGGCAAAATTGCACACAAAACAAATCCCTTATAAAGCTTCTGAATTCAGTTTGGAATTCAGTTTTCATTATGACAAGCCGAAGAAGTAGTGCCGGATTAAACCCTGTGGTGTATAGTTAGCAGACTAACCAAACAATAGACCAGAGGCAATTATATTTCATCCAGCTTTACTGCTACTGACTAGGCAGTCAAAATCTCAGGGACACCACCCCACAACTCAAATTATCTCCTTATAGGTTTCTAATTTTAGTAAAGGTAAAGGGACCCCTGACCATTAGGTCCAGTTGTGACCGACTCTGGGGTTGCGGCGCTCATCTCGCTTTATTGGCCGAGGGAGCCGGCGTATAGCTTCCGGGTCATGTGGCCAGCATGACTAAGCTGCTTCTGCGAACCAGAGCAGCGCACGGAAATGCCGTTTACCTTCCTGCTGGAGTGGTACCTATTTATCTACTTGCACTTTGATGTGCTTTTGAACTGCTAGGTTGGCAGGAGCTGGGACCGAGCAACAGGAGCTCACCCCGTCGCGGGGATTTGAACCACCAACTTTCTGATTGGCAAGTCCTAGGCTCTGTGGTTTAACCAGTTTCGTTACACAATATTATTTTGATCGATTGTCGCAGGGCCCCTAAAAGGTGTGGGGCCCATAGGTCGGTGCCTACTCTGCCTGTTTGGTAATCTGGCACTGCGAAAGGGGACAGGACCAACAACACAAAGGTAACCCATTAAGAAGTAAGAGACTCTCTGCAGCTTGACAAACAGACATGCTCAGAAAAAGGTATATAGGCAGCATCAAAAATAAGCCATGGTGGGCCCTTACCATCAGCCCCTATATGCCTGGGAAATCCCTTTTACAGGTGAGTTCCAAACAATCTTTCCCCCAGGCATATGGAGCTGGTGGCAACACCAGGGCTTACCAAAGCTCACTGAGCCACGAAAGGTGGGCTCTGAAAAACTAAACAGGTGAACAGAAATAAAATCAGCCTGGAAACAAAGTAGGAGAGAAGTAGAGACCCTGAGAGAGTAACAGAAAGCACGACTTTTGGTACAGGCAAAGCACAGAAACTGAATTCCAAAGGAGGGAGGGGCTTGACAGGTGATTGATTTTGCTTGCAGTTTTACCTGTGACCACTAGGTGGAGGCTGAACATCCATTCTTGCCATGAGTTCTATATGCCGGCTGGGGAGGGAATGCAGGTTACTTATCTGTGAACTTGAGAGAGTTCATCCCTCCGCCCTTCAGCTTCCCTGTGACAATCAATTCAACAAGTGAAAATTCAAGTGGAGATTTATCATCAAGCGCATACAGCACAGAAACACCACAGTCACCATGAGGACTGGCGGTTTCCTTTTCTCAGTGGCAGCTGAGAATCTCTCAATGCCAGATCCACTATTTCTTACCCCCTGGAAACCAGCTGCGAATGTCTGGGGGGAGGGAGACCACATGCACCATGAAAGCAGCCCAGCCTCCCCTGAACTGGGATGTGGATGTCTCTGTGCCTGCCTGGCATACATATATGTGAGTGAACTGGTACCTTACAAGGACTGTCAACTTTCCCCAGCGTTTGAAGAAGTTGGAGGATATGAGGAATTCGTGCACAAGTACATGAATGCGATCCCGCAGGTTGGAAATTCCAGTATCCCCGAAAAATGCTACACACCCCGTCCAGATTCGTTCCAGATATTCCGGGATCCCATCAACGGTGATTTGCCATGGCCGGGACTCATCTTTGGCCTGAGCATCCTGGGCCTCTGGTACTGGTGCACAGATCAGGTATGGTGGAGATGAGTCTTGGGTCCTCAGGTCCACTCTGAAGGGGAGGGGTGATGGTGGCGCCTAGTTCCTGCTCCGATTCTGTCTGCGGAGGATATTTCTGCAGCAACGTGTGGTCAGCACTTCCCTCCAGCACTTCCCAGAGAAGAGGGAGACAGTATAGATTTAGAACAGCGGTTTGCAGAAGGTCACAGTTCAGAGGCTGCAGAGGGGAGAAGCTGGGGAATATTGGGAGACAAGCAGGAAAAAGAAGCACCAGGGGAGAGACAGCTGACAGTGTCTTTAGAAAGCATCCCAGACCCCCCCATCTCCCGGGATCTGGCGGGCATTGAAAGGAAGAGAACAGAAAGCTCAGGGGCAGAAAGTACAGATCAGCCAACACAGGGATGATGTAGAGTAGGAGAGACAGAGGGGATGGGGCTTTACTTGGAGCAACACCATTATCCAAGAGAGACGACATTTCTACGTCTCTCTCTGTGAATATTGAATAAAAGACATTGGTAAGAGCTTCTTGTCTTTCTGTTACTGGCGGACTGCCGTGAGGGAGGGGGATCGGATTCCCTGAAGCATGACACGTGTAGCGCTTTGTTTTCCATTGTTTTCCATTTGATTTCAGATGCGGAAATGCTAACTAGTAGTGAACAGAACTCATAGGCAATGGTGTAACATAACGAGAGGGGTGCCAGAGGGGCCGTGGCCCTGGGCACAGATTTTTGAGGGTGTGTGAAGTAGGCACCCCGACACAGGTGCCCACAGCCCAGCCCAGCCCATCCCTCCTCTTCCGGCGTCAGAGGCACCAATGCTCGCAAAGAGGAGCACACTAAAGGGTGTGTTTAAAATATTCACGTCTAAGTTGCTTCCAAAGTTTGCTACTTCCCTTAGCATAGAAAGAAACCACGTGTTTGGTAAGTAGG
Source organism: Podarcis muralis (assembly GCF_964188315.1). Lineage (NCBI taxonomy): Eukaryota > Metazoa > Chordata > Lepidosauria > Squamata > Lacertidae > Podarcis > Podarcis muralis. The sequence continues at coordinate 26,645,340 of NC_135670.1, forward strand.
GTTCACATGGTGGAAAAGAACAAAACGTTTAGTAGCCCTTTCTTCCAAGGTGAGGGGCTGTGACCTAGCTAAGCCTAGCAGGACAGCTTATTCTATGGTCTTAACCCCTTCATGCATTAATTAGAGTTAAGCATGTTGGTTATATGAGCCTGGATATATCCCGCAGGCTGAACTGGGACCTTCTGCAAAGCAGATGCTCTACTTCTGAGCAGAAGTCCTCCTCTGAAGTAAAAATTCACCACACAAGCAACCGATAAGCCCACCCCACCCCAAGGAGCCTGCTCTGAAGTCAAGACTAGCCTGATTGGCTGCTCACTTTCCTCTCCATTCCTCTCTGGTAGGTCATTGTCCAGCGATGCCTCTCAGGCAAGAACATGTCCCATGTCAAGGCTGGCTGCATCATGTGTGGTTACCTGAAGCTGATGCCCATGTTCCTGATTGTCATGCCAGGCATGATCAGTCGAATTTTGTACACAGGTGAGATGAGACCTCCAGCCTCGTCCTCTCGTCTCCATCCGTGGCAGAGTCCATTCAGAGTGTGGCTCTTCCATCCATCCCCTCAAAGGGTGGTACCCACTGGGAATCCTGTTCATCTCTAGGATGGCGCACTCAGGATATCTCAGCCCACCCCACCCCCCCCAAGTAAGGTGCCTCTGTTTTTCTCTTTCCCGCAGATACGGTGGCTTGTGTCGTTCCTGACACATGTATTGCAGCATGTGGGACGCCAGTTGGCTGTTCAAACATCGCCTACCCAAGGATGGTGGTCAAACTGATGCCGAACGGTGAGATGCTTCACTTTTCACTTGTGCTCTGGCTGTTAGGAGGGGGCTGAGAAGTGGTGGACTGGAGGAAAAAGCCCAACAAGGCAGCAAAGCACAGGTGCAGGGTGGGTAATGACGCCTGCATCGTTCTGTAAGAATTCATCTGCATGGCTTTGGCTGCTGGGGGTTGCGTTTCCACAGGGTCAGGGCAAACAAGACTGTCAGGGCAAGAGTGGAGAAAGTGAGGGTGATTTAGGAAAGGTGGGGGCAAGCACTGCCCGCCTTCGTGACTTAACTAAGCTAGAGCAATGAGCATCCCAGCCAATAAAGCAGCTGGAGAAGTGCTGGGCTGAGTGCTGGGAGAGTCAAGCAGAACCCTGGAAAGGCAAGAGCCAGAACAGATCAGAGAGGTGCTTTGTTCTCCCCCCCCCCAAAAAAAATAACTTTTATTCAAAATTAAAACAAAACATATCATCCAGAAACATATCATCCTTATTCCCCCCCCCATTTTTCCTCCCTCCCACACAACCCCCCCCCGACTTCCCTCAGTTCCAGTCTTTGATTTCTCTAAAAATGCTGTTTTCTGCATGTGACACAGTTGTATAAATCCTCAAACTATTTAGCTGATTATTATCAATAAAAAGTTTGTGAATGTTTATTCAAAACCAGCCAAGGAGTCCAGTTCGCTTTGTTGTAACTTCAAATACTTTGTAAAGGGTTCCCATTCATCTTTAAAGTCACAGTTATCCTTGTCCCGTAGCTTGTATGTCAGTTTTGCCAGTTCTGCATAGTCCATCATTTTTTCTTGCCATGATTCTTTAGTTGGGGTTTCTTCAGTCTTCTTCTATCCTTGTGCTACCAGAACTCTCGCGGCCGTTGTCGCATACATGAAGATGTTTTTCAGCTTTTTTGGCAGATCTTTTCCTACAATCCCTAATAAAAATGCTTCGGGTTTTTAAACAAATGTTAAATGGAACATTTTCTTCAATTCGTTGTATATCATTTCCCAAATTTTTAAAATTACCTTACAATCCCACCACATATGATAAAATGTCCCCTCCCTTTCCTTACACTTCCAACAGATATTTGAACTAGTTTTGTACATTTTCCCTAACTGCACTGGTGTTGTGTACCATCTGTAGATCAGAGAGGTGCTTTGGCAGCAGCAGCATATAACTGGAAAGCACCGCACTCCTTGGCTCCGCCCTCCATCCGCTAACCTCTCCAGTTACCTGTGGAAGTAGTGGCTGCAGAACATGCCACCCAGGAGCTGGCAGTCCAGGGGTGCCAAGCAGTAGCATGATTTCTGTGCCCCCTTGGGCGGGAGGGGATACTGTTTCTCCAACCCCTAGGTATGCCTTTGCCACTTACCCGGGAGCAGAGATTGGGGTCTCAAACTTCAGCGGGGCTCTGTTTGATGCCCAATTTGGCTCCCACCGCCTCTCACGCTCCGTTCTAAAACACAGTTGTGGCGCCCCCTACAGTGCCCCCGAGGCTGTGCCCAGTGCTAGTGGAGTAGGGGCACAGGGACAGTTGTCCTGGCACAACATTGTTAGGGGGCAAAAAAACCTGACACCCAGTGCTGCCTCGATACAGCTACATGCTTCCATAACTGAAAACAGCTTCTCCATGCAAACCCGGAAGTGACTTCTCCAGACAAAGAAACGACTCTTCTTTTCTTATCTCTGTGGCTGCAATCACCTGGGTGATGCAGACGCCATCCGTTTCCCTCCCTCCAATGTGGCCCGGGGTCCTGGCAACCCATGTTACACCACTGCCCAATGCGACTGGTTGTGCTCCCCTAAAGCCACCTCTGACTTGCCCCCCTGCTTCTCTCTCTCTTGTGTTTCAGGATTGCGAGGCCTGATGCTGTCCGTCATGCTGGCGTCTCTGATGAGCTCCCTCACCTCTATCTTCAACAGTGCCAGCACGCTCTTCACCATGGACATCTACACTAAAATACGTCCGGAAGCGAAAGAGCAGGAGCTCATGATAGTGGGCAGGTGATGATGACAAGTAGGAATGACTATTATGTGCTCACAGCTCTTTGCAAATTGAAACTTTGCCTGGGACCTGTGAGACCACCAAGGGGAACCTCACCCAGCCTTCCACCTGACCTGGAGGTTTTGAACTACAACTCCCATGAGCCCCCTTTTCATACGACCATGCTAGCCGGGGCTGGTGGGAGTCATAGTCTGAAACAGCTGCAAGGTGCACCAAATTGGGGAAGGTTGGCCTCATCTGATGGACAACCCAGGCCCCAGCCTCATTACCCAGATAGATAGTGTTCATTGGGGCTGGCTCCCAAGAAAAGTGGTGCCTGCGGCTGCAGCCTTAGTCTGGTTCCTGCCCTCTATCTGAAGACTCACAACCTAAGGATTTAAAGATTTTTACAGGATGCCCAGCTTCTCTTTCCATAGACATAGCATCTGATTTGACGAAGAGTTCTGGAGGACGAGTTTGCTCGCTGCTTGGTGACATTTTTGTTGACCCTCCATGCAACGCTTGGGTCAGCACCCAGGGCCAGGTTCAATGTCTAACTAACAGCAGTGAATCACCAAGAGGTTAACCATACAGGGTGCAGTACGCAAGTAGATTTGAATCTCAAATGGCCCACCTTCTCCCAAGGATCTGTCCAACAGCTGCTTGGCAGCAGAACAGACTTCATCGGCAGGTTTTTAAACAGGGATCGGATGGCTGTCTGCCAGGGATTCTTGGTCCCTTCCAACTCTACAGTTCTAGGATTCTATGGCAAGGAGGCAGAAGTGGTCCAGGCACCCTTCTGTTCATTAACATATTCCAGGAGTGACAATACGGCAAATTGTTTGTTTGTTTATTTCATTTGCATCCCATCTTTTTCTCCAAGGATCTCAGGGTGGCATACATGGTTCTCCCCATCCTCATTTAATCCTCACAATAAGTCATACACAGTGAGCTTCATGGTTAAGCAGGGATTCAAACCCTGGTCTCTTCCAGGTCCTGGTCTGGCACTCTAACCACTATGCAGCATTGCCTCTCAACCATAGATATAGAGTGCAACTCTCTCCAACTGGCCAACAAGCTTGGCTTGCTGAGTTCGGACACAGTATTTTCTCTGCACTTTCTGCTTCTGCCACTTGGTGGGGTGCATTCTTTTCTCCACACATTTACATTTTTTAAAAAATGGTTTTGCCTTACTGTGGCTTTTGGTTTTTTCTCTCTCTATAGGACCAATAGGGCAACTTAAGATTTTTCTTTGCTATGTGACACCTGTGGTGCTGAGGTGCCCCCCTGTGGACATTTGGACTTATTGCACATGTAGCATCCTGATAGCCTGAATGCCAAGTCCTTCTCTCCAACAGAGCAGCCTCAGCTGACCAGGCGCCCTCCAACTATGTTGGACTACAACTCCCATCAGCCTCAGTGTTATATGACCCTGCTGGCTCTGACTGATGGGTGTTGTAGTCCAAAACAGCTGGAGGTTATTAGGTAATAGGGAAGGTTGAGATTTGACCACTCCCTGCCTATTTAAATTAATTCCCTTTATAACAGCTTAGTTGCCACCTAGACAAAATGGAAGGAACAGATGCTAGCTGTGCCATTTAATGGATCATGCTGTTTGCTAAAATATGGGATTAGTTTTTGCATTTGAACACTCGCTTAGGGATGTGATATGAATGAACCCAGCATTTGCTCAATGAATTACTGTAATTGCCACTACAGTGGATGCTCGGGTTGCGAACGTGATCTATGCAGGATGCACATTCTCAACCCGCAGTGTTTGCAACCCACAGTGGTGCATCTGCGCACTCGCAGGTTGCAATTCGGCGCTTCTGTGCATTTAGCGATTTAGCGCTTCTGTGCATGCACAAGTGCCGAAACCCGGAAGTAACCCATTCCGGTACTTCCAGGTTTCGGCGGTCCATAACCCAAAAAAACGCCACCTGAAGCGTCTGTAACCCGAGGTATGACTGTATACTGTTTTTCATGTGCAACAATAATAAAATGGTTGACAATGTACAAATAAAAACCAACAGTCAAAACCTCACCATGCTCAGGTGTGTCCAGGACCAGCGCTGGGGGCCAAGGTGGACAGGTGAGGCTTCAACTGTCAGCAAAAGCTGGAATGAGCAGGGCAATGGGAAAGACGTTCTGTTGTGCTTTGCTCTCAACCTGAGTCGGTTGGAAAGTGGCGGATGTGATTACAGTATCGCAGAATTGTAGAGTAGGGACTCCAAGAGTCATCTAGTCCAACCCCCTGCAATGCAGGAATTACAGCTAAAAAAAATCCATGACAGATGGCCATCCAACCTCTGTTTCAAAACCTCCAAAGAAAGAGAGTCCACCACCTTCTGAGGGAGTCCATTCCACTATCAAACAGCTCTCACTGTCCAAAAGTTCTTCCTAACATTTAGCTGGAATCTCCTTTCTTGTAACTTGAATCCGTTGGTTTCCTGGAGCAGCAGGAAATAAGCTTGCTCCATATTCCATGTGACAGCCCTTCAGCTATTTGAAGGTGGCTATCCTATCACCTCTCAGTCTCTTCTTTTCTAAACATACCTGGCTCCCTCAACCATTCCTCATAAGGCTTGGTTTCCAGGCCCTTGATCATCTCTGTCACTCTGCTCTGCCTGGGTTCCATCTTGTCGATCTCCTTCTTACACTGTGGCGCCTAGAACTGGACACAGTGCAGTAAGCCCACAACTTATGCAGGCGTTCTATTCCGGAAAGAACACCTAAAGCAAAAATCGCATATAGTCAAAATGCATTGGGTTCAGTGGCGGGTGGGAATGCCAAATTCATTTTTCCTGGAACCCCACCCCCTTAAAAAAAATTATTTTGCCACACACGTAAAGCTTGATGCACACAAATGTGCATTAAGTTACAGGCTCACTATACTCTTGATGGGGTCTGACCAAGGCAGAATAGAGTCCCTTGATCTGGACGCTGTGCTTTTGTTGATGTCTCAGTTGGAGGGGAAGAAGTCTCTGCCTACATCTTTAGGGTTTTTGAATGCTGGCATGGTAGAGAGCTGTGATTAACATCTCCCTTCTGTTTCCAGGCTGTTCATGCTAATCTTGATTGCGGTCAGCATCGCCTGGGTCCCAATAGTGCAGTCGGCTCAAAACGGGCAGCTTTTTGACTACATTCAGTCCATCACCAGCTACTTGGGGCCCCCCATCGCAGCCGTCTTTTTCCTTGCCATTTTCTTCAAGAGGGTCAATGAACAGGTAAGCTGGGGGGAGGGGTAGCACTCCCAGCAAGGCCTGGGAAGAGCAACTGCTGGGCTTGACCTCAATTCTCTGAGCGTCTGGGCAACTGCAGGAGGGGTGTGCATGAGCAAAGGGCTATTGATGGCTACTAGCTGCAATAGTGATGCTCTACCTCCATGGTAAAGGTAGAGGGACCCCTGACCATTAGGTCCAGTCGTGGGCGACTCTGGGGTTAAAAGTCAATCCTTTATTAGGCATAGCAAACCACACATTATCAAACAAACACCGTATACAAATTGTGCAAAATACGAATTCAGCATAAGAAGGTTTGTCCCAGTTAGATCTTTAACTCCAGAGAAAATCAATTTGCATAAATAATACAATATAACACTACCACATCACCGATCAATTAAGAACCACCAAATCTCTTTATAATGGCCCAGTCTTTCGACATGGACAGCACTCAAAAATTCAAAGTAATTTGATCATTCCTGTCCAAGGGCAGGTCCTGAACTGTTGGTGGCATAGAATTGAGCCTGTTAAGTTGTAAGGCCTCTAATAATTGTCTTCTGGCATAAATGCCAAAATCACAAGAAAAGAAAATATACTCCAAAGTATCAGGTTCTTGTTTACCACATTTGCAGAGACGCTCTGCTTCTGGGAGAGCTAATATCTTCCTCTTACTATCATTGAGGGAAACTTATTAAATCTGGCTAATGACTCTGGGGTTACGGCGCTCATCTTGCTTTATTGGCCGAGGGAGCCGGCGTACAGCTTCCGGGTCACGTGGCCAGCATGACTAACCCACTTCTGGCAAACCAGAACAGCACACGGAAATGCTGTTTACCTTCCTGCTGGAACGGTACCTATTTATCTACTTGCACTTTGACGTGCTTTCGAACTGCTAGGTTGGCAGGAGCAGGGACCAAGCAACGGGAGCTCACCCTGTCGTGGGGAATTGAACCGCCGACCTTCTGATCGGCAAGTCCTAGGCTCTGTGGTTTAACCCACAATGCCACCAGCGTCCCCTGCCTCCATGGTAGGAGGTAGTAAATGCCTCTGATTTCCAGTTGCTAGAAACCACGGGGGGGGGGGGGAGTGCTCTTGTGCTCGGATCCTGCTTGCTGGCTTCCCAGAAAAGGCATCTGACTGGCTTGCGTGAGAGCAGGATGCTGGCTCTTCTGAAGGTTCTTATGTGTAAATAGAGGCAGCTCCAAGTGGGGCAGGAAGTGAGGACCACCTGTTAAGAGGGATGGAGCACTGTGCCTAGAAGCCATTGGGCTGAGTGCTGTTGCCCGTGGTGTGAGTCAGACTAAAGGGAAGAGGAGCAAGGCTGGATCCAAGCACCATTTCTGGAGCTGAGCTTTTTCTGCTGCTTCCTGCCAGGGGGCCTTCTGGGGCCTGATTCTGGGGCTGCTGATTGGACTGTCTCGAATGATCGCCGAGTTTGCCTATGGAACTGGCAGCTGCGCTCAGCCCAGCAACTGCCCGGATATCATCTGCAAAGTCCACTACCTCTACTTTGCCATCATCCTGTTCGTCATCTCGGTCATCATCATTTTGACTGTCTCATACCTGACCAAGCCCATTGATGACGTCCATGTAAGCCATTCTCTCCCTCTGTGCTTTGATCTTTCTCCTCACTTCTCCTCTGCCCCTTCCCACCTCTGGATGGTGCTGCAAACATGGCACGTGTGTCTTTCAAAAGGAAGAACATCTGTGGGACACAGCACTGTCTCAGAACCTGCTTTGAACACCAAGGCTTGGCTCTGCAGCATGCAAAGGGATGAAGGCAAATGCCTTTGTCCACACTCAGAGTTCTTCTGCCTTAACAGCTGTTGCATGCTTCCACCCTGGATCAGAAGGAGCGTGGCTACCAGACAGGCTGGACACACTGTTTTCCTTTTAGAAAGGAACCACAGATGGAAAGCCAGTGAAGGATGAGGCTAGGACCAAATCTTTGCTTAGTCAGTGAAGCTCCCCAGGGAATACAGTGGTGCCTCGCAAGACGAAATTAATTCGTTCCGCAAGTTTTTTCTTCTTGCGAGTTTTTCGTCTTGCGAAGCACGGTTTCCCATAGGAATGCATTGAAAATCAATCAATGCGTTCCTATGGAAACCGACTTCAGACCAGGTCCGGGGACAGTCTGTCCCCCGACCTCTTCTGAAGGCTGGGGGGGGGGGGGACAAGGGCTTTTCTTCCCACCCCCAGCATTTAAAAAAACCCTGGGACAGCGAAGACTTCTCCGCTGTCCGGGGCGATCTTAAAATGCGGGCGGGCAGCAGCGAAGCCTCCGCTGCCGCCCGCCAGCATTTTAAAAAACCCGGGACAGCGGAGGACTTCTCCACTGTCCCGGGGCGATTTAAAAGCCCCCGGGAAGGCAGGCAGGGGGGAGCAAAGACTTTTGCTCCCCGCCGGCCTTCAGAAGAGGTCCTGGACCTCTTCTGAAGGCCGGCGGGAGGCGAAAGTCTATGCTCCCCCCGCCTGCCTTCAAAAGCTGTCCGGGATAGCGGAGAAACGAAGGCTGGCGGCGGGAGGAGGTCTCTCCGCCCCGCCGCCAGCCTTCAGAGGAGGTCCAAGGACAGTGGGGAAGACACGCTGCGCTTCCCCGCTGTCCCGGAGAATTCCCTATGGGCTTTCGTCTTGCGAAGGAAGCCCATAGGGAAATTCGTTTTGCGAAGCGCCTCCAAAATGGAAAACCCTTTCGTCTAGCGGGTTTTCCGTCTTGCGAGGCGTTCGTCTTGCGGGGCACCACTGTACCTATCTCTTTCTCTCAGCCTAGCCTACCTTGCAAGGATGTTCTGAAGGTATATGAGAGAAGTGCAGGGCCCAGGCAGTAGTGGAGCTTCATGCTCCGGCACTGGGGTGTGGAGAGCAGGCGGGAGCAGGGCTGGCACGTGTCTTGGGGGCAGGGCTGGCACGCATCCAGGGGGCATGGCATGCCACCTGCAGGGGCGGGGCATGCTGCCTGCAGGGGCATGGCACCCAATGCGGGTGGGTGGGCAGCCGCAATGGCACCCTATCGGGATCACGCTGCTGGGGGCGGTGTGCTCCCCCCGCACTCCTCTTCCTCCACCAGTGGGCCCAGGCTAGTACTATGGAAATGCTGAATAATTATGTCTCATATGCTCTAGTCTATCTTTGTACAGTGGTACCTCGGGTTACATACGCTTCAGGTTACAGACTCCGCTAACCCAGAAATATTACCTTGGGTTAAGAACTTTGCTTCAGGATGAGAACAGAAATCGTGCTCCGGTGGCGCGGCAGCAGCGGGAGGCTCCATTAGCTAAAGTGGTGCTTTAGGTTAAGAACAATTTCAGGTTAAGAACGGACCTCCGGAACGAATTAAGTACGTAACCCGAGGTATCACTGTATTGTGCTAGATGACCCTCAGGGTCCCTTCCAGTTCTACAATGATATGAGCACAGAGTGGGGCAGAACAGTAGAAGGGCAATTCTAGACTTCCTGCCCCCCCCAGTTTTCTGCTTCCGAGCTGTGAGCTGCTACGGCCTCTCCAGTTACTTCCACCACACGGGACACCCTCTCCGCACCAGACCCTTTCCCTCGCCCATGATGGCCTCAGCCCCCTCTCCCCGGGTTCATCTCTGTCCCCCTGTTCTGTGCCCACGGCAGCTCTATCGCCTCTGCTGGAGCCTGCGAAACAGAAAGGAGAAACGCATCGACCTGGATGCCGAGGAGATGGAGGAAGAGCCGGTCTTCGAAGGAGAAGCTTGTAAGAACTCTCCCCCTTTGGTTCTTATTCCTTCCTGGCACTAAATGAGGGTCAATGGCAGGGGGGCACTAGAGAGGAAGGACCATCGTAGCTTGGTGGCAGCGCATCCACTTTGCCATGGAAGGTGCCAGGATCAACCCCGGGCTGAATTTCCAGAGCAGACTCCTTGGAAATAATGGACCTAAGTGGGTCATGCCCATTGATATCAATGGGCTTCCCCTGAAATGGACCTGCATTTGATACCACCCACAGTACATGCCATTGAATGCTTTAAAACAGGGGTAGGCAAACTAAGGCCTGGGGGGCAGATCTGGCCCAATCGCCTTCTCAATCCGGCTCACGGACGGTCCGGGAATCAGCGTGTTTTTACATGAGTAGAATGCGTCCTTTTATTTAAAAATGCACCTCTGGGTTATTTGTGGGGCCTGCCTGGTGTTTTTACATGAGTAGAATGTGTGCTTTTCTTTAAAATGCACCTCTGGCTTATTTGTGGGGCATAGGAATTTGTTCATTTTTTTTAAAAAAATATAGTCCGGCCCACCACATGGTCTGAGGGACGGTGGACCGGCCCCCAGCTGAAAAAGGTTGTTGACCCCTGCTTTAAAACAATAAAACCAATTCAGGCCAGAACAGGCTTCTAAGCGGTTTACAATGCATGCAAATCAGTCATGCAAACTTTACTTACTACCCACCCTTCGTCCACGGCTCTCATCCACTTGCCACTTGAGGCAAACAGAAAATGGCGCCACCACCTCCTCCGCCTGAGGGAAGCCCCGCAGAAAAACAGAATCTGGAGAGGAGCCGGTGGAGGCAGCAGGAGACAGCGAGCACTGTCCTCCTTAAGGGCCGAGATCTACTGCCTCTCCCAGCTGTCCCCAGCCTGCCACCTGAGGCAACTGCCTAATGGGTGGGCCGGCCCTAAGGTGCCACTATAGTACACAAGAAAAGCACCCTATAGAAAAAACCTTTCTCAGCATCTTTTACAACACTCAGACTGACCTGTATGGCGGGAGTCTGGCACTGAGAGCTTCCTTGTCGTGCCCCATAGACCGAGAGTGGTGGGGGTCTGGGGGACACGGAAGTGCGTTGTCTTCTGGGCTTCTACGTTTTCAGCCTTGACCTTGACCTTTTTTTTCTCTTGCAGTCCCGGACAAGGAGCAAGGTTGTTGCAGGAAGGCCTACAACTGGTTCTGTGGCTTGGAGACCATTGCAGCTCCCAAGCTCAGCAAAGAGGAGGAGGAAGCCCTGCGGGAGAAGATGATGGACACAACAGAGGACCCCTTCTGGAGGCGGGTGGTCAACACCAATGGCATCATCCTCCTGGCCGTGGCCATCTTCTGCCACGGCTTTTTTGCATAGACTCGTGGGGCTGGGTGTTTTCCTTCCCCCTTTCCCTTTGAAATGAAGGTCTCCCTCCCGCCCTGAGATTGCTTTGTGAAGCCATAATTTGTAAGTTCTGCCCTTACCAGGTCTGACACTTATTTGTGCCAATCAAGTTGATTAATTGTTTAATCAAATGAGTTAATTGGTGGGTGGGCTGCTTCTCCTCTGAAAGGGGGGGAAGGAGGAGCCCCACAGCTCAGAGATAAAGAGGAAGGGGTGAGGAGAACCACATCAGCAATGCTCAGGGTCCATTTTTGGACTCTCTTTTTACAAAGTGTTTTTTATATATAAAAATGCTGCTTTTCTATGTTTAAAATGTTGTGCTTTCCCATAAGTGATTGCTTGTAAATAATAATGATAGTAATAAGTACAAGTCCCTAAAATAGAGGCTGAGTTTCATATTCTGTGGATCTATCTGCTTGAATCCCTTTTAGGCAGAATCTCTAAATTGCTTCCTTCCCTTGCTTTTCCCTTTCCTCTTTTATCATCCCCCCCCCATTGAATTCCCACCCCCTTCCCATGAGCTCTTTTCTCTGGTCTTGGACTGCAAGTGACTAGACTGGATTTTTATTACCACTGCGATTTGAGCAAGCTTGAGATTATTTGAAGGGTTGATACCTCCCCCTGCCAACCCCCTGAAACTTCAGTCTTTGACTTGACATGGCCTGCCGCTCTTTGTGCATTCTCAATGTATTATAAATTGTGCAAAAATAATAATACACGACTTATTTTTTAACAAGCAGCAGCTTGCATTTTGTTTGAAAAGGGATCCCATGCTAAGGGGCAGGGCAGTTGCTTATGGTGCTGTGTAGTGTAGTGGTTACAGTGTCAGACTAGGACCTGGAAGATCTCATAGCTCAGCTATGAAGTTCAATGGGAGGCCTTGGGGGCCAGTCACTGCCTCTCAGCCTAACCCTACCTCATGGGGTTGTTGTTGGGATTAAATAAGGAAGGGGAGAACCATGTATGCCACCTTGAGCTCCTTGGAGAAAAAGGTGGGATATGAATACATATATAAAAATAAACTGGATCTCCCACAGGCTCCATACGACATGCAAGAGTTGGTGTAGCATTTGTGCAACCATCTTGGATGCTAAGGGGAGAGAGAGGGAGATTCCTTCATTGGTGAGATCATTTGCAGGACGGGTTGCTAAGAAGAATGAAAAGAGCAAATTGCCAGTGTGGCTTATGGACCGTTCTAGACCACAGTCCTGGATTCAGCCCTGTGGCTTGTATGTTCATTGTCTGGCTGTGGGCAAGTCCCCATTTTTCAGTCTTATCCACCTCACAGAATAAAGTGCATAACCTCCCCGTGTGTCTCTGTGGGGGAAGAACAGAATGCCAGCTTGAAATGGGATGCCTTCCTTGATCAAACTGCTCTGGCTTGTGACTAGGAGCTCACAGAGCATGCTGGATGCCTGAGGGTGGCTCAGGGAGCGCCAGGCTGGATTTTGCAGGACCCTGGACAGCTCCAAGCAGCCAACTTGCTCATCAGGAGCTCCACTGAAATCTTTCAATGACTCCCTGGCCCCGCCCCCTTCCTGATGAGTGATGGCCCACTGGGGGAGTGCGAGGCCCCCATTGCAAAGTGGGTGGGTTCCTTGAGGGAGTCTGGGGTGTGTTGGAGTTCATTTTGGGGGCAGGGTCCTGGCTCAGACCAAGTTGGGGGGGGCCCTCTGCCACTTACCCCAGTTTTCTTCCTGAACCAGCTAAGTCCTTCCCACCCCCTCCACCCATAAAGAGATCCAGCTTCTGCTCAGGATCAGGGTCATGATTGGACTAGAGCAGGGGTAGGCAACCTAAATCCCGGGGGCCGGATGCAGCCCAATCACCTTCTCAATCCGGCCTGCAGACGGTCCAGGAATCAGCGTGTTTTTACATGAGTAGAATGCGTGCTTTTATTTAAAATGCATCTCTGGGTTATTTGTGGGGCATAGGAATTTGTTCATTTTATTTTTTTCAAAATATAGTCCGGCCCACCACATGGTCTGAGGGACGGTGGACCGGCCCACAGCTGAAAAAGCTTTGCTGACCCCTGGACTAGAGGTATCATGAGGCATGTTCCCTCTACACACATATCCAGCCACCCTGGGCCACTTGGGAGGGGTTTCACACCTCCAGGGAAGCTGAGGCAAGTTCACAAGACACTGGAGCCTCAGCTCCACAGACCTACAGAAGAATATAAGAAGAGGCTGCTGGATCACACCAATGGCCCACCTAGTTTAGCATCCTGTTCTCACAGCGGCCAACCAGTTGTCTGTGGGAAACAAGCAAGTAGGATTTGAACACAGGCACAGTCTCCCCTCCTGTAAAGGTAAAGGGACCCCTGACCGTTAGGTCCAGTCGCGGACGACTCTGGGGTTGTGCTCATCTCGCTTTATTGGCCGAGGGAGCCGGCGTACAGCTTCCAGGTCATGTGGCCAGCATGACTAAGCCGCTTCTGGCAAACCAGAGCAGCGCACGGAAATGCCGTTTACCTTCCCGCCGGAGCGGTACCTATTTATCTACTTGCACTGGTGTGCTGTCGAACAGCTAGGTGGGCAGGAGCAGGGACCGAGCAACGGGAGCTCACCCCGTTGCAGGGATTTGAACCGCCGACCTTCTGATCGGCAAGCTCTATGCTCCCCTCCTGTAGCTTCTGGCAATTGGTATTTGGAAGCACTGCTTTCTCCCACTGAAGAGACAGAGCACAGCTAGCATCAATAGTCCTCTCCTCCATGAATCTGTCTGATCCTTTTTTAAAGCTATCCAAGTTGGTGGCCATCATTGCCTCTTGTGGGAGCTTCACAATTTTAACTGTGCACTGCATGAAGAAAGACTTTATTTTATCTGTCCTGAACCTAGACTGGGCTGTTTCTGTCATTAAAACCCCCCAAACCCCTTCCCTGAGCTGGCAGAGGTTGGAATCTTGCTCTCAGCTGGTGATTAAGTCCTGGCTACATTAATTAGAGCCGTGATCGGTGCTGACTTCAAGTGATGGAGAGAGGGGAAACAGGTGATTTGTTGATGCAGGCATCTTCTGGCGTCACCCGCAGCAGAGCATCGCTCCAGACCTCCCAGCACCACGCTCCGCGACTGCGGCAAACAGGCCCCGGCTGAGTCCGGCTCATTTTTAGAAACGTCAAGGCTTAATAGCAGGGCGGAGGGGAAGTGCCAGATGGTGACAGGCTAATTGTTGGATTTGCCATATGCAGGAGACAATGCAAAGGTTCCCCTCAATATTTCCGGGTGACTAAGTTGTTTGCAGCTGACTCCTCGGCTATGTTAAGCTGAAACCCGCCAGCGATTTCTCATCGAGCTGAAACCTTTTCTCTGCCTTTGGCAAGGAGAGGTTGGAGCAGGATGGGAAGCCATCACCTAGAGGCATTCCGTCAGGAATGTTGTTGGGTCTGTTCAGGTGATGTCAGAAGCCTGTGGTGGGGCTATAGGACCTGGAACGAAGGGGGGGGGGGTCACCAGAGCCACTTCTCTCTTTCTGGGACATCCTGGTGGTATGGGAGCTTGAGGTGGTGAATGTGGCAAGGTTGCAACAACAACAACAACAACAACAACAACATATTATTTATACCCCACCCATCTAGCTGGGTTTCCACAACCACTCTGGGCGGCTTCCAACAAAACACTAAAATACAATAACCTATTAAACATTAAAAGCTTCCCTAAAGAGGGCTGCCTTCAGATGTCTTCTAAAAGTCTGGTAGTAGTTCTTCTCTTTGACGTCTGGTGGGAGGGCGTTCCACAGGGCAGGCGCCACTACCAAGAAGGCCCTCTGCCTGGTTCCATGTAGCCTGGCTTCTCGCAGCGAGGGAACTGCCAGAAGGCCCTCAGCGCTGGACCTCAGTGTCCAGGCAGAACGATGGGGGTGGAGACGCTCTTTCAGGTGTTCTGAGGCCACAAACACTTGAGGGTGGGGAGTGTACACAGTCAGAAGCATTCAATGCTAGTCTTACTCCGAGTAGGCCTATTGAAGTTAATGTGCGTGATGAACTTAGGTTCCTTCATTTCAATGGGTCTGAGTTGGATTTAGTTGACTCAATCTGACGGTGAGAGTTGTTTGACAGTGGAACAGACTCCCTCAGAAGGTGGTGGTCTCTCCTTCATTGTAAGTTTTTAAACAGAGGTTGGATGGCCTCTACCTGCCAGGGTTCCTGCGTTGGAGGGGGTTGGACTAGGTGACCCTTGGGGGTCCCTTTCAACTCTACAACAACAACCCAGGGAAAGAGACTAAAGTAAGCAAGAACCAGAGGTGCTTCTCCCACGAGACGAGGGGAAGTGCTGGTTTCTGAGTGGTGTTTAGAGTGGAGGGCAGGCAGGCAGACCTAACACACAAGGCGCAGCCCAAGGAATGCTCTTGCGCAAGCTCCACCGAAATGATCCTAGGGTCTTTCCAGGAGTCTTGTGCAGAACGTGCTAGTGAACTGGGCCTTATGTTAATGTGTGTGTGGTCATTTGGTATTTCCGCCAGCCCTGGACAGGAACTGTTGAATGCAAAGACTCTGAAGCAGCAACTGGAGGCAGAGACAGCCCCTGGCCCCTTTCCAGAAGACACCCCTTGCTCCTGCCTTGGCACCATCACAGCCCTTGGAGTCCACATTGATCAAATTGAGGCATTGCTCCAGAGTTCATCATTGCCAGGAATGGTTCCATTTTTCCCCCTGCTGACAGAGCTTGGGGAATCTTCATCTTTTGTCTCTGCGGCTTGTTCTGTGAGAGCTGGGGAAGGGTGATGGCAGCCTCCCCCAACCTGGTGCCCTCCAGATGTTGGACAACTCCCATCATCCCTGACTTTTGGCCGCCCTGGCTACCGGGGCTGCTGGGAGCTGTAGTTCAGCGGCACTTGGAGAGCCCCAGGTTGAAGAAGGCCTTGGGTGGTGGCTGATTTTGAAGCTGTTGCTTCTTCGTAGGGCTATGAGAGGGAAGGGGCCAGTTGGCAGGATCAAGGACTGCATTTGTGTCTGCATTCAAAGGGTGGAAGGGAGGAAGTCAGGGCAGGCCTGAGACATTTTGCAGGCTATAGCGAAGAAGTGCTGGCAGCCATGACATGTACAACAGAACTGGCGAAGGAATCATATTTCAGCACTAGTGATGGGATAGCTTCCTGCATGCCATCTGAGGCTACAGACACATTTAAAAGCTCCTGGCTACCCCCAAAGAAGCCTGGGAACTGTAGTTTAAGGCTTATGGGAATTGTAGTTTTCTGAGGGCTAAACTACAGCTCCCAGGATTCTTTGGGGGAAGCCATGTGCTTTAAGTGTACAATGTGCACACAGCCTCATTGGCCGGCTAATTTGGGATGGGGGCAGGATACGCTCTGCCCTTCAGCAGAGGGGGCTGCCTGCGGGGCTGAGGAGGAACAGCCTGAGGACATCTGCTGCTGCTGTCTCCTGACACCTGAGGCCTGAGGCGACTGCCACCCTTTGCCTATTGGTAGGGCTAGTTCTGGGGGGTGGGGTGGAAAGAGGAGAGACGCCTCTCACCGAGCTCTTCTAGGCTTGGAGTCTTTTTTCACAATTGCCCCACAGTACACCATATTATATCCTACAAAAAACACAGCACAATTCTCCCATGGGGCTTCCACGTGCAGTAAAATGACCTGTCTGCCCCCTGTCCCCCCAGCAGGGGCTTGACACTGGGAGAGGCCTGCTCAGCTGGAGACAGTCGACCCCTGGACTCTGTAGCCCCTACAGAGGGACAGAGGTCAGCCTCCCCCTGGTGAATTCCCTTCCGCAGTCCTGTCTTACCTTCCCAGCTTGCTGGCCTAGCAGCTGCCACTGAGTAGCAACAGGACCCACGCCTGAGGTTTGGGGGGCAGGCCTTGTTCCTGAATCTATTCTGCCTGGCTTGCTCTGCAAAGGGTCTCACTCAGCCCACAGGGGCACACATCAGCAGAGAATCTACAAAGGGCAGCCATTTCAGTGGAGGTTGCACAGGAATTGGGCCCTGTGGGTCAGATCTCTTCGTCTCCCTACTGTCCAGAATGGTGCTAAGGGCCCTGGTTTCAGAGTTTGGTCACCAGCTCTGTCTGCTCCCTCAGGGAAGAGTCTTGTGGATTAGACATCATTACGAAACTTGAGTGCATTTTGTAATTTTACAAGCTATGTGACTCCGTTGCTCAGTTGGATCTTTATACATGGTCTTTCATGAATCGTGACTTTGCTGTTATTTTTATTGGTTATAGTCATGATTTACTGCAATGGCTGAGAGTGAATATCTGCTTAATTATTATTTGCCAACATTTTGAGAGCTAATCTGATTGTGTCATGTGGTATTCCAAATGGAGCACCGAAGATCACTTGATTTGATATACACTGTATATTTTCTAGTCATGATTTTTTATCATGACTTACAGTGGTACCTCGGGTTAAGAACTTAATTTGTTCTGGAGGTTCATTCTTAACCTGAAACTGTTCTTAACCTGAAGCACTACTTTAGCTAATGGGGCCTCCCACTGCTGCGCGATTTCTGTTTTCATCCTGAAGCAAAGTTCGCAACCCAGAGCAACTACTTCCGGGTTAGAGGAGTCTATAACCTGAAGCATCTGTAACCCAAGGTACTATTTCTGGGTTAGCGGAGTCTGTAACCTGAAGCGTCTGTAACCTGAAGCATCTTTAACCCGAGGTACCACTGTACTTGTATTGGATCAGATTGCTAAAGTGTGATCTTTGTTGTGTATTTTGCCATTTCTGCGGCTTGTAATCTGCCTTGTGTATAGCAATATGGAAAGGTGGTATACAAGTTAAAAGAGAACTGAAACAAAGCTCCTCATCTAACCCAGTCATGATAGTGCAGCCCACGCATGATGACGAGAGGCAGGCAGGCAAGGAGCTGTTGAAGCAGAAACTTTATTGTCAATTGCGTTGCTCTCCGAGGTCCCCGCCAGCCCGTTCCCTACGGCTTCCACTCAATGACTTCCACCGCAATCTGTGCCGCCCTCCTCACAGCCGGGCTGGAATCGCTCAGCCTCTTCCGGAATTCGGCCACGTGGCCCAGCAAGATCTTCCGGCCCTCGGGGGCCTCTGACAACATGGTCAGGGCCTTGATGGAGTAAAGGCGGACTTTGCTCCTCTCATCGTGAATCAGGGGCAGCAGCGTGTCGATGGCGTCCGCATTGATGGCTGCGTATTTCCCTGAGGGTGACAGAAGGAAGGCCCTGTGAGATGTTAAAAGGAGAAGCCCTGCAGCAGCTGCTGGGGGTGGGTGGGGGTGTTTAAAGGTGGCCCCTGCCAAGCCCAGCCTCCTGGGCTTCCCATGTCAGCCATCCAGGTGCCTCTTCTGGGAAGCCACAAACAGGTCGCAAGCGCCACAGCAGCCTTCTCCCCATTTGTACTCCTTGGCATCCTGCCTCTGAGAGTGGAGGGAAGACATACCAGAGCGGGTTGCTTGTGTGAAGGCTGAGTGGCTTTTTCTGCAGCCCTTGGCAGGTCACATGTCAAGATTGCAACTAGCAATGCAATGTGTGAGTGGCTGGAATTGGCCGGACCTTTGGCTATTCAGGTGTTTCTTGCCATCTGTACAACACAGGAATGGCCTCCACCACAGCTCGGAAGCCACCAAAGCTCTAGGCAGCCAGTGTGCTAGATGTTGCCCTGGCAGCATCCTGGATCCTGCTGCTCAAGTTGTGCATCAGCTACATGAGACAACAGGATTCCCCTCAGCTGACCCGACAGCTCTACACTTGGGGAGATCAGCCTTCTCCAAGCTGGTGCTCTGGAGAGGTTGCTAGACTCCAAATCCCAGAAGCCCCAGAAGCCAGCACAGCCAAAGAGACGACGGGAGGGAGAAGCAAATGGAGGACAGCAAGTTGTGGGGAGGCAGGGTCTAGCTAAAGCCTTGGGATATGGCCAAAATGTTTCCAGGGACCCCATGGCTTCCCCTCAAAGCCTGGCTACATGCCCAGCTGCACTGTCCCTGTCTTTCTCTCTTGCGCCAGTGGCTTTGCCTTCTAACTTTCTGCTTTCCACAACTCAGCTGCCCTCCCCATTTCTCCTCAAAAGGAATTGGAAATCCAGAAGGTCCAGCCTGCCAGCTGCTCCCCTGCCTTCCTCTCCTCACCTTGGGTGGTGATGGCTGAATTCATCAGCGCCCCGGCAGCGTTGGCTCGGACCTCGGCGTCTTCATCTTCCAGAAGCATGACAAGGTCTGGGAAAACATCTTCCTCAAAGACCATGTTCTTCCCTTCCAGCGGGACACTGAGGGAAGCAAAGGGTGGGGATCAGCCAAAGAAACTCTAAGCCTCTCTGTGGGCCTGACGTGTGTATGAGTGTGCACACACGCACACACGCTAAGAGTTGGTTGTCCTCTGGCCAACACACGGGACCTGAGTTGTCCCTTATGTAAGAGAACGACCTCTGTCTTGGTACATTCTGACATTTGTAAAACGTAGGGCTACAAAAACAAAAAGGCCTTGTTGACCCATGGCTTAGCGCTACGTGTGAATCCTGCCCACAGATCTGCATCAATTTGTGATTTCTTTTTTTAAAAAAAAGACATGAAAATTTTCCAGCGTTTCAGAGCATGTGTCTCCTAAGACACACAACCTGGCAAGCAATTCCCTCCAACAGACCACAAAAATCTGGAGAAATTGTGTCTTGAAGGATTTTGGATTGTGTATCATTTTGGAACGGAAATTTGTGTATGTTTTTTGCCTTTCGCATTTTATCGGTTTTGTATTTTTCTCTGTCGGCCGCCTTGAGTGCAATATGAAAAAGGTGTGATATGAATAAACATGACAATAACAATGATAACTGAAATGGGGACTGGATTTCTCCTCCTCCCCTGGTGAGTCACCGGCCCTCACCTGATGGCCATCAAGGCCTGAGCTGCCCTGCTCCTGATGTTCACCGCTGAATGGCTGAGCAGCTCCTTCAGGATGTGGACGGCTCCTGTGGCCAAGGCCTCGAAGGCCTCCACCCGCAGGCAGCCTGTCAGTGTCTCCAAGATCAGCTCCTGGATATCCTCCAGCTCCGTCTTCAGCTTGAAGACCAGCGAGGGAACCAAGCCGCTCTCCACAATCCCGGTGGCTCCTGCAGGAGGAGGGAACAGAAGGGGGATCTGTGGTGGTGCCCCAAAAGCCCACGGCCTAGCCGAGCCCTCCCAGCCATGAGGATTGCCATGGCAAAACAGGAGGCAGCCGAGGAGAGAACAGGCTGTCTGCGAGGAGCCACTGGCAAACAAGCCTCAGCTGCCTGGTGACTGTTGCTAGGAGACAAGCAGCTCCATCGAAAGTGATTCACATGTGCGGTTGGGTGATGCGGAAGTTCGGCATACGAGGAGAACAGAAGGAGCCTTCCCCAACCTGTGCCCTCCAGGCACTTTGGACTACAACATCCATCAGCCCCAGCATCATAGGGCCGCACTGGCTGGAGCTGATGGGAGTTGTGGTCCCAAGCTGTTGTTGGTGTTTCTTCAAAGCAACCTTTCCTTTCCGAGATAACTGCTTAGGTTCCTTCTCCTTCATGGGGGCAAATATGGGGTTCCCAAGGAAACACTTCTTTAGAAAGTAGAGCACAGAATCATCATCACCATCATTGTGGGGACCACAGTGCACACAGAGGGGGTGTTAATCCGTCCCTTCCTAGACATGACCTTGACAAAATGACACCACCACCCCACTGTACTGGTATCAGCCTTACCCCGTTCCCCACAAAACGTCTTCCCTTCCAGTGTTGTAGTGGCTTTGATGACGCAAAGCGACTTCTCCTACAGGCTCCACTGCAATTTCATTGATGAAAACGTGGAGCAATTTTCCACGGTGACTTTATGGAAGATTATCAGTCGGCATTGTACTTGCCTGAGGGATAGCCAAGGAGGTGTTGTGTGGGGCTGTGCCATGGCAACAGGTTTGGGAGCATGAAATCTCTCCTCAGAGCCAAACAGCCTTGAACTCATTGAAAAGCCTCTTGATTAGCCCCACAGATCTCTCGACTGTAGCATCACATGCGGTTCCTGTGCTACTGAGCAACTTGAGGAGTAGGGGTCTCAAGAGCAACACCTTCACCACCAGCAGCTGAAATCAGGGTGTGTGTGGTCTTAGGAGGCCAGAGTCCATAAGGCCTCTCTCTTGAGAGAGCTGCTGGAAGTAACACAGGTCTCTGGCTCAACCCTTGGTCTTGATCTTGGCCTGTTGATTGACCACACTTGTGAAGCATGTCTTGGGCTGCAGCTGATTACTTGTGCTCCCTCTTGGTTGTTTGGGGCACTGCTGTACCCTCATCCCAGCTCTCCTTGGTGAGGATATGAAGTAGGAGGCTCAGACCACCCCCAGGACTGCATCCCAGCCCCTAAGGGCACCTGCTGGAGCTTGACAGAGGCTGAAGGTAAGCAGAGTCCCTGTAAATTTCCTTCGGAATGTAAAACAAGCCTGATGGGTCAGGCTAATGGCCCATCCAGTCTAGCATCCTGTCCTCAAAGTGGCCAACTAGATGCCCCCAAAGGGAATCCCACAAGCAGGACCTGAGCATAAGAGCAACTCTCCCCTCATGTGGGAGAGTCAGCCCCATATTGCATGGGACTGTTCTTGTTTTGCACAGGGAGATGTGTGCTCTTGGAGCCCTAGTCAATCCTGCTAGAGGTCCTGTGGATGGGATTGTCTATGACAGGCATGGGAAAACTTGGCCCTCCAGATGTTTTGGGACTACAACTCCCATGATCCCTAGCTAACAGGACCAGTGGTCAGGGATGATGGGAATTGTAGTCCCAAAACATCTGGAGGGCTGAGTTTGCCTGTGCCTGGTCTACGAGGAGCCTGGGCAGAATTCAGGGAGGACCAGGGTTAGGATCTCTGAAGCCCTCTAGAATGAGGCAAGGCAGAAATGGGGAAATGACTCCAGGGCGGCCTTGGGCTGAATGGATCTAGCATCCAAGTTTGGTGGAAAAGGAGTTAAATGAACCTGTTTCTGTTTGCTTGCTTGTTTGAAACGTTCTCCTGGCTTGGAAAGGCAGGTGTTGGAGCAAAGAGAGCCAACGTGTTGCCCTCCCTGGATGTTCATAGAATCATAGAATTGCAGAGATGGAAAGGACCATGAGGGTCATCTAGTCCAATTCCCTGGAATGCAGGAATCTTTTGCCCAACATGGGGCTTGAATCCATGACCCTGGAATTAAGAGTATTGTGCTCTACCAAGTGAGCTATTTGTCTCAACTCCTAGCAGCCCTAGCTGCCAGCCTGCCTAATGGTCAAGGATAATGGGAGTTGTAGTCCAGCAAATCTGCAGGACACCATCTGGAGGGCTACCCCTGGATTGGGATAAATAAGATTTACAAGAGTAATCGGACGGAATAAGCATCAATGTTTTGAATATGACAAGAATTAAGGAAAGGAGGTCTGGTTATATTTCAAACTGCACTAAGGGAGAAAAAGTGCAGACATAATTTAAAAATGCCCTGCTCAGAGCTTCATGTACCAAAAAAAAAAAGAGTCCATGCTGGTCTTTCTATATATAACTAACCTAGTTCTGCAGTTGATTTTAAAGAGAGCTAGCTGGAAGATGAATGGAACCTGACTACTGTAAAGCTTGCCATGAAAGGTGAAAAATTAGGGGGAAAGCGGTTTTCCATTGTGTTTGTGTCTCAATATCTGCATGTGCACGGAAAAACCAGGTTATGGTACAATCATCACTGAAATGCTCCCTCAAGCAGGGCAATTCCATTTGGAGTTTTTGAGACAACTTTGCAAGGGAATGCATCTGCATTTGGGAACAACGGCCATTTTCCAAACTTTTTTCTTCCCCAAACCAAGACACAAAGGGTATAGGGCAGCACATAAATTTAATAAATAATCATAATCATAATTTTCTACCATAATATTATTATATATTATTTACCATATTATATATTTTCTACCATAATATTATTATTATATATTATATTATTATAATCATAATTTTCTATTGTTATATCAGATTAATGATCATCACTTCCCCAAAGAATCCAGGGAGTTGTAGTTTATTGAGGGTGCTGAGAATGTCCTGCGGAAGAATATGCCAAGGGGGAAATGACTATTTAACCCATTTAAATCTTAAAAAGCAGAGACATCACCTTGCCAACAAAGGTCCGTATAGTGAATTTTCCCTTTGAACATCCTGACTAAGCTATTTGTCAACAGTAACGTCACGCAACTTTTTTTATGTGTGTTTGAATGTGTGAAAATGAGTGATTGATCGTGATAGCCACACACCCTAAAGCCAGGCCTTCGTGTACCTGTCACAAATAGCAGAGGACAAGGTGGTTTCTTGTTCTATTGCTAAAATGAAGAGCTGTGCCCTTTCTATTGATTATCCTCTTCTGTTTCTCTAACAGAAGGATGCAGAGGAGAATCCTGTATGAGGCCAAGGAATGCACAGTTCCGTATAGTTAAAGGTCAGTATAGTTAAAGCCATGGTTTTCCCAGTAGTGATGTATGGAAGTGAGAGCTGGACCATAAAGAAAGCTGACCGCCAAAGAATGGATGCTTTTGAATTATGGTGCTGGAGGAGACTCTTGAGAGTCCCATGGACTGCAAGAAGATCAAACCTATCCATTTTTAAGGAAATCAGCCCTGAGTGCTCACTGGAAGGACAGATCCTGAAGCTGAGGCTCCAATACTTTGGCCCCCTCATGAGAAGAGAAGACTCCCTGGAAAAGACCCTGATGTTGTGAAAGATGGAGGGCACAAGGAAAAGGGGACGACAGAGGACGAGATGGTTGGACAGTGTTCTCGAAGCTACCAGCATGAGTTTGACCAAACTGCGGGAGGCAGTGGAAGACAGGAGTGCCTGGTGTGCTCTGGTCCAGAGGGTCACGAAGAGTCGGACACGACTAAACGACTAAACAACAACAACAAAAATCTATACTGTAGGGTTGCCCCTTAAGATTTACAAAAGGCATGGATCCACCTCTAGACAACAAATGGCAAGTTGCTAGCTAAAGGGCTTCCTGTGGGTGGAGTCAGGGTTCTAATTTTGTCTTGCTCTGTTGCTTGCTCTTCAGGGTGGTAATGTGAATTGAACATGTATCTGGCCCTGGGGCAATTGTAAGATTAACATTCTGGAATCTGAGCAGTCCCAGAGTTGTAAGGCCTGAGTTCAAGCCACCTGGCACTGGAGGAATGTGTGGGTGTGCCAGTTATATGACTTCAGCTTGCAGCGGAAGGAAAAGAATGTGATGCACACCCAGTCGGAAACCATCAAAACTGAGGGCTTCAGCTGACCTAACACAGGTGGTCAGCAGTCAAGGTCTCCTGTGTTCGTTTGTTTAAAAGAAGAAGAAACAAGCACTTAGCAGCTGAAGATTGGAGCAGGTAGGACTAGATGGCACCGTTTTAAGTGGCATTGGGAGTGGGATAAAGGAAGGGAACTGATTCTCCGGCACCGTTTCTAAGCGCTAACTCCCACTCACTGCTATTAGCTTTGCAGGGAAAGTGTGTGGGTGCCTGTATGGTTCCCGTGTGTCTCCCCCAAAGAACTAATAGTACCAATGGGGTGGGGGTGGGGACACACAACTTAGATTGGGGGGTGTCAATTCTCTCTTCCCCAGTGTTCCTCCCTGGTCTTCGAACCAGATGAGCGGGGCTGCAGCGGGTCTGATGATGTCTAGTTTGGCCCGTAAATACTTGAGAACTGTGCTTTGGGCACAATTGAGTTGCCTGTTCCTGGACTGTATTCTGCCATTTGTGGCTCAGGAGGAATGGCCTTGACTGGGGCACCATTTGGATAAGGCCCTTTTCTTGGGGCGGAACCTCAGCTTGGGAACTCTCTCCCCCTGGAAGCAGGAATGGCTTCAACATTAAAAGAAAACGACAGCTGGGAATCCAAGGACTAGGAATGTGGTGGGGTGGCCACTCCAGAGCAAAGCTAGGACACCCCGATTCTCCTTTCAGCCCCTGCAGCAGTGGAAATGTGGCCGACACCAAGTACAGAAGGTGGGTTTTGCTTGAGTTTCAAATGCTCCCCAGTGTGGGAATGTGGTTGATGGGCTCCAAAGACCTCAGCTACACAAAGGTGCCTGGACGGACACGCAGGCAGGCGCATGCTAGTCTCCCCTGTGAGAACGCAATGAAGGAAAACCTTTGTGCCTGCATCTTCCACCCGCATTGCATGCCTCCCGGTCCCTCCACTGTTATTCTTGTAGCCAAAAAAAATCAGCTTTCACATGAGTGGATGAACAGCATGTTGATAAACAAACACACTGACAAGGAGTGCAGGGTTCCTATCTGCTGCTCTACAAAGGAAAAGGCGTTGCCATGGAAACTGTCTTAGCGCTTTACTTCTCAGCAAATGCCCCCTCCATTCCACATATTGACCACAGCCCGGGTAGGAATGATTGTGCCGGGTCCCGTGTTTCCGGCAGTCCCTTTTAGCCACGGACCTTTCTGTCAGGTGACCCTCGGGACCTGCCTTTGTAAGGAGACGCACTTCTGGTGCACTGGCAGGTGGGGAGGGATGTCACTGTCTTTTTGCTGCTCCGGAACTCCAGAGGGCAAAGTGAAAAGGGCAGAAGGTCTGATGCTGGCACGTGGGCAGCAAGAAACAATGTACGGCACTGGCAAATGTTCCTGCTGGGCTGAGAAGGATGGAGGAAGAGAAGGGAACCGGGCAGGAGGAAAGGAAGTGGGCACAGGGTCCGTTTACGAGGTGCCAGGGAGACCCTGGCACAAGTCCCTGTTGGGCCAAGGTTTGCCCTTGCAATACATTAGAGGGTATGGGTAAGTTCAGCCCTGCCTCTGCATCCTTAAATTGTCATGACAAACAGGCCCTAGATGAGAAAGGGCAATGAAAAAACGAGGCATGTGAGATTGTGAGGCTGTTCGGTTTAGAACAAAAATAGTAAAGATGATAAAATGATGAATGGCAAATTGCTAAAAGAACACAGAGAGGTTGCCAGGCTAATAACCACTTGAGATTAGTCAGAGATACATATGCCACACTTGGAAGAGGAGACATTGTGACAAATGAACAACAACCAGATTGAGGACGAAACATCCCTAAACCTCTAAAGCTTTGGAGGAATAAGAAGACAGTGATGCCCTAATAGTATACCTATAATGTGGACTATAATAGGGACCCAGGTGGCGCTGTGGGTTAAACCACAGAGCCTAGGACTTGCCGATCAGAAGGTCGGCAGTTCGAATCCCTGCGATGGGGTGAGCTCCCGTTGCTCGGTCCCTGCTCCTGCCAACCTAGCAGTTCGAAAGCACAAAGTGCAAGTAGATAAATAGGTACCGCTTCAGCGGGAAGGTAAACGGCGTTTCCGTGCGCTGCTCTGGTTCGCCAGAAGCAGCTTAGTCATGCTGGCCACATGACCCGGAAGCTGTCTGCGGACAAACGCCGGCTCCCTCGGCCAATAAAGCGAGATGAGCGCCACAACCCCAGAGTCGGTCACGACTGGACCTAATGGTCAGGGGTCCCTTTACCTTTAATGTGGACTTGGCTGGGCAGGATCACAGCCACCCCAAAATTTAGCTTTCTCTCTGGAGTATTTCATATCCACCTTCTCAGCCCATTTTATTTCAAACGCTCCAAGTTATCACATCTTTGTTATAATTTTTAAAGGGGGAAACTCTTGATTCAAATGTATATTCATATAACAAACACATAGAATCATTGAATTGTAGAGGTGGAAGGGACCCTCAGGATCATCTAGTCCAGAAATATGCAGCTGTCACGTATGGGGAAGCATGTCGTTGCACACCGAACTAACCCAAGAAGAGCCTGGCTGCTGCTGGATCAGACTGAAAGGGGGCTGATCTACTCCACCATCCCATTTCCCATCCCGATCCCCCAGTGGGGACAGTCCTCTTCTGCTGTTATCCAGAGCCTGGTGTCTGAAGACCAGGAGGCAGCTTACAGCCATGGCCTTTATCCTCAATGAATTTTTCTAACTCCCTTTCCAAGCTGTTCAGTCTTATAGACATCACCATGTCTTGTGGTAGCAAATTCCATAGCTTAAACTGTGTGATGACGCTCTTTGGTCTTCTGTGAATGTCCTGCCATCGGATCCCACCAGTGTTTATGTGAACTTAGGGGGGTTGTGCCACTACTGAGAAGGCCCTCTGTCTGGTTCCCTGTAGCCTCACTTCTCGCAATGAGGGAACCGCCAGAAGGCTCTCGGCGCTGGATCTCAGTGCAGAACGATGGG
Source organism: Podarcis muralis (assembly GCF_964188315.1). Classification (NCBI taxonomy): domain Eukaryota; kingdom Metazoa; phylum Chordata; class Lepidosauria; order Squamata; family Lacertidae; genus Podarcis; species Podarcis muralis. Next base: position 26,672,521 of record NC_135670.1, read on the forward strand.
GGTGGAGACGCTCCTTCAGGTATACAGGACCGAGGCCGTTTAGGGCTTTAAAGGTCAGCACCAACACTTTGAATTGTGCTCGGAAACGTACTGGGAGCCAATGCAGATCTCTCAGAACCGGTGTTATGTGTTTCCGGCGGCCACTCCCAGTCACCAGTCTAGCTGCCACATTCTGGATTAATTGCAGTTTCCGGGTCACCTTCAAAGGTAGCCCCACGTAGAGCGTGTTGCAGTAGTCCAAGCGGGAGATAACTAGAGCATGCACCATCTGGCGAGACAGTTCGCGGGCAGGTCGGGTCTTAGCCTGCGTACCAGGTGGAGCTGGTAGACAGCTGCCCTGGACACAGAGCTAACCTGCGCCTCCATGGACAGCTGTGAGTCCAAAATGACTCCCACTGAAGTGGAATTGCAATTTTAATTCCCATTCACCCACTTCAGAGAATGTGTGCGTGAACAGGGGCACCAAAAAGAAAATACGATCAATTGCCCCTCAAGGAGTAGAGCATTCCTTAAACATGGTCCAACTGCAGAGAAGCCCCTTCAGCCCAGTCACCCTTGTGATTGCCCAGCAGGCAGAAACTTTTCCTTACTAGCTGACTACTGATGGAACGGAATCATTTTGGTGTTATGGCCTTGGGAGCTGATTTCCCAATTTTAGTGAGTATCTTGGCTGCCTTTCTATGTGGGCATTGTTGCCATTGCAGTCCCTGATGGGTGGGCTGTGGTACGATTTGCAGGAATGCTACGGGCACGTCTGCTGTTTTTCTGGCATTTTTGCATGTTGGGCATTATCCTTCCTGGATTGGTGCTCTGAGGCAACCGCAATGCACCCACCAGAATTGGCCTCATGTACGAAAAGTTTGCTTGGCCCATCTTCCATTGAAATACTTAACATGTCAATACATAAACAACTGGCAGCTGTAAAGAGTTATTCCAAAGTAATATCAGACATTATTTCCGTACTCCTAAACATTTCACTGTCGTTCCAATTACAATATGGTGCCTATGTTTCATTTATAATTAAGGCACAGTGATCGTGGCAGCCATCTTGGATTTTTAAATTTCCATTTTCTCAGCAACCCAGAGGCATAAGCTGCTGGTTTATACACTAAGACATGCATCATTTAATGCTCTATGAACCTGATTTTGCACTGTTGCCTCAACTAGGTTTCAGTTGGCTGCTCGTTTTCAACTGAGGCTTCTAAATCCTTTGGGATAAGCGTTAATAAGCCTAACATTAGCTTGTCATTAAAATTTCATCAAAGTGGTTGAAGGGTAGGGTTGCAAGAGCAAGTTTATGCTGGTAATCGGCAGCACTAGATGAGTTTCTAAGACATCACTTTTAGACAGACTCCATCGCTCAGTGGCAGAGCATCCCAACTTGGCTTCCACCTTTAGTTTTAGAGTCAAAGCAAAAGCTTCTTGTTCGTTTTTTATTATGGATTTTGTGTTCTCATTTTGTGTTCATATGTTGTGAATTTTGGATGAAGGGCAGTAAACAAATTTAATAAACAACAACAAGAAGTGTACCCCAAGAACCAGGAAGATATGGATCCAGCAGACTGAAAAAAATTCCCCTGAAACAACCCCCAAAATTGGGAAATCTCTCTTGTTGCATCTTATGCCCCTTGGCCATTACTATTCTCAGTCCAACCTACCTTACAGGACTGTTAGGGGGAAATAGGGCAACCATTGCACAGGTTGAACTGAGGGCATTGGGGGCATGGTGCCAGAATGGGCTTACTGGTTGTAGGTTAAAGAGGATCCCCAAGAAGTCATACCTCGCCAGTAAGCCATCTGGCTACAAAACTGGGTTAGTCACAGGGATTAAGGACAATCTGCAAAGGAGCCCTTTGCCCTGAGGGGCAGCTGCTGCTCTGCCCATCTTGTCCTTGAGGTCAGGCTTCGACGATGGGGCCTCTGCAGTCAGCTGCCCCAGGGAAGCCAGGCTCCCAGGAAACTGCGGCCCCGATCCCACCCCAGGGAAGCCAGGGAGGCCAACCGAGCCTTTGCACCCCGTCGCGGCGGGGTTGCTTGGCGCCTATGACCCGGGCGAGGTGCCCCCTGGCTGCCAGCCAAGGGGGAGGCCCGTGGAGCCGCTGGAGGGGGGGGGGGGTTGGCGGCTGGGAGACGCGTGCCGCGCTCGGGGGCCTTTGAGCGAGCCGGCCCGGTCCAGCCTCGCCGGGCCCCCACGTGGCAGCCCCGCTGCCTGGGCGCGCGAGTCTCCTGCGCGCACGGCGCCGGCGCGCTCCGCCATTGGCGAGGGCGCGCGCCAATCCGGGCGTCGGCCGGCCAATCGGGGCGCGCGGAGCCTCTGCGGCGCGCCAGCCCCTCCTGCGCCCGAGGCTCCCGAGCGTGGTGTGCTGTGGCGCGCGGCTGCGGGGAGCCACCGAGCAGCCCCAGCGCCCGGCCCGCCGCCCGCCCCGCCCCGCCCCGCGCCTGCTCCAGCTCCTCCTGCGGCACCGGTGGTAGCAGCAGCAGCAGCAGCAGCCAGACGAAGGCGAGGCACGCATCCCGCGCCGGTGCCCGTCCCGCGGGTAGGATGGGAGCCCTGGCGCTGACGAAGCCCGGCGGCGGCGGCAACGGCGGCAGCAGCAGCCGCGGAGAAGGAGGCGGCTGTCTGCCCCGCCTCTGGCGCCTGTGAAGAGGTAGGTGCTGCTTGGCCGCGCTCCCGCCGGGGAACTAGGTCAGGGCGAAGCCGCGGCGAGGGCTGCTTGGGACGGGGATCCCCGCCAGAGATGCCCTTTGCGCCGGGGCATGGGGGTGGGCGGCTAGGCTACCGCCGGGCTCTTGGCTTCCGCGTGGCCAAAGCGACGCCAACGCCTCCCGCGAGGCTCGGCCTCCGCAGCCCGGCAGGGCGGGGAAGGGGGCGCCTTGGGCAGCAAGACGTCGGCTGCCCGCTTTCCCGGGCAGGCTCGGCCTCGCGCAAGCGGGATGGACAGCTCCTCTCGGGCAGGCGATTTGCGGGCGGGAGGCCTTTTGCGGGAGGAAGGCGCCTGCGGTGGCACCTGAGCGGGGAAGCCTCCCAGGCGACCGGGCTGGTCCCCGCTGCTGTTCATTTTGCGCGCGTCCTCCCGCCCTACGTGCGCCAGACAGCGCTTGACCTCCCGATTTCATGCTGTGCCATTGAGCACCCCCCCACGCCCTCTCCACGAGGATCGTTTGCTTGGGTGACAGGGAGAGAGACATGCCTGCATCCTCCTCTTGGGCCGGGCACCAGAGGCGGGTCGCCACACCCTCCGGGGGACTGTCTGGATCGATTTTGCTGCAAAGCATGGAAGCGGATCAGGCCAGCGGGGCCCAGCGACGTGAGGGTTGTGGATTTCACATCACCGAAGCTGACACACCTTTTGCTGTTTGGGGCAGGTGGTGCTTAACTGGGCTTAGGGGTGCATGATTCTCTCTTCTCGCCTACTGTGTGCTGGCTGGGGTCTGTCTCCATCCCCTCTCTAGTTGGTGCTTGTGGCTGGATGGGATTCAGACTTACTGTGGCAGGAGACTGTATGCCACTGGCATGGCTGTCGCCTGATTGGGTTGGGAAATGGTCCACCGAAAAAGGAAGGAGCCCTGCCCTTGGATGGAGGACACTCTGAGAGCAGAGGCCCAGAGAGGTGGCATGGGAGGGGTGTGTGGTTCTCAGGGAAGGGCCAGCACCTGGGCTGAGTAGTCAGGAAAGGATGAGAGGGCCCTTCTTGGCAAGATGGTCTCAGGTGTAGGATTCTCCTCTCCTCTTACTGCTTCAGTAAGTCTATCTGCTTGCACATCAGATCTTCTTAGAGAAGCCCTCCAAAAACAAGCAAATCATTGGATAGGACATGAATTTTGCAAGAGAAGACCTGGTTTTTTTTGTGTTCTGTGATGTTCATCTTTGGGCAGTTGACATAAGTCAAGCAATTTAAGGCTGGCCTCTAATGGTGAAGTAAACCACTCTGTCTTTTGGCCTTCCAGGAGTAGGGCATGCCTTTTAATGTAGCCATGGTACCCTCCCTTCCAAAAATCTAAAAATAATTGGTCCAGAGGTGCTCCAGGTCTGAAATAGTGGGGTCTGGTGGCACTTTTTTTTTAGTTATGTTTACATTTATTTATTTAATACTTTTCTATATTGCCCTTCATCAAAGGATCACAGGGTGGTTTACAATGTAAAAACACAAAAACACATAGCACAGTGACAAACAAAAACAACATCCCTCCCAAAAGGGTAACACACTGCAGTAATCTAACTTAGAGGTTAACAGAGCCTAGACAACAGAAGTTAGGCTATCCATGTCCAGATAGGGATGCAGCTGGGCCACCAGCCAAAGCTGATGGAAGGCCTTTGCCACCTGAGCCTCAAGTGACAGCAATGGACCCCGAAGGACCCCCAAGCTGTGTACCCGCTCCTGCAGAGGGAGTGTAACCCCATCAAGAGCAGGCAACCTCCTAGCCATCTGGTCTAGGGAGCCACCTACTAACAGTGCCTCAGTTATGCATGCATTATGTTAGCTTTGATTGGCTGGCCAGGTAGAATAAATAAATAAATCTCTAGACACAAGTACAGGATGGGACTTTGCCCTCCTCATTTCAGGAAGTGTACCAGGTGTGGGAAATATTGGTGTCAGTTGCAATTTCTTCCTCTGTGGACACAGTCCATTTATATACCAGTTAGATACACGGTTTAAAGAGTGACTGAGCTGGCATCGGGAGGTAATAATGTACCACTTACACGTTCAAGTGTGTTAATCAGCAGGGCAACAATGCAGTGTCTCCTCATTTTGCCATAATCTTATTAGCCGTTTTTGACTGGCTTGCTTTCCCATATCGAAGAAGCTTCTTTGCTCCGAGGAGCTCCCGGGAAGGCAGAATTAGCGTCTTCCAGGAAACAAAGCTTGATCCAGGCAGTGGAAGGTTTTTGTCACCAATCTTGATATAGACAGGCTGGCAGTGCTCAACAACTTCACAGGAGGCTTTTAGAGACGTCACTGGCTCACTGACAAAATCCACTGATATCACTGGTGCTGATTTCCAAGCCATAAGATAGACTTCTTTAAAATTTTCGTTCTTGTAGAATATGTGGCCTCATTTTACAGTATTGGCGGTTACAAAATCATGCGGCCTCAAGTGCAACTGGGTGTCCTCTGCTATCCACCACAGGGCAAGGGATTCCAGAAAAATAAGGGCTGATTTCCTCCTGCTGCATGTGCAGTTCGCATTCCATGCCTCGGGTAATCATTGAGAGATCCAGGTAGTTGAAAGTCAGTTTCTATAAAGCTAAATAAAATAACCTCTGCTGTCAGATTCGTTGAGCAAAGAGGCAAACAGTACAATCCCATACATAACTACTCAGAAGTAAGCCCCATGGAGGTCTGTTGGGCTTACTCACAGGTAAGTGGGCATGGGACTGCAGCCTAAGTCTGCAATCATATGTACACTTGCCTGGGAGTAGGCCCAGTTGAATTTAACTCTGACTAAAAGTGCATTGGCTCAGACTGTAGCATTCGATTTTAAGTGGTTAAACCTTTATATTCTGGTAAAATGGAAGGTTTAAGGCTGTAAAGTGGTGGTGGTGAAACGGGCTAAGAGGCTTCAGTCCTGCACACAGTGAGTTTGCTTTAAATTTCTCAGATTAAATCTTCCCATATAACTTTTCAACCATATATTACAATGAATATTTCAATAAAAGGGGAATGGTTTCATCCAGTTCCACAGAAACATTTCCGTAATCAGTCAACATGTCCAGATCTTTAATTGGCATGAATGCAGCTTTCCAAAGATGAGCCCGTGCATTTTTCACAGCAACCAAAAGCTTTTGTATGAACAGTTTAGTTGCCCCTTGAAATCAAGAGAGTTCAAAATGACTTGATGCTTCAAATGTTAACACTTTCCCCATTATTTCCACCACTTGGTTTGAAGAGACTTGAACAAAAGGGCAACTCCAACAAGAAAGTTAGAAATCTGCACTGTTGGTATGTCATTTCCAGAATCTAAAAGTGACAGTTCAGTAAAGGATTTTGTTCAGCTTTTCAGGAGTAACATAGGAGTAAGATTACTGTTTTGTACACCGGATATATATATATATATATATATATATATATATAGTGGTTAAGCAATGTACAACAGGGATTGCCTGATACATGGTTCTTTGCTGATGTCCTTTTTGATTGACATGTTGGCTACTTAATCCATCAGTCATAGATAAATACAATTTTCTCAATTTCATATTGCAGTTACCTTATAATTGAGAAATTGTTCTAGTTTCCTGAACTCCCCCCCTCCTTAAATTCTTTGTGTGAGATAACCGAATATGTGTCATCAAATGCCCTAAAGGGTCTTAATTAAATGTATTCTCTCTCATGACAATGGCCAGTGGCAGTGTTTGCAGTCTTAGCTTGTTTCTCCCCTGATCCCCTAAAATCGGTTTTAAAAGCTGCGGTGGAATGAGTTGCTTCTGCCCAAGTGACCTTTCTCTCTTGTAGAATCTCGAAAGGAATTCATATTGATTAATTTTCCAGCCCAAAGCATGCACCTGATGTCTCTTGAGGGATCCATACCCAGAGTCACTGAATTTGTGCTGCCTTATAGTATTAACAGAAGGGACGCGGGTGGCGCTGTGGGTTAAACCACAGAGCCTAGGACTTGCCGATCAGAAGATCGGCGGTTCGAATCCCCACGACGGGTTGAGCTCCCATTGCTCGGTCCCTGCTCCTGCCAACCTAGCAGTTCGAAAGCACATCAAAGTACAAGTAGATAAATAGGTACCGCTCCGGCGGGAAGGTAAACGGCGTTTCCGTGCGCTGCTCTGGTTTGCCAGAAGCGGCTTAGTCCTGCTGGCCACATGACCCAGAAGCTGTCTGCGGACAAACGCCGGCTCCCTCCGCCAGTAAAGCGAGATGAGCGCCACAACCCCAGAGTCAGCCACGACTGGACCTGATGGTCAGGGGTCCCTTTACCTTTACCTTTATAGTAGTGACAGAGGCTAGCGTGCACATGATTATCCTTTTCTGCAGGGTGGATAACAGACCTAGAATATTTTCCAGCATACAAAGATTCAGCATTTTCTTCCAGTAACAGTTAACTTTTGATTGCAGAGGCATAATGAATAACAGCAAACATGTTGGATTCAAAGTATTGTTTACTATTCCAGGCCAAAGGTTACCAACCCATTCTTGACTTGAACCATGCTGAAGATTCAGCCACCTTTCCACGAGGGAGCTGTGCTTTGTTAATCTCTCGCACCTTCACCTGGGTTTTAGTCAGCTGGGCTGGACTTCTCCATAGTAACTAGAAGGTCAAATAGCCTAAGAACTTGCCGAGGTACAACTCTGAAAGGCTATGATCAGATAAAGCCTGTGATGGCCTGTGTTGACATGGCATTGCTTAGGAACCACTGAGAAGAAATCCCTTATGGTGAAGGAGTTCAGGAAGGTGGAGATTTGTGAGCACAACTCATGCATTTTAGTATGAACAAGGATGTGTTTGGATGCCCCTACTTGATCAGGCTCTCTATGTGCAGCCTGGCATCCAGCAGTGTTCTGGTCCTCCTGTGAATAAGCCTCTCCTCTGCGAAGCCTTTGTGGATCAAGTTGTTCTGGGGCTGACCTGTCAGTCTAGCAAATGGTTGTTCATTCCAGAAGTTGGAGGTTATCTCATTGGTTCCATAAAGCAGCAAGTGAGGAGTGGCAGGAAGGCGGTGATTCTGCCACTGGTGATGGTGGGAAGAGAGACTTTATTCTGGAAACTGGCTATTCTTGTGCCTATCTCCTGATGCCCTGTGGTGCAGAAGAGTCTCTAGAATCTTGGAGCTCCCAACTAGTTCTGTGGTGCGCAGAAAGTTGAACATGGTGTTGTAGGAAAGGATTGTGTCAAAGCTTCCATTCTTTCCAAATAGAAAAGACTCAGCTGAGAAGATTTTCAAAAGCAGTATAAGAGGTGATGGAGTCTGCTACTTATCGCACAGGGTACGGGTGGAGGGATGCTAAATAAACTTCTTGGACTTTAGCCATTGCTCCTGAGACTAGCCCGGTAAAAATGTCACCTCTAAATGGAACAAAAACACCTTTTGAGTCACTTGTAACCTCTTCCCAAAGACTTTCCACCTGTAATCTGGCAAGGGGTCAATTCTTGCAGAGGATCCAGAGAAGGCACTTTGTGATAGGGGGAGAAATTCAATTTCAAGGAGAACCTACCTAATTTGCACTTTCTGGGGAAAAAACATGAACCAAATTTTGCAATGCAGTTCTCCAGCTAAGCAGTTTGTTAGCAAAAAATGCATACACTGGAGCGAACTGTGTGAAAAAAATGAATGTACTGGTGAAAATAACACAAATGTATTATATTGGGAAAACTGCTTTGTAAAAATGTGTATATTAACAAGATAGTATTAAAAATGTGTATCAGGAGAAACTCGCATTAAAATACAGGTGAATTTTCGTAATTTTTCATTGAAACCATTTCCTCCCACAAACTGATTTGGAATAATGGAGAACTGAAGTTAAGATCTGGAAAAATGAGAAACTGAGAGGGAGCAAAATTGACTATTCCACCCCTCCCTACTCATCACTTCAATTTCCGAGTACCAGTGTGCTCTGTTATATGGCCAAGCATAACTGAACTGATTTTTGTATCAGCTGAAGTCTGTTGCAGTGGAATGGAAGGGCACAGAGGGGCATCAGGTCAGCTTAACTGGGTGACTGATGTTTCCAGCAGAGATTAACTTGATCAGGCCACTTATTGTTCCCCACACAGCTATCGAAAACCACACATGAGGAGGAGCCTGTTGTGTTCCCCTCGCCTTCAGCAGCAGCCTGAAGAGGTGCCTGCCTTTGCAATCTTGCTGACGTGGGAGCAAGTCCAAGTTTGCAAATGAAGCTGCTGATGGCATTACAGTGATGCTACGCCAGCAAATAAGTTGCTAAGAATATTTGGGAATGGGGTGTAAGATGGGCTGTCTTTTTTAGGAGCTGCCCTCAGCATCGTCTTTTTGTTTTGTTTTGTTTTTCTTACATAATTCTAGCTAAATTAGATTTGTAGGCTTTGGGAGAAGCAGTAATTGGCTGATGTGAATTGCATGCAGCAGTGATTACCTCACCCTGATTCATAAAGCCTAATATGGGGAATAAGAACAAGCCTGCCAGTGACATCTTGGCAACTGAGGCGGAAAATCCAAACGGTGCCCTCCTTTACAGTTCTGTTTTTAAAAAGCCGGTAATTTAAGGGTGGCCCAAATCTGCCACTTCGGGTGGCTGCCGCTCTCCATCTGAGCCAGTCGAAAGAGAGTAATCATTGCTCCGATACCATTTATAGCCGAGCTGAGCATAAGAGGGGTGATGAACATGTACCCCTGGTTTGCTGCTCTTCCTTCCCATGAGGTACATCTAATCCTAATGAGATGGTTCGGTTTTATTCCGCCTTCTTGAGAAGGAAGTTAGTTGAAATCAGAGCAGGCTTTCTTTCTGGGAAGGGAGAAATGGAGGCAAGGCATCAGTATACATAACTAATTAACAGAGCCTGCCCTCACCTCACCTCTTTCTTTCGAAGCACTGCGGAACTAGCCAGGTACTCACTTGGACATATTCCAAGAACTATGGAACTCACAACAGCTATGTGCAAAGGTTGGTTCTCTTAAAATGATCATCTCCTCTGGGTGCCTTGCAGCCTAATCCTGCATGCAATTACTTGGAGGTGCCCCACTAAATCCAGTGGGAATTACTCTTGAGTGAGTGTGGTCAGGATTGCAGACGCAGTCTGGGATGCTAGCATCACTCCAGGTGTCACGTGAAACCTTCCAAACATGCGGCACAAACATAATCTCTCCCTTTTACAGTAGGTCCCCCCCCCTCCACAGAATTAGGCCATCTTCTCTTTTCCCTGCCCCCACCCCCAAATTTAGACCAAGTAAAAGACACTTGCAACAAAATAACCATGTTTAAGCCCATGAGCTTAAGGTTGTACTGCTGTCAGAAGTATAGGGCTGGGGTGCAGCTGTAAGATGTGTCAATTCCAGCGCTCTAAATTTTCTTACTTCACCAGTCTTAAACTCAGGTCTCCACATTTCTACAGCAATTTGCATTTAAATAAAAATAAAAATCCACATGAAAGTCCAGCATTTTGTGTAATCCCCCCCCCCCAAGAAAACACATTTTGTATGCAATTTTGGCTAATACACACATTTCTGTGAGCTGCTTCCCTAATATTTGTTTCAGATCGCGTATTGGTTTGATAGGTGTGAATTTGGTAGTTTCTCATTAAAGTGCAAACCACTATGAGCTTCTTCTGAGGTGCTGAGGCCCCTTCTCAGCACTGCAGATGCTACACTGTGCTGCAAGCCTGGGGGGGCGACATGGGAGGGGGTTCATGGTCGGTTCCACCCTTTCACACTTCCTTCCCTCTCCCCCACCCCCAGTTTCTGGGAGGGTGGTGCAGGTGCCTCTCATTACCATTCTAGCAGGTGCCAGAAAGCAATGTCCTCCATTGGCCTCCCATGCTGGTGATGCCATGGGAGGAAGGGCCCAAAATGGTGTCAGAGCTGCTGGAGAGTCGGGGCTGCTGGAGGTATGACATTCAGCACAGCCTGGGTTTTCTTACAGTTATCGACTCATGCAGCTGACCTGCCTAGTTTCAGTTTGAGACTCTATTTGCTTTTCACAGACTTATTAACTAGCTCACAACCTTATGCAGAAGCTGTGAATTCTGAAAGCTGCTAGGGGGAGCTTTAAGAAGGTGGGGGAGGAAACACGTTGAACACTTGCAGCTGCACCCGAGAGAGACATTTTTGCATGCATTAATATTTGAGCATGGTCTAGATGGGGATTCACAGTTATCAGGCAGAATTGTTGGGTGACCCATCGTCTCCGGGTTACATGAGGTACAAAAGTGGTCCAGCACATTGTAATGGTGGCAGTTCATACCTGCAGGCCATATTTGCAGGAATAATTGGGGGGAGAGGGAGAAGAAAGGGGGTTGTGCATTCCAGTGGTTCAGTTGCACTGGTAGACTTTTCTTCCTGTTATTTGGGACACAGAATATGGTAAGAGGTAGAGAACCCAGAGGAACCTCTGACCGTTGAAAACAGCAGCAGGAATGGCTGCTTGCAGAGTCTCGTTCATGTTGACCAAATCTCTGCAGAGTGCTGTGTGGCCATGCAGTATGGAAATGATTCACTCCAGAGCAAATCTTCTGAGAGAGAGCAAACGGGATAAAATGTACCTTGTTACAGATGAATAAATTGAGAGATGGGGAGAAATGGTGCAGAACACACCCACTTGTATGAAAACAAGGGGGAAAGATGTATGAACAGACAAGGCAAGGCAGATGCAGTGTGCAAATTAGAAATGAAATGAGAAATGTTATTGCAGTTTAAAACTGGTGATCACCAGAGCCCTTGGTTTAAAAATGTCCTTCCCACGTATTGGATTGCTCCAAACAACATGGCAACCGTGTCAATCCTTACTCCCTTCCATGGATCATGTAGCAGGCTGGAAGAATTGTGGTTGACACAGAGCCATGTAGAAGAATGCTGAGCAAATCTGAAGCAGAACAGTACCTTAATTTGTTGGGTATCGTTTGGCTCAACACTAAACAAAAACAAAACTAGTTTGGGATAGTTTAAGCTTGGATCCAGTTTGATATAGCAATTACAGCATCCATCATTTCAAGCTTCTCTAGATTCACTAGGGTTGTGTCAAAGCATGCAAGGTCTTGCAGAAGCCTGAAGCCTCACTCCCTCCAGGTCACCACCACTCCTGCCTCTAGTGTATGTTTGTATTTATTTATTTCTTAAATTTATATCCCACCCTTCCTCCCAAAGGAGCCCACTCCAGTTTACTCTACATCCAGTGGATGTCCGCTACTGGTTTCTGATGCTGTTTGTACATAATGTTAGTCACAACTTCCCTTTATTACATATATAGCTCAAGACACGACCTAACCCCTCCCCTGACAGCATATGAATCAATATGGCTAATTTGACCCAATAACACCCCCTCATCAAACACAGAGACAAAACTCACTGCAAGCAACTGAATGCAACCAACCATGCTCTGGGCTCTCCAATCTCTCGCTTTGCAACAATGAATGAATAAATAAATAAATGATCTATCCACATGGCGCTGACACAAAAACTCTGCACATACGCTATGCAAAAGAACAGAATATCATTCTCCCCCCTTCTCTCTCCCCACAACCTCACAATGTCTATGACAACAATGTCTCACACCAAATGTAACTTATAGGAAGGACTATGTGAATTGAAACATTATATGTACCTTTGTTATTTGTGAAAATCTTTTCATAAAATAAAACAATGTTAGCCACAAGCTACATCTATCCTGGAGTTTCTTGAGAAATACAACCGTGCCTTGGGTCTCAAACACCTTGACTCCTGAACAAATCGGCTCCCGGACGATCGAAACCCGGAAGTGAGTGTTCTGGTTTTCGAACAATTTTCGGAAGCCGAGTGTCCAGCGCTCCTGCAGCCAATCGGAAGCCACACCTTGGTTTTTGAATGGTTCTGGGAGTTGAACAGACTCCCGGAACGCATTCTGTTCAAGAACCAAGGTACGACTGTAGTGTGTTTTGATGTGTTTCCTCCCAAACCAGCAATTGAAAACTTAAGCCATATGAAGACACCCAATGCCCCCTCTCCACCCACTGGAGTGGACAGATAGTGGGCGACTTGGAAATATGTCTAGCTGTCTGGATGTGAACAACGATGTGCAAATGTGATTTGAAGCAGAAGTGGAGAAAACTGACCTTGCTGCGTTTTAAGTCAGTCTTGTGATGGGTTCCATTTGTACTGTGCTGGCTACAATGAGTTCTGGAAAATATAACACTTGGGTGAGAATAGCATTTGGGGAATGAGTGGAGTAGGGAGATCCGACCTTGCGTGCTATCATTGCAAAGGAGAAGTTTACCAGACTCGATGGTTTGCTCCACCTCTTCGTCCTACTTTGAGAAGCAGGTGGCATTTTATCACAGTCTGGGTGTTAACGCTATTTTTAAGCATGAGAACAAGGCCGGCTATCCATCATCCCATGTAGGGCGCTTGCTTTGTAAGACGGTAGGCAAGGGATAGAAATTATTCACAAGCTGGCTACCCAAAGCACCAGTGAGTGAAGAACTTTCTAATGGCAGGGCTGGTCAGCAGTGGAACAGAGGCTGCCTTAGAATGTGGTGGACTCGCCATTGTTGGAGATTTCTAAGCAGACGCTGGATGCTCAGGATACTTTAGTAGTGGATGTCCTGTTTGATGCATTGTCTAGTTCTGCGATTCTTTTCATACCACTACAGCCCAAGTTAGATCGCTTAAAGGATTTCATCCATTGCAGAGGTCTTTATTCACTGATGTCTGCTTGTTACACAAAATTCTGTTGATTTTTTTTAATCATCCTTTATGCTTTGCTAAAAGCTGGGAGAGAGGGAAATAAAACAACCCTGCTTCCTTCTCTCTCCCTTTAATCTGTCAAATGGCAATGGGTCTACCCTGATTCTTCGTTAAAAGAGAGTGGAAGGAAGGGAGTTTGATCAGGCCGACATCTCAGTTCTGTTTGTTTTAATGGTTGGTTCTTTGTTGTTTAGATTTCCAGCTCATTTATGCACTGCCCTATTTATGTGTCTGTCTGTGGGTAGATGCCTCTTTGTAAAATAAGTCTTACACTGAACTATGGCTCTCCCTAACTGGTAATGTGAGGGGGCTTGGTTCCCAGTTAAGTGGAAAAGCTAAAGAGGGCTACACAAACCTGAGCAAAGGAGCATCCCGAGAAAACCATCTTGCAGGAGATTTATAAACCAAAAGGCAGAGAGAAGGCAGAACTGTTAAGTACCTGGGAGAAGTAGAACTTAAGGACTTGCAGCCCAGAATAGGTAGGGAGATAGAAAACGCCTAGCTAAATTAGATTGTGCTCGAATCCTGTTTGCGGGTTTCCCACAGGCATCCATCTGGTTGGCCACAGTGAGAACACGATGCTGGGTTAGATGACCCATTGGCCTGATCCAGCATGCCCTTATGTTATCAAACAAGTTCAATTCTCGAGACTCTTATGAATTACAATCAGGGGTCAGTAAACTTTTTCAGCAGGGGGCCAGTCCACTGTCCCTCAGACCTTGTGGGGGGGCCGGACTATATTTTTGGGGGGAAATGGGGGGGGAGAACGAATCCCTATGCCCCACAAATAACCCAGATATGCATTTTAAATAAAAGCACACATTCTACTCATGTAAAAACATGCTGATCCCTGGACTGTCCACGGGCTGGATTTAGAAGGCCCCCAGATCCGGCCCCCCGGCCTTAGTTTGCCTACCCATGAATTACATCTTGTGGTGTTGAAGGAGCAGAGATGCTGATCACAGTTTGAAACTTTTAAATAGATAAGAATCCACGGAGAACGCATGAGGAGCCAGAAGAGTGGAGATGGGCAAATGTTGTCCATGTCTTCAAAAGGTGGGGTAAAGAGCGGGTCTCGAAAACTACAGACCATGCCAGTTTCACAATGATGCCTGGGAAAATTCTAGTACACGCTATTAAAATTAGCATGTACAATGATTAATAGGAGTCAGCAGGGGTCATCAAGAATAAATCATACCAAACCAATCTCACCTTTTTTATATAACTACTATTTGATAACCAAGTGGATTGTGGAAATGCCATGGACATATTATGCCTTGATTTCAGCTAAGCAGTTGACAGAAGCCTCCTGTGATATCCTTATTAACAATATGGTAAAATGTGGACAGGATGATACTGCCATTGGGTGGAACCACAGCTGCCTGAACAAGTACACAATATGTGCTTGTTCATGGCTCAGCATCAACCTGCAAGGGAGCTCTCAAGTGGAGTGCCCCAGAGCTCTATTCTAGCCCCTGTACTCTGCAACATTTTTATAAATGGCTTGGATGAGGGAGTAGAGGTGATGCCTATCAGATTTGCAGGTAATCAGTGGGGACACAGGGCTTGCTGCTTTACTACACTACCCCAGATGTTCTTTATAACCACAGCTGACAGCTAGGCCTTGCCTCTCCATCTACAAAGGTGTTGGTCTTGCTTTCTTGGTGCGTCTGCTGAGGCAATGATGTATAGCAGCCTTCATCAACCTGCTGCTGTTCCCCATGTTCTGGACTAAATACTCATCAGCATGTACCAGCTAGGGCTGATGGGAGTTGTAGTCAAAATATGTGGAAGGCACCAGATTGATGAAGAAGACAGGATGCTTAATCAGCCTGCACTCCATGTTTAATAATGCATGATTAATAAAACCCCAGTTTATTTCACCACCATTCATGGTTGGCCCCTAAACCTTTAAGTAACTAATTCACTGTTGTCGCCTGGGAACCCTCTGCTGAAGCATATACATTCAACCATCTCATATGGCCCTCAGGCTTATTTACAGTGGCCGTCTGTTGTATTCATACTCCCGTTTTTAGTGTACGGAAGTGCCATTTGGAAAAGCAAGGGATGGCGGTGGGCGAGGTGGATTTGAGAGGCTTCGAATAGAACAATCTGGCACCTTTAAAGGTGGGGGAACCAGAACATGTGGTGGGCTGGTGAGACAGCCAAGGAATTGAGTGAAAACAGAGAGAGAGAGAGAGAGAGCGCCAGCAGCCAGGCATAAAATCTGATAATTATGAAGACAATGTTGTATGGATGTTTCCCCTGGAAGGCTTGTGGCAAGGACGCTGCCTCTTGTGCTCTCGATTCACATCAAGAGGTGCACATTGGGGATCAACTTACAATGGGAGTCAAATACAAATGAGCTCAGAATATCCAGTGGATGCTTCAAGAAATAACTTCTAGGAATGGGGCCAGAATAGAATATGTCCCGTGATCCGAGAACAATCCGAGATAGTTCAGGAACTGCATTTAGGGAACCCTGAGATGCCATAGAAGAATGTTCTTTAACCCAGCTTCCAAGGTTGCTTAGGAGTTCCAAATACATCACAAGGAGTGGGCAGATGACTAATAACAGATGTACCATGAAAGTCCTATCCACAAGGTTTCCAGTGGCGTGTGAGTGTGTGGCTTGTACATACCCCATCCTGTCTTTGCAGTGTGTAAGATGGAACATCTCGAAAAAGCAAGTGTATCCAGTGGTACCTCAGGTTACATATGCCTCAGGTTACAGACTCCGCTAACCCAGAAATATTACCTTGGGTTAAGAACTTTGCTTCAGGATGAGAACAGAAATTGTGTGGCAGCAGCGGGAGGCCCCGTTAGCTAAAGTGGTGCTTCAGGTTAAGAACAGTTTCAGGTTAAGAACAGACCTCCAGAACGAATTAAGTACTTAACCTGAGGTACCACTGTATATAGAAAGAGATGCACTGAACCTGCGTAGCCAAATCAAAGCCGATGCTTAGCCTTGACTGCTTAACTGCTTATTTACTTAGCTTCTGGCCCTCCTTTCGATCTCCAAGGCAGCTTACATAAAACAATAAAATGCAATTAAGTTGAGGCTGCTTCTGTCACCTCAGGCATAGCATTGCTCTGGGGTGGCTGTTCGCCACTCCCAAAACCCCATTTGTCATCCAGCCATTCTGCCTTTTTCTCTCCCTTTCCATCTAATCTGCCAGTTTCCTGGATGCACTTCCTTCTCCCATCTCCCACAACTGCAGGTGTTCTATCACTCAGGCTGAGAGAGGAACTAGGACACCGAGCGAAACAAAAATGAGTAAGAGTGGCAAGATTTCTCCCTCTGTTGTCCCCCCCCCAGCTGTTTCCCCTATACCACTTTCCCATCTCTGGAAGGAAAAAAAGCATGTGTACTCCCATTTCTCCCACCCAAATGGCGAGGAAGCTTCTTTGGAGAATATAATTTTGAAGCCCACACCTTAAATAAATGACAGCTCAAGAGGGTATGCAGATTCTCCCGGGACTTGTTATTCAAGAGCAGAATGGAAGCCACTTTTTCTCCTATTTTTGGCTGCATTTCTAGTTATCACATTACTTGCTGCCCAGGAAATTCACAATAATGTACTACAGAAGCACTAAGAATTAATGCATTTGCAGAGCAGATAGGCTGCAAAGTGAGCAGGCTTTTGGCTGGAGCACAGAGGATGCCTCTGAAAATGGCTTCCCTGATTAGACTGAACCTTGCTCTGGCCATAACGTGCAGAGCTATTTTTCTAGAAGTGCGCCTGGCTTTTGAGATAATGTGTGAATAATATCAGTTTTATCAGCAAAGCAATGTTCTGTACTCCTTGGAAACCATCCCAATAAGAGCAATTGGAGTGCCTTATTCTTGTTAAAGAGCTGCAGCATGCAGAGGTTTATTTAAGAGAGGACCGTTTAGGATGATTCTGTCCTTCATGGCTGTATAGGTGCGTTTGAAAACATGCAGGCAGTGTCTTCAAAAGGCTCCAGGGGGTGGCAGGTATCATCATACTTTGCTCCTGATTTGCATAATTTCTTTTGAGTACAGAATCTCAAATGGATTCACTTGATGTAGAATTTGGGTTTCATCTCTGTGCAGACTCTTCTGTGCTTATCCTTGAGTTTAGTCATGATGACCAAAGGAGGACCTAGGGGTGTGTGACTGGTGCGGTCGCACTGGGTGGGGAGTTTCTGGGGTGCTGCAACTATGACACCCAATGGAAGGGGGGGCACCCGATTTTGGCACTGCACAGGCTGCCACTGAGATTTGAGGTGCGAAGTGAAGTGGTGCACTGGTGCCAATTTGCTTTGCGAAGATAGCTTATATTCCAGTTATAATCCATATTTGGAGATTTTTAAAGCGGTACATGCTTTACAGTTGTTTGCTTCCTCAAGTTCCTTTTCACCTTCGTAGGAGTCCCATTTTGAATTGTTTGTGCTCTACAATGCAAGCCTGGCTCCCATGTGTGGCCTTGAGGGCACTTCATGCAGTTCCCTCCCCACAGGTGGACAGACAGCTGTGAGCCTTGTCAGAGCTTCCAGAGAGAGACAGAGAGAACATACCCCACGTAAGGCATTCTGAGAGTCTGGGAGAAAAGTCTGAAGGGAGTGAACTGATGAATAAGCCTGTGAATGGGAGCTGGTTTTGCCCTTTCTCCCTTTTCGTTTGTGTTCTTGAAAACTTCAATTTCACTGTGGGTTTCTAGTCATAACTCATGCCTGCCTTAAAATGTTTGCTGTCCTTGCTTGCATCCATCAGGGAGATAGTGGCCTTTTCAGGAGGGGCACGCTGGTTAATCATCATCATAATTTATTATTATTATTATTATTATTATTATTATTAGTACCCCACCTATCTGACTGGGTTGCCCCAGCCACTTTGGGCAGTTTCCTACATATATAGAAACATAATAAAACATTACACATTAAAAGGCTTCTCTATACAGGGCTGCCTTCAGATGTCTTTTAAAGGTTATATCATTACTCATCTCCTTGACAACTGACGGGAGGGAGTTCCACAGGGCGGGCGCCACTACTGAGAAAGCCCTCTGCCTGGTTGCCTGTAGCTTCACTTCTCGCAGTGAGGGAACCGCCAAAGGCCCTCAGAGCTGGACCTCAGTGTCTGGGCTGAACAATGCGGATGGAGACACTCCTTCAGGTATCAAGGCCGTTTAGGTTAGGAAACAGTCTTCCAAGAAAGGCTTACCTGGCACCAGTTGAAGACCTTTCTCTTCACCCAGGCCTTTTTGATAACTTATGTAGTTTTAAAATCTGTGTTTCGACTTTCAGGCTATAGTGACGCCCCGCCCAGCCCAACTTTAGCTGTATCTATGTTGCTTTTGATTTTATGGCTTCCAAATATTATTTTGCTTATTTTATTATTTTACTGATTTAATGTAAGTTTCCTACAGAACTTTATTTAACTTCTGTCTTATTTTATTTATTTTAACTTTGTGTTATGGTGTGGCATGCTAATGCAAATAAATAAAGTAGCTAATATTTTATCATCAAGCTATTTGTTATAGCCATGTTCGGACTTACGTGGAACATATGATATAAATTCCTTAAGTAAAAGGCACTTCGTTGTAGTCAATTTATGCCCCACCTTTCCATCAGAAGATGTCCAAGGCAGCTAACAGAACAAAATTTAAAAACCAGTATCAGTATCAAAACAGGGTTAAAGGGCACGGCATCAACAAAATAAGCAGGAGTCAAACAGATGGCAGATAAAATTAATCTGCCAAGTTTTAAACCCCCTGCAGGAACGGATGTCTTCAAAAGGGTCATGTATACCAACCCACTCAATGCCAATGAACTGCTACCAGTCTGCGGTGCGTATAACAGCTCTAGAGCAGATTCTGTACAATTTATCTATGGGATTGAAAGGATTAAGCTCCTAATTGGTGCTGTTGACAGATCAGCTTCTACAGATTAAAGGCAGTGCTCTGATCTAATCCAGTTATCTGGGCTCTGTGGCTGCCTGGACCTCACTGCCTCCTCTGCAGAAGAGGAAGAGGAGGAGTGTCTCGAGGACTGGAGGAGCAGGGGTCTGTGGGGAGAGACAGGGAAGCACCATGTTTGTGGAAGGAAATGCTGGAGGGTGGCTATGGCACCTGGACCAATATGCTAATCAGCTGGCAGCAACCGTTGCCCATGCAGAAAGTGCAACGTAAATTGGAAGATCATTTTGTAATTGAGATTGGTTGGGGGGACGGGACTGCTCCAAGTACCTCCATAGAGGTGTCAGTATTTGTTGTTGTTGTTTAGCCGTTTAGTCATGTCCAACTCTTTGTGACCCCATGGACCAGAGAACGCCAGGCACTTCTGTCTTCCACTGCCTCCCACAGTTTGGTCAAACTCATGCTGGTAGCTTTGAGAACACTATCCAGCCATCTCGTCCTCTGTCGTCCCCTTCTCCTTGTGCCCTCCATCTTTCCCAACATCAGGGTCTTTTCCAGGGAGTCTTCTCTTCTCATGAGGTGGCCAAAGTATTGGAGCCTCAGCTTCAGGATCTGTCCTTCCAGTGAGCACTCGGGGCTGATTTCCTTAAGAATGGATAGGTTTGATCTTCTTGCAGTCCATGGGACTCTCAAGAGTCTCCTCCAGCACCATAATTCAAAAGCATCAATTCTTCAGCGATCAGCCTTCTTTATGGTCCAGCTCTCACTTCCATACATCACTACTGGGAAAACCATAGCTTTAACTATACGGACCTTTGTTGGCAAGGTGATGTCTCTACTTTTTAAGATGCTGTCTAGGTTTCTCATTGCTTTTCTCCCAAGAAGCAGGCGTCTTTTAATTTTGTGGCTGCTGTCACAATCTGCAGTGATCATGGAGCCCAAGAAAGTAAAATCTCTCACTGCCTCCATTTCTTCCCCTTCTATTTGCCAGGAGGTGGTGGGACCAGTGGCCATGATCTTCGTTTTTTTGATGTTGAGCTTCAGACCATATTTTGCGCTCTCCTCTTTCACCCTCAATAAAAGGTTCTTTAATTCCTCCTCACTTTCTGCCATCAAGGTTGTGTCATCTGCATATCTGAGGTTGTTGAGGTTGTCAGTAGTTATCCCTGTGTTATCAGAAGGGCCTGCTGGCTTAGGCCAATGCCCCATCCAGTCCAGCATCCTGTTCTCACAGCAGCCAACTAGATGCCTGTGGGAAACCGGCAAGTAGGATCTGAGCACAAGTACGCTCTCCCCTCCTGTGGTTTCCAGCAATTCGGAAGCATTGCTGCCTCTGACTGTGGAGGCAGAGCACAGTCATTGTGGCTTATAGAAGGGTTGGGCATAAGGAGGGCTGGGTTCTCCCGGTAGACCTCTGTGCGATTTGCAGTCAATTGTATAGGCTGTCTGGCTCTTTAATGATAGCAACAGCATAGCTGCTTTTCCCACCTGAATTAAGCTGCTGAAATGAAGAAGGCTGACCAGGAGTAGACTTCTGTGTGAAAGCAGTGTGCGCTCAGTCTAGCTCTGCTACGGGAAACAAACCCCCTGGTTCAGAATGTGCTCAGAAGGCCCCCTGTTCTTTAATTTTAAATATCTCTCTCATGCACCTGGCACTGGTTGGTAGATCTTGGGGTTTTAGTAAAATGAACACACACACGTGTCAATCTGACACACCTGGAGTCTGCCAACTCTGCTTCATAGCATGCCTTCCTCCAGGGATAATGCCTGCAGAGGCCTAACCAAATTAGAGTTCAGGAAGAATGTAAGAAGAGTCCTTCTGCTAGAGGAAGGAAAAAACTCAGTTCAGCTTCCTGTTTCTGATGCTGGAGGGCCAGATTTTTTTGGCGTATGGTGAACAAATGCTGGAATGGATGAGCCTTTGGTCTTACTGTCCGAAGAGCTGATCTTCAGTTCATTTTTAACTGTAACTGGGCTAAGTATTCGAGGAACCTAAAACCTATCCCCCCTCTGAAGCTTTTAATATTTATTTTTGCAGTTGTTTGCTGCAAGTTTTAGAACAAAAATAACATTGACAGTTGCTTTTTGGTTCTTAAATTGCTAATTTTAAAGTCTTGTATGGTTAACCGCTTTGGGCTACATAAAAAAAAAAAGTAAGCTTTTTTGACCTGGTGGACCAGAACATTGTCTCCCCCCACTTCGCAGGCAGTTCACCTGCCAATCACCTGATGTCATGAGACGGATGAATGGGCACTCCTGTCAAAATTAACCTGTGGTGTGGTGGGAAGGTTCTGTGTTGGGATTGTGCTGGCAAATTGGCACCTAGCAGGATTGAACTCTCCGCTTACCAGCTGATAAGTGAAGGCTTCAGTCCTGCTCTCCACAGGGGTCTGCTTTGCCAGAACATTCCCTACAGGGAACGTTCTGGTGAGGCGGTACCCAGCAGGATTGAACCCTGCCCATCAGCTGATGTCACCCAGTGATGTCAGTTGACTGACAGGTGGCCGTGGTTACAGTGGAAATGGCCTCGCGGGTCAAATTGGACCACTGGCAGATGAAGATTGACCCATGGGCTGGAGATTCCACCCTCCCCTTTATAAAAACAGAAAATAATAATGTCAAGAAGTCTTAATATGACAGAAGCAACAAAGGCTAAGGCGTCCAGGATATTGATTAAAATGTTCAAATCAGATCATATATTTTTATTTATGTATGCCATTTAATCAGCAAAGTTTCTAAGCACCATACAATAAAATTATGCCTGTTCTGGGAGCTGCACTCCAAAATATGTGGAGGACACCAGGTTAGAGAAGGCTGTAAAGGAATCCTGGCTTTTTTGCTCAATTTAGAAAGTTGAGACAGACTGGATGTGTTCTACTGGTTCCTGCTGGGGTTCTGACAGGGAGGGACAGCTTAACTTACTGTAGGCTGAAGTGTGTTGGGAGAAATCAGCAGGAAATGTCATAATATACGGGAATACATGAGGAAATAGCAGAGCACTTCAGATACAAAACAGGTATGCACATGCTAATTATGAGATCACTGGAGTGGGTGATTATGAATTGCTGAAGGCCAAATCTGTCAATTTAAGTTTCTCATTTTTCTCAACTTTAAATTCAGTTCTCTACACTTCCACATCATTTTACAAAGGTTCTCACTGAAATTTATCAGCATTTTAGTGTGAACTTCTTTTAAGAGACACGTTTTTGTATGGCATTTTGCCCAATAGACACATGTTTGCAAAGCAGTTTCCCAAATATAATGCATTACTGTATGCTATTTTCACATACATTTGCATTTTTGGGCACACTTTAACCCAGCAGAAGCATTTCTGTGCAAACATTACTTGGCTGGAGAACTGCACTACAAAATTCGCAGAAGTGTGAATTTTGAAGGCTACCTGTGTTGCAGTCCTTATATTGTTTTGGAAAGTTCCAGTTAAGTGGGTTTACCTTTAAATGTGGACTGAATAAAATTTCTCTCTCGTCCCTAATCCAGAGTAGGGGAAGAAAGCTGAAGGGAAACAAGGGTGGGTGAGGCAGGAAGAACAAGGGGCAAATGTCATGCTATGGCTTCCCTCTCGTTTGAGTTGAGGAGTGAGGATCTATTTGGGTATTTGATGAGCCCACAAAGACCCTCTAAAACAGCCTCCCTCCCTCCTGGGCTGATGTGAGTTGTAGTCCACAACATCTGTAGGGCATGAGGTTTGGGAAGGCTGCTCTAAAGGCAACAGAGTTTCTGCACTCATAGAATTGTAGAGTTAGAAGGCACCCCAAGGTTCATCTGGTCCAAGCCCCTGCAATACAGGAATCACAGTTAAAGAATCCCTGGCAGATGGCCATTCAAACACTGTTTAAAAATTTCCAATGAAGGAGAGCCCATTTGAAAAGCTTTGCTTTAAGATCTTGATTTAAAAATTGACTTCATGAATTGCAGAAGAAAAAGTTCAATGCCAAAAAGAGAGAAAGGAAAGCAATGGGGTGTGTGTACCTGCACATGTGCATTCAATGGGTGTTGGACTCTGAGGCAACAGGGAAGGAAATGGTGGATCTGTCTCCCTTTCCCTCTTCTTTCCTTCATTTTGGGAAAAACCAGTCAGGACAGGGCTGTGCAGGAAGAGGAGGGTTGTCTTCTTCACGAGAAGAGCTTGTAAACAGCTCATGTGGGTTTGGGTAATAAAAACATCAGGCTGGAATGACAAAGGGATTAGGTTTGCTTTTGTGCCAAGCACACAATCTCCAGGGCTCCTCAGCCTTCAGCTCGCCGTGTTTTTGCTCCATTCCAAGATTTCCTGCTTTCTATTTGGGTTGCTTGCTTGGGGGAGGATAAGATGTTCACGTTCCCCAGTTAAAGAAGCTCATTTAATGTTTCCCCCTCTGTCCCACTGTCTTAACAGGGGGAGACTGTGGCTTCATGTACTCAAACCTGACCAGCATAAAGAATCACGTCTGAAAGGGAGGGAAGCCAAATAAATGCAGCACAAGACTGGACAGGAGTTTTCACTGCACCTGATGGCATTGCTACAGCAACTGGAAACTACGAGTGAAACTTAGAAGTGCGGCAGGAGCCAGGGCACCTCCTCCTTGCCTTTGTGCAGGAGAGCTATGCAGGAGAGCAAAAGGGGACACTGGGCAGATTTCGACCACTCTGTGGGCAAGGAAAGCTTCCCTTCCATAAGGGGAAGGTGCAAATGCTTCCTCAGAAAATGGGAGTGCTAATGAGCTCTGCTGAAGCTACTGTTTGTTTGTGGTTGTCTGTTATGACTTTGCAACCTTCCTGGGACTGAAGTGCTTGGTCCTGGTCTATTGGAGGGCATCACAAATTGGACAGTACTCTCACCCTGCTCCTAGAAGATACACCAGATAAAAAGAATCGCTGCAGTTATTTCTGGGAAGCAGAGAGAGAGAGAGAGAGAGAGAGAGTGTCTACAGCTATCCCCTTCTGCTAGTTTCTGCTGTACCATGGGATGTAGGCAAAGCTCTGAGGAGAAAGAGGCAGCGCGGCGGTCCCGGAGAATTGACCGCCACCTGCGCTCTGAGAGTCAGCGGCAGCGGCGCGAGATCAAGCTCTTACTCCTTGGCACCAGCAACTCTGGCAAAAGCACCATTGTCAAGCAGATGAAAATCATCCACAGCGGCGGCTTCAACTTGGAGGCCTGCAAGGAGTACAAGCCTTTGATTATCTATAACGCCATCGACTCCCTCACTCGCATCATCCGCGCCCTGGCCACTCTGAAAATCGAGTTCCACAATCCCGACCGCGCCTACGATGCGGTGCAGCTTTTTGCTCTGACGGGCCCCGCGGAAAGCAAAGGGGAGATCACGCCCGAGCTGCTCGGGGTGATGAAGAGGCTCTGGGCTGACCCCGGGGTACAGGAGTGTTTCTGTCGCTCCAATGAGTACCATCTAGAGGATAATGCTGCCTACTACTTGAATGACCTA
This sequence comes from Podarcis muralis, assembly GCF_964188315.1. NCBI lineage: Eukaryota > Metazoa > Chordata > Lepidosauria > Squamata > Lacertidae > Podarcis > Podarcis muralis. Next base: position 26,697,198 of record NC_135670.1, read on the forward strand.
GAAAGGATTGCTGCATTAGATTACATCCCGACGGTCGAAGACATTCTGCGCTCTCGGGACATGACCACAGGGATTGTGGAAAACAAGTTTACTTTCAAAGAGCTGACTTTTAAAATGGTGGACGTTGGCGGGCAGAGGTCTGAGCGTAAAAAATGGATCCACTGTTTTGAGGGGGTTACAGCAATAATTTTCTGTGTGGAGCTGAGTGGATATGACTTGAAGCTGTATGAAGATAACCAAACGGTAAGTCCAAATGTAGCTTTTGTCCCATTCCCCATCCCCTCCAGTCTTCATTGTTTCATTATGTGTATTTTGATACTGCTTGTGGGTTCCAGGTATGATGCTCAGTTTCTTTTCCGAGTGCTCAAGCAGAAGGTATCCTGGAAACAGCTGCTGCGCATCATAACTGCCCTTATATTTCCTACAAGCCTTTCATATGGGCTAGCTTCTGTGACCAAAACAGAATGGTTTTTATCATAATGGAAAAGGGTAGGGCATACTAATGCCCTCTGTCTGAAGTTTCATTGCTGCTCTACCTTCAAAGCTCAGAAGATATGATGACCCAGTCGTTGGACCACGTGACTCTCTTTTTGTAAAGAGACATTATTGTCTTGGCAGCCACTTTTAGGTTGGATGTTGTGTTCCTCTTGCAGGTACTGTTGCCGTGTAAATACAGAAAACTCTGGGTAAAGTATTCTGGAGGGATGTACGTGACACAGTTTAAAAAAGGAGTTCCAGAAAGCCTTTGAAGCTTCAAAATTAAGTTGAATTAACCTTTTTGTGCTGTTTAAAATGGCACCCCCTGGTCTGAGACTTGCTATCTGCGTGGGTTTTCACAGAGAATTTTATGGTGTTCACTAAACAGCTTCTGTCCATATCATAAAATCCGACTCCCTTTGCAGTCTCTTTATGGTGCTAATACTGGCCTCCAGTTTGCTTGAACAAACAGATACAGTAACTATGGAAATGACTGCATATGCAGAAGTGTGTGTGGATCATTGCATTCACCCTCCTTGACTTGACCTTTGTTGCCAGTTTTGTTTGTGCTTTCCAGTGTCTTTCCTCAATATATAATTTAACTAAGATGGTAACATGCATAATTGTAGATGCTTCGTTTGCAGAAGGTTCTCTGTATGGAATTCCTGGTATCCAATCAATGGCTTTGTTATGAAATGTTCTTCATGCAGAAAAAGAGCGCTCATGGTCACTGTTGATAATGTGTGTGCTCAGCAGATGGAAATTCCATATTTATGTCTGGCTTTGATGGAGAATCTCAGGGCTTATCCCGCAAGCCATTTTGCAGATCCCCAATCTCAGTGTCACAGCTGAAGTCATAATTGTGCCTCCACATTGATGTTGTTGAAGATTTGCAGAGATTGGGGGGTTGTGGGTAGGAACATAAGAACAGCCTGCTGGATCAGGTCAAAGGCCCATCTAATCTAGCACTCTGTTCTTACAGTAGCCAACCAGATGCCCCAGTGGGGAGCCCACACACTTGCCCCACTTGCAATTCTCAGCAACTGCTATTCAGCTGTGTATAGCCTCTGAGAATAGAGGTAGAACAAATGTCAGAGAAAATGTCTCAGGAGCTTTGCACACTCTGCTTTGCCTTCCCCTATTCATCTGAAGCACTTCAGAAAGCTTGGGAGATCTTTCCAAACCTCTGATAATGTCACCCCCTCTGGGAAATAAAAGAAGGGCTCAGTATTCCTGGCAATATTCTCCTGAAACAGATAATTCAACTTGGTGTCCATAGGAACTGAGGAAAACCTACAGGCCTATGAATTTTGAAACAAAGCACTTTTTTATATAATTGGGGGGGGGATGCACCCTTTTCTGTAGGATGCAATTAAGTAGTAATCTCAGGCTCTATTTATAATTGATGTGCAATTATGGAGAATGACAAGCAGCTCGAGTCGGGGGTAAGAGCTGCTTCATTGAGAGATCCTTCTGTTCTAACAAATGGTGGGAGAGAGTGAAGGATCATTTCAAATGCTGTTATAATGGTTAATGTGGTTTAGGCAGGGAAGAGATCAGGCAACAATCTTGCCTGGATTGTTTGCAGAGTTGCAAAGCAGTCCTGAAAAGTCCTGCATACCTTGATACCACTCTGGGATTGTAGATATAGAGGTCAATGCAACTTTTTCAGATCAAGGTTAAACTTTGCCACTAGAAGCTGAGCCATCTGGGCTTGATTCATCATTCGTCCCCTGGCCTGGTGGCCTCCTGGTGTTTACTTCTTGTTTCCTTTTACACTGCTTTAATTTTATTCATTTTTGGATTGGGCTGTGTCTATTTTCATTCTAGGAGCTTCGGATGAAATGTAGATTATAAATGTTTTCCCTAAATAAAATAAATATGTTTACAACTCCCATCAGCCCCAGCCAGCAAGATTGACCTAGAACATTTAGATAATCAGACATGTTTGCCAAGGAAGGCTATTGAAATGAGGCTACAGAAAGAAAGTTGTTAATTCAGGAGTACCAGGAAATGTAGCTAGGTTGGCTCTTGAACAGCGAGGCTTCTGCTCTTGTTCTCGTTTCAGTTCTCTCACTGCATGCCTTCTGACAATCTTTAACATGGGGGGGGGAGCCTTCTATAAATTTAAATAATTACATAATTACAGCCCTCTCATCAGAAGTAAACGGGTGAAATGTACTCCAAGAAATTGTTCTCCCCTTGTAGCATAATGTTGTATCCAGAGCAACACCCAAACCCTGAACTTTATTGAATCTTACAAGTATGATAACTTGCCAACCTTCATTGTGATCGCGCTTCCCCAACCTGGTGCCCTCCTCATGTTTTGGACTACAACTCTCATCATCCACAGCATCATAAAGCCATGCCGTCTAGGTCTGATGGGAATTGTACCCCAAAACAACTGGTGGGCACCAGATTGGGGGAGGCTGTTGTATGTCGCTTAGATTCAGCCTCAGTCTGGCAGATAATATTTTTTTTGTTTTGTTTTTTGAGAAGAGGCCTGACAGTTGTCTTCTCTTCATCTCTACGGGAAACTTTGGGGAGCCAAAGTCTCAGTCCCTCAAAAGCAGCTGTAATCATCCAGGATGGAGAAGAATCCAAGTTACTTGTACAAGTGGGGGTTATTATTGTTTCTGTTTGTTACTCTGTTATGTATTTTTGTGGTTTTATATTGTACACCTCCCTATGGTCTTCTGACGAAGGGTATTATTAGTACAGTGGTACCTCGGTTTTCAAACGTCTCCATTGACGAACATTTCGGTTTACGAACTCCGTAAAACCAGAAGTAAATGATTCGGTTTTCGAACATGCCTCGGAAGTCGAACGTGCCACGCGGCTTCTGCTGAGTGCAAGATCCTGAGGCCTAGCTGTTGGCTGTTGAGTTTTCGATTTTTGAACATTTCAGAACTCGAACGGTCTTCTGGAACGGATTACGTTCGAAAACCGAGGTACCACTGTAGTAGTAGCAGTAATAGTAGTAGTAGTAGCACTCCAACCCATCTGACTGGGTTGCGCAGCCACTCTGGGCAGCTTCTGACAGATCTAAAACATTAAACATTAAAAACATTTCAGTCCCGTGATGGGTCCTGAATCCAAATTGGAAGGGATGCAAATGGTCCACACCCTCCAGACTGGCCTGGAGTTGTTCAGCAACCAACCGCTCAACGACCTTGCCCAGGAATGGAAGATTTGAAGCTGGGTGATAATGGCCGTGTCCGAAGATGGTTTTTTAAAGAAGAAGTTTAATAACTGCCTCTTTAAGGGGTTCAGGGAAGACTCCCTTACAGAGGGAAGCATTCACCATCCCACACAGCCCATTGTCCAACCTGCTTGGCTCGCTTTTATGAGCCAGGATGGGCAAGGGTCAAGGAGACAAGTGGTCGGTTTCGCTCATCCAAGTAGCCTGTCCACATCCTCGGAGGCAATAGGTTGAAAATGATCCCATACAACCTGACTAGACAGAGCTCTGGCACTCTCCCACCCCAGCTCTGCTACCATGGTGGAGTCTACCACCTCCTGTATTGAAATGGAATCCATCAATCAATGCCCTTTTAGAACCAAGGGCCCCTGCCCCAAAATGTTCATAGCATACAGGGCATGAATATGTCAGTGAGTGTGCAGGCATACTTGGCAACTCCTGGGTGGATGTACAGGGCTGCCATGCTGGGTTCAAGCAATGTTTTGATGGACCTGAATTAGTATCAGACATTACTGGTTTTTATTAGAAATGGTTTGCTGCTCTGCCTGCTACCATGCTCATTCCACTGTTTCTTTCGCCGTTAGGGGAAATGTGCATGGCCTGCCTGGCCAATATCTGTTTCGTTTGCTTAGATGAGCAATCCTTGCAGAGGGGCTGCTGTAAGCGTTTGAACTCCCAAAGCCCCTGACTGTTCCAACAATCTTCTATTGTCACTGAGAATGGAAAACTTGAGATGTACGTGACCCAAAGTGTCAATGGTCATAAATGTATTGGACAGTTCAGAGCCACTGCTTCCATCAGATACAATTTCCACTGTTGCTGTTATCCTTGGTTTGGAATCAAATCTATTTCTGTTTAAGCTTTTTCTCCTTTGCAATCAAGCCGTTTCCTGATTAGGGAGTGTTAAGTCTGCAGTCCTAAAGGTTATTTGTATTGTAGCAAGGAGTAAATGCATTTAAATTGGCGATACTTCAGAGAAAACATCTTTTGATGGGACTGCAAGCCATCATGCTGAATTTAATATTTTCATTCGGCAACTGTCTATAAAGTCATAAATATCTCCTGAGGGATATGGTAGAAGATAGAAACTAGCAATCCTACAAAGTAATATGATTCTGCAATAGAAGAGGATCAGAGCACGGCTATGGTTCATGTAATGGAACTATTGCATGTTCAACATTTAGTGGGCATGCAAAGATATGCGCACATTAGACCAGAAGAAAGCTGGAATATGATCATTCCTGACAAAGGAATGCATAACCCCGGTCATTTAAACTAGATAATCTGAGGAATATTATCAAGACAAGAATTTTACACAATTGCTCAGTGTGAAGGAGCCAAGAATAAATGGAGCATTGACCACTATGAAAAATAGTACAGGTTTTTTTTACATGTGCCCTTTAAAAAAAATGAAGATACTATTGGATGTCCAAAATGAGACTAATTCGGGAGGCATGGGCTTAATTGGCACACACAATTGGTTGTATAAAAACACAGACAAAAAACCCAAGAGTTTGTATCAAGAATGACTATGGGCACCTTTTACCCTCTTTTCTGTGCTCCAGTGAGCACTCTTGGAGTGGTTGGGAGAACTCAGCCCTAGGCAGTGAGGGTACATGTCGACCTTCCCCAACCCAGTGCCCTCTAGATGTTTTGGACTACAAATCCCAACAGCCCTAGTATCATGCAGCCTTGTTTGACAGAGTGCTCTGTTTCGTGTATTGAGGAACATGTTTTGGACATGCAACAGTCTGCTTATTTTGCTTGTAGGGTTTTGGTTTTTTTAACTGATGAAACTGGCAATTTTCTAAGACAAGATTTTATGAATATTTGTTAACTTTGCCAGCAAAGGGTCTTGTGGGAGCATTGTGGCAGAATCTGTCATGGACTACAGCCCACTTCATCAAATGCATAGAGTGTGATCCTCTTGTGTCTGCAAAAAGAGCCTGGTCACCTTTCACAGTAGCAGTGGTTGGCGATAACAGAATCATCTTGGGATTGCTGTGTAAATTTTATGCATCTGTACTGAGACAGTAGAACAAGGTCTCTATTTAGACACAAGTGACTAGAACTGAAAATTTTCATAAATTGCAATTTCACTCTGGATGTTCCCCTTTAAAGCTGCTTAATTCCAGGATGGCCACATTAAGCTCAGTACAGTGGTACCTCGGTTTAAGAACAGTCCTGTTTAAGAATGATTCGATTTACGAACTCCACAAAACCAGAAATAGTGTCCCGGTTTGAGAACTTTACCTCGGTCTAAGAATGGAATCAGAATAGTGGAAGGGCACGGGCGGCAGGAGGCCTCATTAGGGAAAGTGCCCCTTGGTTTAAGAACGGTTTTGGTTTAAGAACGGACTTCTGGAACGGATTAAGTTCATAAACCGAGGTACCACTGTAACAGAGAGACCCAGTAGGCTGAAAAGTTATCCTACTGATTCCTGAATGATTGCCATTTCTGGTGTCAGATCTGTGTACAATTATTTAACCAGGCCAGTCCCTAAGCAAAAGAATAATGTTTTAATTTGTCAATTTGGGTACAAATAAATAAGGCAGGCTTGCACAAGTTGTGACTCAGCAAGCCAAATGCTTGATAATCTGCTTGTCCACCCCACCCCCACTTTTTCTTTTACTGCCTGCCAGGGGAGTTGTCAAGCAACCATCTGGCTGGCCACAGGACATAGCCAGTGGGCTGCATTTGGCTCAGTAGGTCATAATGTTGTGCTGGCATTTTCTACAAAAAGAGATTCAAAGACCTCTTTTAAATGTAGGTGCCTGAAAATACATCTGATGCTTGAGTCTGGCTTTGTTAGAAAATAAAATGTTTTAAGGCTCGCTTTTGGATGGTGAGTGGCCTTTTCTTATTGACAAACGCTGGTAAACTCTATTTGAGGAGTTAGGAACTCACTCCGCATAGGACAGGTGGGATGTGCTGGAACCGCCTTGACTGGAGTGCTGCTCCCGCGCTCAAGGAATTTCAGCTTCCAATATTAAGCCAGAAGCTTCCTCTATTTCAGCAGCCCCAGTTCTTTTCCTCCCCTGTTTCCATAACAACGTGTCTGTAATGGAGCACATAAATGCATTCTGAGGTTTTCTGACAGCAGTGCCCTTCCATCGTTAGCTTGTAAATCCTAAATTCTCGCAGCAGAACCTGGGGAGACTGTAACACAGAGGGGGTTTCTTTAATGGTAACTGTCAGTCCAGCCCAGAGCTAGGCACTGGCATTCTCAAGCCCAGGCTCTGAAGGGAAGTGACTCGTGCACAACACTATCCAAATTTCATGTGCAGCAGCCCCAGCTGGAAAGGAAAGAAGGATGGCTCTTGTGCACTCATTCTTCCATCCTTGCATTTTCCTCTGTGCCTCTGCACAATTTCTCTCTATTATTCACGTCAACAGAGTTAGCTTGAGGGGTGAACGGCTGACTCATGTGGAATTGGCTGCTTCCACAGTGAGACCCCTCTGATTCAGACAGGGGAAACCAGACACATGTTTCAGATGATGTTGGTCCTGCTTCATGTAAGTTTGAGTACAACGTGTCAGATGATGTTTACAGGCTTATCTGCTTCAATATTATTTAGAGGACAAAAGCCATCCTAGCATGTTGAGATGTGTGTTTAATTGTAGAAAGTAAGTGATTTGGGGGCAAAGGGGGTGAGCAGGCGGATCCCCATATTTGCCAAGTAAAGGGGGCATATAGCAGGTGCAGCTGGATGGGCGCTTGCTAAAGTGCTCTTTGCTATAGAGCTGTTAAACGTATGGATTATTTATGCCTTTCCCCCCTCCCTTGCATCTGGCCATTCTCCTTCGTCAGGCAGCTGCAATGATTTCAATGATTTGTTTAGGTAACATATGGATGCCTGTTCTGCTAAACCAGAGGTTTTCAACCTTTTTCAGTCCACGGCTCCCTTGACCAACTACATTCTTTCTGTGGCACCCCTGTGGGGCTCAGGTGCCCAGTTGTATCACTGCTTTCCAGCAGAGCTGGCAGCCTCTCACCCTTTTTTCAAATACCCTCCCTTGTGGAGTGTTCCCTCAGCCTCCTCTCCTCTCCCTTCTCCTTAGGAGTCCTCTGGGCAGCTGATGTTGCCACCCCTTGGTCTCTGAGCTGCCCACCCTGCCCCAAAGAGAGGTGCCTCCTCACACTGCCCCATAGAGGCCTGGGACTACAGCAAGGGTTGGCAGACTGGCTGGCTGGACTCCCTCGCCTGCTTGCTGGCCTACTCCAAGGCCACCTCAGCTCCTGGCAACCAGCACCTTCTGACCATCCCCAGAGACACCACTCACCTGCAGAGCTTGTAGCCAGGGCTGCTGCAACAAACAGCTGTGCAAGCCTTTGGGAGGCAGAGATGCAATATGGCATCAGTGGAGGGAGGGAAGGAAACCGGGACGGAGACCAGAGTTGCCTGTGGCACTCCTGACTATCATTCAAGGCACCCCAGGGTGCCATGGCACACTGGATGAAAACCACTATGCTAAACCATCACCTCCCCCTCTCCTTCTGAAGTTCCTGGATGGTGTGTCTTAATCTCTTTAGCAGATAGGCATGGCTCCATTCTCCAAATGCCTCACTAGGGCAAGGGTTACCCAGTCTTCTAGGCCAGCCATGCTTCACATGCACAACAGTCAGAGCAGTGGGAGATCCCAGAAGTCCAACTGTTTTATTCCCTTCAGACTTCGTGAACAATTTATTTGAAATTTTCAGATAAAATTTATAAGTGCAAACAACTTCTGTTAGAGTGGAATAATAGGTTTTCTTTGGTTCTGGGCAGCAGGGATGCATTCTCCTTACCCTGATCCTCAGATCCCTACCACCACAAAAATGTGTGCTGAAAATTAAGATTTGTGCTTAGGAAGGCCCCGTTTAAAGACATCTTAACTGGAGTTAAGTTTTAAGGACAGGGCAATGTAATGTTACTTGACTTTCTGCCTTTTGCATTTTATTTTCGAAAGTGACAACATTATCATCTTGACATACTGGGGGGTGGTTATACACATGTGCTTGAATGCATTGTTAAAAATAGGCCTCCTTTAAAACACACACACACACCCAACTCCTCCAGTTCCCTTAAACACAGATTGAGACTTCCTATATGATGCATATGCACACATACAAATGTTGCCTTCTTCACAGAATCAAATCGAGTTGAGCAACATTACATTTCTTTCTCGACCAATGGTTCTGATTTTGTGGGAATAGCCTACCTACTTAAAATGGATTTGCAACATTTTGGCACTGATACTGTGCTTAATCCTCTTGGAATTGTAACTGGTTTAGAAGGCATCAGCAGGGGTCCCCGATTTCTGCCTCCACCCGTGCCTTGCTCTGGGGAGATGTTGTGCATGGGTCGGAATATTGCGCCACAACTCTGTTTGGTGAAAGATCTCTCAGAGAAGAAGACCACTGTTCCATGCAGTGGCCTCCTCAATGTCTTGAACAATAATGTGAACACTATGTTACAATATTCATAGAGAGAGAAGCCTCACAATTAAATGTGCAGTATACGTTGTTTCAAAGCCTGTACTGTAGCCAAGGTGAATCCCTAAGAGATTGCTATGCTGACATAGCAGCGTCAGCAGCATACAGGTCTTGCTTTGAGCAGAGCAGCCCATGGATCCTCAATCTCAGATTCCCAGAGCAGGCATTACTAGGGATGGACCATCCTCCTGCTTCCCCAACATTCTCTTGAGGGTCATTAGGACCAGAGCAGAGAGACACGCCCTTTCCTGCTATCCAATGAACTATCAAGGGCAGTACAATTCACTCTTGCCAGAAGCCCAAACTGACCGCTTGCAGAGGGCTTTTGAAATCAGGGTTTGGCCTACATGCCATTAGCCCAAGTGCTACAGGTTGTCCACCCTGGTATAGTGCTTGCCTTAAGGGTGCAACTAATTGTTACCAAACAAAAAACCTGGAGAATAATTTCCATATCTGGTTTTCCTTTCCCAGTGGCTTCCTGTGGGTCCTGGCACCCAGACACTGGGGGCAGATTTGGTGAAGAGGAGGAGGACTTGGCATGGTGGGGGTGGCACTGTCTGCAGCACCCCTCTCTCTTTTCATTGGCTGATTCTGCCCCCTGAGCCAAGATTTGAGCTGCAGCCCTGCAAACGTGCTTATTATGGTGCTGCAGCTAAGGAGGCCTCTTAAGGCCCTCATCTCTAGACTGCAGAGCAAGTATTACTGTGACATGGCTGCAAAATCAGGGCATAACAGACTTATTTTTTAATTATTTTATTTTTTGTCCCACTTTCCTCCCAAGCTGGCTCACAACATTGATTAAGACAGTTGCAGCTAAAAACACACCATCAATAAAAATATTTTTTTAAAAAACCAATTAAATAAGTACAGTGGTACCTCGGGTTACATACGCTTCAGGTTACAGACTCCGCTAACCCAGAAATAGTGCTTCAGGTTAAGAACTTTGCTTCAGGATGAGAACAGAAATCGTGCTCCAGTGGCGTGGCAGCTGCAGGAGGCCCCATTAGCTAAAGTGGTGCTTCAGGTTAAGAACAGTTTCAGGTTAAGAACAGACCTCCGGAATGAATTAAGTACTTAACCCAAGGTACCACTGTAACCCTATTAAAAATTAGTTAAAACCAATTTAAAGTGCAAACGTACAAAGTGCAACACCCACCCTCAGAAGGACCTGTCGCAACAGACTTTAAGTGGCCAAAGGCCTGCTAGAACAAGGAAGTCTTTGCCTGCCAGCAAAAGGAAAGCAGAGTCAGGCAAAGCTCCCATGGAAGGGCATTCTACAGTCTGGTAGCAGACATCAAGAAGGCCTTCTCTCATGTCCTCAGCAAATGTGCCTGTGAAGGTGGTGGGACTGAGAGTGGCGTCTCCCCAGAAGATGTCAAAGCCCAGACAGGCTCATATAGGGAGATATGGCTGCTTCAGGCAGCCTGGACCCAAGCCATATAGGGCTTTGGAGGTGGAATAGGAAAAATCCTTCACCCATGAAAAGCAGACTGGTCTCTGTGTTAGGGAATCATTCTGCCAGAAACAAGTAGAAAGTTTCTAGTTTTTCCTTTATATATGGGAGTGGCACTCTGAGCTTAATTATCATCAGCTGGAAGTGCAAATAAGAAGAAGACATCTGTCCGAAGAGTATTGCCTGTAAAATATTCTGAAGGACTGCTCCTATAATTTACGACGTGTAGGAGATGAAAGACTTTTGTTTGAAAGTGTGCAGTTAATTGCTGTTTATGTTAACAGTCGAAAATATATTGGCTACCGTAATGCTTGTACCCGGTCTGGGAATAAAATCTCTTGACTGAGACTTCACAGAGTTTGTGTGAGTCATCTTTAGAACAACTTCGTCATTGTCCACTGCTTCTGCGCAAGAGACAGAAAGAAGATAAACTCTGCTAAACAGTTTTAAAGAGGTTTTACCTAACCACCAGTATCTGCGCAGTTAAAGTGTGTGGTCGGTAATCTCTAATACTGTGCTGCCTTGTATGGATGGAGGCAAGAATGCAGCTTCCACAATTAAAAGTGGAAGCAGCAGCCAGGAAATATATTACCAAATCTGCCATTAGTTCTCTGATGCAAATTAAAGAAGAAAAGGCAAGAGACCCATTTTATTTTTAAACAAATTCAGAAAGAGCTTAATAGGGAAATATATCCCTATTACGGTAAATGCTTAAAGGATTATGTGGAGGTGAATGTGGGAGTGGGAGGGACCGCAAGAATAATAGTATACAGTGGAAAATAATTACCCACTCCATTTGCAGACAGTTTTTAATGGAGAAATATTAGGGGCTTAAGCTACAGTTTCCCCCTCAGGCCGCCATCTTGGCAAAGTAGCCCTTGCTGTGATAAACTGCAGCTGGGTTTGGTGTAATTATGACCAAAGGGGGCGAATTGCCCCCTTTCTGTACCGGCAGTCAGGAGGGGAGCTGCAGGCAATGGGAAGGGTGCCTTTGGGGGCTGCCTGGCTAAGGCTGTGCTTGTACCCAGTCTGTCTGTGGAAGATGAGGTTGCCGTATACACACGCAAACAGGTTTGCTGCTTTGAGCTGCTCTTGGCTCCTGTCTTGCTGTGGAATAAAATAAGCACATAGGGTTGGCTGGTGGGTGGGGACAGACATACCTTTTCCTCAGCTGCATTTGTTGTGCTTCCTTAAAGATGGGGACCTCATGACACTGATCTGCATTTCTGTAACCTCCAAAATGGACTGCTGCACAGTAGTGCAGAGGAGGCTGCAGCGAGTGCAGAGGGTTGTCACTTAGAGTCTTCTAATGACTGGGGTGAAAGGTGTGAGCATGTCCAGTCCAAATAGGCTTCTGGGCTTTAAGGCCCCTTCAGCCCTACGACCCATACAAGCCTCAGGGACCTTGGAAATACTACACAAGAGGCAGCAGAACTCTTTATGTCCTCACATCCTCTGCAGCGAGTCACTGTGAGAGGGAGGGAAGGAAACACCTCCAAACCCACCTCCTTGCTTTCTGATGGGGTGGGCTTGGGGTAGGTGGTGGGGAGGAAAAGCAGGAGGCCTTTTCCAGCCTGGATTCTGATCCCTGAGGGACAAGGGTTGGTGATGGGGGCTAAGCAGCTCAACTATGCTTTTGAACAGGCATTTAACAACTGCCAAAGCTGGCTTCTGAGGTCAGGCCCAGGAGAACTTTGCTGGCATCACTACAGCTTCTCTGCTTGCTGTAGCAACTGCTCCCTCTGTGGAGTACTAGGCCTGAAAGCCTTGCCAGGAGCATCTACCTCATCCCATTTGTAAAGAGCATAAAGGGTTTCCTAAGAACCTGCAGCTCTATGAAACGATCCAAGTAACATCTGTGCTCCTGCCTGTGGGTCTCTGTACCACCCACCACCCTCTTTCGCATAGTTTCAGCTCACATATGCAGAAAACTTATGAAGAATCCTCTGCCATTGGGGGCAGTGGCGTAGCGTGGGGGGTGCAGGGGGGGCCGGCCGCACCGGGCACAACATCTGGGGTTAGGGCAAATCCACAGGTTAGGGGGCGCAAATCCATGGGTTAGGGGGCGCAAATCCACGGGTTAGGGGGCGCAAATTACTTGCCTTGCCCTGGGTGCTGACAACCCACGCTACGCCACTGATTGGGGGACACTTGGTGTGGACACTTTGAGAGCCTTTGCGCGGAATGCCTGTCTCTGTGCCTGCTTCAGCGCTACAGTACCTGATGCACACAAACACACACACACAATCTTTCCCCGTGTTTCTGAATATATTTACACCTATAATATCACCATGCTTATTTGCTATTTCCATGGAAACCTGAGTAGGAACTTCAAGTGACTGCATTCAATTACAGTGGTTAGACAAAAGTGTGTTCCCTCGTTGTCTACCGTCAGGCCATTTTCTGGCAGAGCTGATCCAAGCTAAGTGCTGTTATAATGACTGATTGACTTTTATATGTATCACCTTATTTCACTAGTTCAGGGCTGGTTACCATCTGAAAAGATAACCATGTAAGACATACAAAGTGCAATGCTCAAGCTATTAACCCTGTTCTGAAATAGTCAATATGCAAGCTTGCAGCTGGAGCCCTTCTGGCTGGCTGCTTCATCCCTCTCCACTCCAAGTTCACAGCCCCCTTTGCAGATGGGGACTAACTTCCCCAAACCATTCTTTTCTCCCGCTTTGCCTTTGCTAATTTTACCTCATCTAATATTCCGTGAATCATCTTGATTTTCCCTCTGAGCTGAATTCCTTTTTCTGCTCTAGACAGAGAAGATTTCAGGGGGGGGGGTAGGGGGAGCCTGGCTGCCAGTGGTTGATGATGATGGAAAGTAGAGGAGCCCTGGACTGCTCTGTAATGCCAGAGGTGTAAGATGAACTCGTTGTGCTTTCAGGACGTAGGGGTGGAATGCGACACTGTGACAAAATCACACAAGTGGGGGGAAATAAGTATTACAAGAGGGAACTTTGCTACTGTGGCTCAGAGTCCTTCAGTTTTGAAAAGAGGCAAGTGAGAGTGAGGCTTTATTCTGTCAAAGTCTGGATTCCATTTCAGAATCACAAAAGCTGGTGATCTGGCTGGAATTTCCTCTCTTCCCTCCAGCGTGATGCTGCTTCAGAGTGTGATTCAATCACAGAGCCATTAATGAAGAGCATCATTCACAAATGGCATTAATCTGCAGGGGCATTTGCAGCGGAGAGGACATGACTCAAAGGGAGGGTGTTGGGTGTAAGGTAAGAGCTCTTGAATTAGTCCCAGGAGTAGTATGTGGAATTCTAAAGCATGAACAAGCATGACCTTGGATGCTTATCCATCTTAAAATGATTTGCTTCCTTTATCTTGTGATTTCTCCAGAACCAAGGCTACTCTGCACATGGTTTGTTTCCTCTCTTGAAGGCCTTGACGTATAAACCAGGCCAGTGTTATTCCCTGCATGGTTTTCTGCAAATTTTCTCCGTTTGTTGTATTAAAGTTCCTGGAAGATACTGTTACAAGAATTCAGCCTTGTATAAGCATTTGACTTGTTCATAACATGAATGTTCTGCATTACTCAACTCTGAATATCTTTCCATATACTAAAAGCCTCCAAGGCACATTGATCTCTCTTTGTAACTGGCATCACCTTGGGTGACCTGAGGTGCTCCTAAGAAAGGCCCATCCAGATGGCAGGTTTTGGAAATCGAGCCATTGTTTGGATTGACAACAGCTTGTAGAATTTATGTACTTTCTCCCTCTAAAGGCCTTGTTAATTGTCACTGGCTTACTGTGTTGCTGTTATTATTGTTGTTATTATTATTATATCAAGTAATACCTGGAAAGGGCTAAGGAAATCCAGGCTGCCCACACCCATGCTTTTCTGGTTCAAAACAGCACTACTTGCAGATCTGCTTGTACATATATAAATTTTGAAAACTATTTCTTGTGCAATCCAGGCAAAGTTAAGCAACTTTAAATCCCATCAAGTATGTGCTTAATCCCCTCAATGAAATAAATGAGATTAGAAGTACCTAGCCTCTGCTGGATGGAGTCCAGCGGTCTTGGGCTCTGGTTTCCACAAACAGCTTTTCTATCAGGAATTAGTGCCTGAATCTGCTAGTTTCCCGTTCCCGTTCCCAGCCCCCTTTCCTTCTGTAATGTCTACTAGGCTGTAAGTCTGTGGTCTTAGCTTTGTACAGCACCTAGGATAATGTAGGTGATTTCTAAACAATAAATAAGTGGGAGGAGGTTTTTGTTCTTTTGCTCTGCTGTGCTTGGCAAGAGGAGTACAAGTTTCCTGCGGACACAAATGTAGAAGTCACCATCTGGCACCTGACGAAATGCTTGGCCTTGAACGGTCACAAATGGCGCTTGAGCGGTGGGCTCCCTCCTCTCTGGAAATGATTACTTCAAATACTTTTGAAACGTCGTTTTTTAGTGGAGTTCAAAGTTATGTCTTCACTAAATAGGAAACAGTGTACCATGGACAGCTCCATGCGAAATCATCCTAGCAGCACGATGGCTATAAAAAATGTATGTTGTTAAATGATGTCTTGGACTTGCTTGACATGTGATGAAGTTCTCTAAACAGAAAGCGTTTCTCCTCTGCAAGGAAGCAGCACATAAATTTGCCTATGTGGCGCCAATGAGACTGAAGGAGAAGGGTTGTAACTCTGTGGCCAAGTGGATGGTTTGCATGCAGAAGGTTGTGGGAGTGTGGATGTGCACGTGTGAACATGAGTTTGGAAAACTGTTTTTCTGTTTTATAACTGGTGCTGTGAAAGCCTTTTGTGTTTGTTTGGTTCCTCTACCAGAACGAGAGAGAAAGAGATCTGCTGTTTCCAAGTTTAAATTAACGAGTGTTTGCAAAGCCTGGCACTCTCCTGATATTTTGGACCTCAACTCCCATCAGCCCCAGACACCACAGCCATGTTGGGTGGAGCTGATGGAAGCTTTAATCCAACAATATCTGGAAGGCAGCAGGCTACTCAAGGCTGGTACAAGCTAACACTTCTTTAAAAGAAAATCCATCTTTGGAGCAGCTTGGGTGAGAAGCACCTTAAGACTATTCACTGAGGAGGCTATGGCTGTTGAGGTTCCTGCGTAATTTTGTGTGCGATTCTCTTGCTGATGCTTCTGTCCTTTCCCACAGAGTCGGATGGCTGAGAGCCTTCGTCTTTTTGACTCCATTTGCAACAACAACTGGTTTATCAACACCTCCCTCATCCTCTTCCTGAATAAGAAGGATCTGCTGGCCGAAAAAATCCGCCGCATCCCTCTGACAGTCTGTTTTCCGGAGTACAAAGGCCAAAACACTTACGAGGAGGCAGCTGTCTACATCCAGCGTCAGTTTGAGGACTTGAACCGCAACAAGGAGACCAAGGAGATTTATTCACATTTCACTTGCGCCACTGACACCAGTAATATCCAGTTTGTGTTTGATGCGGTGACAGACGTCATCATTCAGAACAACCTCAAGTATATTGGTCTTTGCTGAGGATCTGTGCAGATGAATCTGGTTTCTTAAGGTGATGTGAAACAGGCGAGCCACAGCTGCTTGCCACAGTGGAAACAATGGCGCAGTGCTTGGAAGACCCAGTCACGGAAGGGAGAAATCTGAAGTATGTTCACAGATCCCTTCAACTGCCCACACACCTTTTTGCAAAAACAATGTCTTGGAGTGTGCAAACCTCCCACCAAATGGCGAGGTTCTGAACTGTATGGAAGTGTTTTCACTACTATCACATCATCCACTGGCTCATTCCGTCTGTTTCATTCCCCCTCCCCCCCCCACGAGATAGCAGAGCTTACCATGTTCTATGTATAATGAGACAGATTGTTGTCCTTATTGTCCTAGAAACCATCATACTGTTGGAATGATGCAGAGCTGGTGAGTTGGGGAGAGGGCTGTGTTGCAACTCCCAACCCCCAAGAGGGAAGAGACCAGAGGCTAGAGAACAGACATATCTGAGCAAAGGGTTCCTTTAACCTACAGTCTGGTACTTGACCTGTAGATCATGTACACATGGATCAAGCGTGCACAAGCACCTAACTTGCAACAAGTACAAAAAACATACTAGATACACACATTGTCTTTGCACCATGGTTTATCATGAATAATCTCTCTGTCGAAGGAACTGATAGCGCAGAATCATCCCTGTGAGTCCCTGCCATCCTGACCAGTATAGCCCCTTCTGTTGTTCATAACTTCAACATGTGTGCAAAAAAATAAGAAATGAGTGGAAATGTTAAGTAATGACAAGGCCAAATTGTGGTCAGTGTTTCTTCTACCAGTGAGGAGTTTTATACATCAAAAGTCTTCTTTTACATCTTTTTTTGCCAAATCTTTGTGCTCTTTCACAAAAACTCTAAAAGTCGAATAAGTGGTTGAGTGTTGTTGGTTTTTTTTTAAATACAGATATATGAAGGTATACATTTTTTTTAATTATTGTTTTGTGTCTGGATTTTGAGTGTGCCAACGGACAATCCTGTTCCATTGCTCCAAGGAAATTCTGACAAGTATGGCAACATTTGCAACAGCCTTTCTAAACACAGGAGCCAATGAAACTGTGTACAATATAGCCTTTTAAGTCATTTTGTTTTGTTTTGGGAGGGGGGTGTTTATTTTTTAAAAATGTGCTGTAATTATTAGGTGAACAGATGAGTGATATGAACAATACTTAAATGTCTTGATATTTAAATTTACAAAACTTAGTGGAATTTAAGGAATGGAAGTGATGCATTCCTCGGCTCCCTTTCATCCTGTATGCCAATAATACTGGATGGCATATTACTCTAGCAAATTTACAGCTAAGTTTGAATGCCTGAGAAGCTGTGTGTGAACTTACTGGATAATCTCACATGGATCCTAGGGCCAGTGCCCAGGCGGTTCCTTCTTCTCCCCCTTGTCCCTTGCAAAAGACTTCTTACAGACTTCAGTGTAAGCTAAGTGTGTAAATAAATATACATTCAAGAATCGTAAAGCACATAAATGCACACACATACACACACTTGCTCTTACACTCACACACACACACACACACACACACACAATCTCCTTCTGCCTCCCTCCGTTCCCCAGTTGTATGAAGATTAGTGAGAATTCTCAGCCAAGGGCTCTAAGAAAAACCTAAAGAGAAAACAGTGAATGATAACAAAAATTACCGGCTGTCCACTTTTAAGAAAATAAATCTGAATGATCTTAACTGATTTATGGTGTGTGTATGTAATGTTTGTAGATCTTGTGATTCTAGATTCCACACAGCTGGGTTCTTATGTCATTTTCTGCAAGTATGCCTTCTTCTGGCATTAAAAACCTGTTTAGTTCTAATTGCTTACGCGATGCGATCAAGCCAGTACAGCTACTGAATAGGAAATGGGGGACAATTCTGTTCAGAAAAAGCTGAAACAGCTGGAGGTTAAAGGGTGTGAATAGTACTTTCTGGCAGAAGGGGATTCTCCTGCTGCTTAGCCCCAAGGGGCACTTCTCATGAACACCTATTGCTACAACAATCTTTAAAGGAAGAGGAACGTTTTTCAGAATTGCTGGTGCCAGTGGTAAGCGACCAATTGCTGAGTAGAGTATCAATTTGAGGAGAGCAGCAATACGACAAAATGAGCTGTGACACTTTGGAAGAGGTGTCCTTTTACTCTGAAGTAAAAGGCCTCAGAGGTCAGTGGAAGTGCCTTTGTCTGCTCTCTTCTCCTGGAACTGCAATCTATGGATTCTTGTCATTATTTTAAAATGAAGTGCTGAGCTTGTACCTGCATGCCCCTTGATAAATTGGGGTGGGGGGGGGGAGGACTGGAGCAGAAAAGAGGAGAGAGAAAGAGCACTTGAAACAGGATTGTGAAATAGCCAAGTTCAGTTTCTACTAAAGGAAATTAGCAGGCAAGTTCTAGCTGAATTCATGATGTTTGTTTTCAATAAAAGGAGACTGCCAGTGGAGGTCAGCAGTGACTGCCGGGAAGGAAAAGATCAGTCCAAACCACGTCTCTAATAAGAGTAGAAGCTCTGGCACAATTTGTTATAGGAAGAAGACTTTACAATGTTGCTCTTCAGTGGAGGCTTAGAGCAGAAGACCATGGCAGATTATCCTGGGAGGCAGCGAGGGTTCTCCCCACGCCACCCCCGGTACAAATATCAGTAGCAGATGGAGGAGAACTTGCTGATCTGCCCTGAATCCTAATGCTTTATTGTGGAATCACCTTTCATGGCCGAAAGCTTCCTTCCTGAGATGTGTAAAGTAGATAGTGAATGAAGAATCTACGGAGATGGGCTATTGCTGCTTGAAGCTCATGCCAAAACGAACCATGTGGGAGTAGGGATTGATTGAAACCACTGAGGTGAGTAATGTTACATAGGACTGTATATTTGGCCTCTAAGGTTACAGCACTTTGGGGGGCGGGGTATTCTTTGAGCCATGTTAAAAATCCCAGACACTCCAAAGCCAATTTTCAAGCATGCCAGGAGATAATTTAAACCATGGAATGATGTTTTAAAATGCTACGGTAGACAAATTGGGAGGGAATCCGACCTTTTTGCAACAGGGAATATCTCCAGTCCTGCATCTTTGGGAGAGTTCAGCCAAGACTGGATGATGGAAACCATAGCCATGTCCAGCACACTTAAATAAGAAGGAGTTTTACTGAAGGCATCAGGAGTATGCTTAAGAGAGACTGTAGCACAGATGAAGCAGCACAGCTTCATGTAGCAATTTCTCATTTATTACATCCTTCCTTTCTGCCTCAGTTATAGGCACAAAAGGTCACTTGTGTCATAAATCAATAAAGACAATTATTCCCTCTATTTCCAAAGCTCAATAGCAAATGCCAAAACGGCACCATGGAGCATAAGACTCTCAGGGTCATAAATTTGAGCCCCACATTGGGTGAAAGATTTCTGCATTGTAACGGGTTGGACTAGATGATTCTCGTGGTCCCTTCCAACTCTACAATTCTGTGATTCAAGACATGTGAGGAGGCAACAGCAAGCTGGGTGGGGGTACCCCAACCAAGGTTTACAAAAAAGTGCAAAAAGAATTTTTGCAAAGCAGCTCAGTGAGGAGGACCGAACATGCTGGCTGGCTGGAAGAGTGGACAGCAGCACTCCAGACAACAACATTTTGTTGCAGAGTCCCCCTTGTTAAAAAAGAGACAGTAGAGAGTATAATAGGTATCAGCCAATCAAATATCCAGCAAGTCACAGGGCCGAAGAACACGGCAGCACATTCAAACATCTAGGCATGGCAACACAGCAAACCCCAATGTGCATTCCCACCACCAACCAAACTTCAGACAGTCTTGGGATGCACAGCAAAGCCTCCTGTTGGAGCTGGTCCTTTAGGTATTCCTGTCCCTACCCTGTTTAGTACAAGGCACATAAATTCAGAACTTGTGGACTGCATTTCATATTCTCCAGCAGTCTTATTTCAATGAATCCAATGAAAACATCTGCTTGGTGTTAATCTTGTACAATGTGCCTCCTTGTTAACAGGCTGCTCAGCCTCAACGTTGTTTTAAATAAACCCTTTAGCCCCTTGAAACTTAAAGCTTAACTCTGGACGCGTCTGTGCAAGGTAAGGGCTAATGCCAGTGTGACACAGGAAGTCAACAACTGGGGTGGGGGGGACTGTGTATCTTTATGAACAGGAGGAGGGGAACTAACCCTCTTTGTGACATGCAGATAGCCTGCCACTTATGTGGGAGTTATGTTCTGGGGATCTCGCCTAAAGCCAAAATCACATATAGTTAAAACACATTGGGGTAAACGTGCAGCGGGATCAGAAGTCTTTTTTTCTCGGACATCCCTCCCTCTCCTGCCCTCCTGTTTCCTGCTTGGCAGGGGGTTGGACTCGATGGCCCTTGTGGTCTCTTCCAACTCTATGATTCTATGATTCTATGATTCTATGATTCCCCTTTTTTGCCACACGTATAAAGCTGAATGTGCACAAGTTAAATGTGCATAAGTTGTGGGCAAATGCTTGACTTTATACCTGGTTCCTTTTTGCATATGGGTAATCACAAAACTTCTATTGAACCATCTGCAATGCCTGGAGACAGTCAGGTTGGGCACCCATACTAGTGACCAGAAGAGGAATGACCACTGGGAGGAGCGCAGAGAGAAGAAACACAATGGTGCATCTACAGCAGCACAACCAGATGCTACCCCAGCTGCAGCAAAACATGTATCTCCTGTATTGGTCTCTACAGCCACAGCGGGCGCTGCAACCTTCCAACAGTTTGACTTCACCCCCCCCCCCCGCCCACAAGGTGCACTCCCCCATTGTCTCCTAAGACACAGACAGATGCCAACAACAACTGAGAACAAAGCACCATTCTGAAAGGCACGGTCTCCTCTACTGGCCATGTCATCATCAACCACTGACATTAGCAAAGGGTTAGGAACTCCCTGCCTGGGGTCTGCACACACAACTCTGCTAATACAGTGGTACCTCGGGTTACATATGCTACATACATACACTTCAGATTACGTACGCTTCAGGTTACAGACTCCGTTAACCCAGAAATATTACCTCGGGTTAAGAACTTTGCTTCAGGATGAGAACAGAAATCGTGCAGCAGCGGCACAGCGGCAGCATGAGGCCCCATTAGCTAAAGTGGTGCTTCAGATTAAGAACAGTTTCAGGTTAAGAACAGATCTCCAGAACAAATTAAGTTCTTAACCCGAGGTACCACTGTAAGCCTGAGCTTTTATTCAGTTTGGGATGTGCAAATACTTTTCCACTGCACTGGCAATCTCCTGAGAGGCGGGGGCAGTCACAAACACACACGACACAGAGCTGGTAAACACCTTTGAACACTGATACTTTTTCTGTCTTTAATTCAGGCTTGTAAATAGTCACTTGCCTGGTTGCCTGCAGCAAGAAAAAAATCTCCCCTAGGCGACAGAGTAGGTAAGCTATTGCCAGTCAGAAGAGGAAAGTGGGCTTGCTTTTATTTGGTAGCTCACTGAGTGTTCACTAGCAACAAGGAACCAGACCACATGCTGAATGAACTAGAAGTGTGAATCATTCTTTATGCAGAAGCTTAGAAGAGCAATGTGTGATGTTCTGGCACCACCAAGAGACAACTGAACTTTACTACTACATAAGATGCATTTCTTACATAGTGCTGTTAGTCTACCTGGCTCTTTACACAGTGGCAAAAGCAAGAAAGAGGCAAAAAGCCATCCCTGCCCTGAAGAACATCTGACCTATATTGAAATCCCACTGCAGGGCTGGGAGGGAATTGGGAACCATGAGAGGGAGAGAGGGAGGGAGGATGAAGTAAGAAGGGATAATGTGGACAGGCAGCAATAAACAAATAAAATGGATCACAGACAATAGACAATGGTTTTTTTTTTAATCTGTTACTGCATAACCTTACATAGTGTTTGTACAACAACCTTGTAAACATAAGCCAGTATTATTACCCTTATAATACAGTTGAGAGGCTAAAGCTGAGTACTTTGTCTAAAGAGCACAGTGTGGACTTGATAATTTTAGTTGATCTCATCTTAAGTGACAAACTACATCGGCTCAGCAAAGGCAAGGACGGTTCCTTTCACTCAAAGAATTTTAAGAGAAAGAAGCAAAGGCAAAACTGGTTTCTAACCTGAACTTCATTGCACACTCAAAATGCTCTCCAGCACCACCAAATCACAAAACCACAGGACCATAGGGTATTTCTAAGCTACACATATGTAGAGCACTTTAAATGGCAAGGCTTTTGTCAAATTATCATGGGACAGCTGAAAATAAGACCCATGCCCCCAGACCCGCTCACAGAACCAAGATTCCCTGGAGAAAAGGAAATTGCCACTAAATGAGTTGAAGTAGCCTGTTCAATAGCTGTGGGAGGAGAAGTGACCCTCTCCTCCCAACCTTCCTTCAGACCATGGGGGGAATCCAAGGAAAGGTGGGGGGACAGCTGCCCCCCTAAATTAAGTAAATAAATAAAAATAATTAACAGCTCAGTTCTGTCCCCCTAACATAAAGCCTGCTTCCCCAACATAAATCCTGGCTATGCTTCAAACATTCTCAATCCACGCCACATAGCATGTGGGCCACATACACAGACCATGGCTACAGAATAGTTAGCTCCAGTTGAGTCAAGCAAGAAAGCCAGGTCACAAGACACAAGGGGTTTGGGTGAAATCAACATGAAATTCTAGCCTTTACTTGGTTATGAGCAGAGCAGTTCAGCAGTCAGCGTTGTAAATCTTATGAAATTTAATCCACCTTACCTAGAGGCAATTCTGACACGAGTTTCAGTGCATAATGCATATTCCACCGGCAGATGTCAACAGGATCATCCAAAAGCTGTGCCAGAGCTGGAATGACTCCATTTTCTAGGAAGCCGGTCCTACATTCAGAAAATGTATTGGTAAGAAGTGGTTTGTATAAGCACAATATTAAACTCCCCTATTTGAACCTGGGAAAATATGTTGCAGAACAGAAGAAAATCCCTACTCTAAAACGCTTGCATTAAACTTCAGCAAATACCCACCTGCCAACAGAATGCGTTGCCATAATATAAAGAACCTCTGTTGTTTTCTGTCGCACGGTGCTGTCATCATCTAAAAGCAACATCTTCAAATTATCTAGAAATCCTGAAAAACACATTTTTTTATTATTTTTTTGTGCCACCCTTCAACAGACATCTAGGGCAAGTTATAATACACTCATTAAACCACCACAATAGAAAAAAAAACATAGAAGGCAGTGGTAGAATTAAAAACAGCCACCAAGTAGCATGAAAACAGTTGTCTCTGAAACTCATGAGAGATGACTAAATATTGATTATTTGGAGTGCCCAATGGGCAAATAATATTCACAACATGTGTATGGTTCTGTTCCTTTATTTCTGTTTTTGTTCTATTAGCAATTGTTATTTTGATCTTTGTAACAATGATGAAGATATATTAATTGAAACTGTTTAAAAAATATTTGCAACCTTTATAGGGATGATCTCCAGGTGAATGAAGTTTGGACACACAAATCTTCCTTAACCGTGTGCAAAATAAATAATGAAGTGGGTTGCCTGCTCATGTGCTCTGGAACAGTTTCCTGGGATGCCTTCTGGAATACTTTGGTATCTACTATCATTACAATGTCTTTTAGGTCCTATAATTTATGTACCGTAAGCTCTCCTTTTCAGCTCAAAAGGTTTTTCAAAAGAACATTAAACATTGCTTTGCTGGATCTGACCAAAGGTCCACCCAATCCAATGTAGCACTTCCCGCAGTGGGTGGGATCCGCCATCTGGTACTGCTAGAAACAGACTGCCTCTAAATTTGGACATCCTGTGCATTAATTGCACTTTCCATGTGTTCATCCTGAACCTACTTTTTGCAGCAGTATGGTACACATACATACTAGCACAAAGGATGCAAAGACAAATAACATTTTGCTGGTATTTACCCACAGTAGGATATCTCTGTAGCTTTGTGATATCCTACTGGAAATGTAGGTATTCTCAACTCGGTCCCTTGTTCCATCAACTGAATTAAATAAGGGGCAGGCAAACACCCACCCTTGCAAATAAATAAATGATCCAACCCCAAACAACTGCCGCACCTTTTTCCTTTTCAAGAAAACCATTTTATGGCCTGATCTGAATGACTACTAAACCAAAGTTTGGAAAGATCCAGCAGTTTGCTGACCAACCACAGTGCACTGTGACAATGTGCTGCTAGCTTTGCGGTAGGGCAGGTGGTCCCCAGCATGTGACTGCAGAGGTCTGTCCTGCCGCCCACAGGTTCTGCCCCCTCCACATTGCTGCCTTTCACCCTTCTGAAAGTAGGCATGGGAGTAGCATTATACCTACTATTGCCAATAAAATAGGCTAAAGTGTGGGCTTGGATGTATGGCAATTTATCCAGTCTGCAAATGTACCCATAGACCCAAAGAGATTGGTGATCAAGCCTGTATGTTAGGGCCATTGTGTCACCCCTCCCCACTTCCACAGGAGCATGTATCATGAACTGCCCTGTGGGAGGGAAGGAGGCAGATGAAGAAGCCACCCAGGCCTGCTATAGTTTGACTACCCCACTATTCTGGCCTCTAATAGGGCCATTTTTATCACCCATTACACTGGGGGAAGGATCCTGATGGCTTTGTATATGTTGACATTGTGGACTGTTTATCCCACCCCCCCCCCCCAAAAGTTGAATGTTACTGGTACTTGTACTCAGTGGCGTAGCGTGGGTTGTCAGCACCCGGGGCAAGGCAAGTAATTTGCGCCCCCTAACCCGTGGATTTGCGCCCCCTAACCTGTGGATTTGCCCTAACCCCAGATGTTGTGCCCGGTGCGGCCGGCCCCCCCTGCACCCCCCACGCTACACCACTGCTTGTACTCCACCTTGGAAGGACTTGTATCCTGAAAGGTAGGATATAGATAAGAGTAAAAGGTAAAGGGACCCCTGACCATTAGGTCCAGTCGTGGACAACTCTGGGGTTGCGGCACTCATCTAGCTTTATTGGCCGAGGGAGCCAGCGTACAGCTTCCGGGTCATGTGGCCAGCAGAACTAAGCCACTTCTGGAGAACCAGAGCAGCGCATGGAAACGCCGTTTACCTTCCTGCCAGAGTGGTACCTATTTATCTACTTGCACTTTGATGTGCTTTCGAACTGCTAGCTGGGCAGGAGCAGGGACCAAGCAACAGGAGCTCACCCCGTCAGGGGGATTCGAACCGCTGACCTTCTACCAAATAAATAGCCAACAAGGTGCAATCAGTAGAGCGTGAGGCTTTGGATCTCAAGGTTGTGGGTTCGAGCTCCATATTGGGCAAAAGATTCCTGCATTGCAGGGGGTTTGACTAGATGACCCTGGTGGTTCCTTTCAACTCTATGATTCTATAATTCTCATGTTCAGTCCACCAGGGAGGCAAAAGTGGCATCTCTTACCGAGTCTAATGGCTTCGTAGACGTTCTCTGGGTCGTGCACCAGATCACAGAGGGCCATCAGCGCCCGCTGCCGGGTCAGCAGGTCAGGGTCTTCCAGCTCCTCGTTCAGTTTTGGGAGACCCCTTCGGCCATAGGCAATGGGGGCTTTTGTGGGGTCGATATCAGGGGGCAGTTTGGAGGAGATACGGGGCAGGAGCGCCATCTCAAGTTCCTTCTGTACCACAGCAGCCCTAAGAAAGGAAAGGAAAAAAAGCTGCTTAGGGCAAAGGGAGGGAAAACAAGAGCAGCAGTTCTATGTGTCTTTGCTTCAGTTCCAAGACACAGGCATCAACAGGACACGTGTCTTTTTTTGGAGCGGGGTGGAGGACACCTGTTGCAACTGAAAGCAAGACAGGATTTTAAAGGTAAATATCTATCCTTCTCCCCTCCAACCCCCACCCGCGATTCAATAGGAACAAACAACAATAATATTAACCCTGAAAGAGAAGCACGAATGAAAAACGTGGGAATTCTTGTTTATTTTTTATAAAAATAATAATAATAATTTAACATCGAAATGAACAAAAGCAACTGTGTAAAATATATTACTTGGTGCACACACGCAAAATAGAAATGGCAGAGGGGGAACCCAATAAACCCAGTTTAGCAAAGTGGGGAGAAATGCTCCGAAAGCGGCCGATTCGTCGCCCTGACTAGGCCTCTGGTTGCTAAGCGACCGCGACGCCCTCGCTCCCTACGTCCAGATCTGTGAATACGAAGCTACGCACGCGGGAAAAAAACCCTCTACGAGGTGTTGCCGGAGTCCGACTGAGCGCAAATGTCGTAATTCCCGCAAGTGGCGGCTGGGCACGATGTGTCGTGGTGGGGAGGCCAGGCGAGAGAGAGAGAGAGAGAGAGAGAGAGAGAGAGAGAGATGGTGGCCCTCAAATGCCAGCCTCTGCAGCCCGCGCTGCCCCTGCGGGAAACCCAGACAGCTTCCTCCCAACTGGCGCTTACCAGATTATTTGGACTACAATTCCCATCAGCCCCAGCAAGCACTGCGGTGGTCTCACCCGCCCTGTGCTCGCTGAGGCTGATGGGAGTTGTAGTCCAAAGACCTGCAGGGCGCCAGGTTGGGAAAATGCACAACGCTCTTAATTGGTTGCGTTGCGTTGCATCTATTGTTTCTTCCAAGGACCTCAGGGTGGTGTACATGGTGCTCTTTGTTTTGTTTCCAATTAAATATGGATGTTGCAAACATTTGTCCGGATATAAACCAGAGCCACTGTGGTGTAACAGTTAGGGTTTGGGGCGAAGACCTAGGAGAGATCAGGGTTCGAATCCCCCACTCTGCCATGAAACTCGCTGGCTAACCCTGGGCGCCAGTCACCGTCTCTCAGTCTTAACCTACCTCACAGGGTTGTTGTGAGGATGAAATGGGAAGTTGGACAACCATGTAAACCTCCTTGAGCTCCCTGGATGAAAAGCTGGGTTATAAATGGAAGGAATAAAAACAACAATAATTTTAATAATGCTGGTGATTCAGTTCTTTTTCTTTTTTCTTTAATAAAAGCTGTCCAGCTTTATACAAGCAGCAGGAGGCGTTGCTCAGCTGAGCATGCCAACATCTGGCATTCATTAACCAGGTTTTCTCCCTTCTTCTGAGTGGTTTTTAAGGTCTGCCAGATCTCTCAGGTGGTTGGTTTCTCTGCATTTTAACTCCACCTTCTAAGAGGGAGGCGCTCTGGTTCCTATGGTGATGCGGCAGCCCCTTTCCAGACCTGGAAGCAGCTCTTGCAGGGTGAGTCGTTTTTCCTCTCACTCTTTGCCAATATTGCCCCTTTTTTTGTAAATGCCATGGGGGGAGGGCAGGGGAAAGCCCCTGGTCTGCTGGGGGGTGGTGGTGGGGAATAGGATCAGCCCCCACCGCCTTGCTTTTTTGCAAATTACCCAAAGGCCAGCTTAGAGCAAGTGATTCTGCAAGCTGTTCATGGCCACCTTGCAGCTTCAGACTGGCTGAACTAGGGTGATTTCCCTCCCTACCATCCACATAAGGCTTAATTGGTTCCCCCTCCTCTTTTACCTGTTTGTAACAGAAATGCAAAACCCACATAGAGGATATTGTACAGCAGTTTTCTCCACCATGCTCTTTCTAGAATTCACAAACAAATCGCCACACCTGGAAAAGAAAGCATGAGAGAGAGAGAGAGAGAGAGAGAGAGAGAGAGAGAGAGAGACTTAAAGGCGCATTTTTACAGTGGCTGGCCACTTTTGGGGCCAGAGATCCAAATGGTCCTACACAACCACAACCACACACCCCATGCCGCCTTTGCCAACTTGGTGCCCTCCAAGTGTTTTATTTATTTGGGTTTTTTTATGCCACACCATATAAAGGTAAAAAAGGTAAACGACCCCTGGACAGTTAAGTCCAGTCAAACTTCGTTATGGGGTACGGCACTCATCTCATTTCAGGCTGAGGGAGCTGGCGTTTGTCCGCAGATAGCTTTCTGGGTCACGTGGCCAGCATGACTAAACCACTTCTTTTTTTGGTTTTTTCTTTTCTTTTAACAAAGTAATAATATTAAATAAATAAATAAAACTAAAAATGTGCACCCCACCCCCAAGACCATTCCATTGTAACTATCCAACCTCCCAAAATTTCAACACCTCTTGCGATGGTTTGACCCCTTTCCGTTTTAACAGTACAACTTCTACAAATACCTTCCACATCTCCTTAAAATAATTTCTCCTGCATATTCCTCGTCTTACCTTAATAGCACATGTTAATTTATCATTAATTGTCCCACACCTCTTTATACCATTCTTCCATTTTATATTCACCTTGTCCCTTCCACTTCCTAGCTATAATAAGTCGTGCAGCTGTCAATAAATTTGTGAACAAGTCTTTCATAGCATGCGAACCTCCCACCCCATTGTAAATTGCTAATAATTCTACCTCTGGACCCAGTGATTTCTGTTATCTCCTTTAACACCCTTTGGCAAAAAATGTGTACATATTTACATCCTGACCACATGTGAACGTAAGTCCCAGGACTAAACCGCTTCTGGTGCAACGGGACACCGTGACGAGTGCCAGAGCGCACGGAAACACTGGTTTGGTTGGCAGGAGCTTCAAGTGAGGCGTGTGTCCCACTGCTACCTAGAGATGCCATTGGGGATAGAACCTGGGACCTTCTGCATGCAAAGCACATGTTCTACCACTGAGCTACGAAGCCTTCCCCATATTCATAGAATCGTAGAACTATAGAGATGCAAGGGACCGTGAGGGTCATCACATCCAACCCCTTGCAATGCAGGAATCTATTGCCCAGCATGGGGCACGAACCCACGAACTTGAGATTAAGAGTCTTGTGCTCTACCATCTGAGCTATTCAGCTCCCCTCATCCACAAACCTTGGTCATGCTGACTGGGGCTGATGGGAGTTGGGAGTCCATCAACATCTGGAGAGCCATGAATGTTCCCCAGCCCTAGTGTATGGCTTTTCCTGAGGAATGCCGAGTGAGAGCCATTAGGCCCTGACACTCGGTTCCCTCCAACATGGTGCCCTTCAGATGCTTTGGAACATGACTCCTGTAGGCTGGAGAAGACTGCTCTTCTCCTTAAGAGGTTTGCAAAACAAAGCTGTTCCGGAAAAGACTTTTGGCTGAATGCTCTTGGGTTAGTTTTGGTGTCATGCCGCTATGCCCAGACTTTGTTCCTGGTGTTGGTTTCCAATCCTGATATTTTACGGCTGCTGGTGGGATTGGTGTTTTTTTTAGGAATGGTGGGCATGGCATAGGCTTTTAAATATTGTATGGCATTTCCTGCTTTGTTAGCCTCCTAAGTTCATTTTGGAAATCAGATGGATCATGAGTTTTAAATTAACATTATGACAGATGGGGGACTTGCATAATGACGGACAGGACCATTGCGTTTTGCTAACTGAAGTTGTTTTCCAGCTGAGCCTCTGGAGTGGCACGAGGTGGCCGGGGAGACGGTTAAAATGAGTTAAAATATAATCCAAATGGATAAAGGCATGTTCACTGTGAAATGAGGCCCTCGCAAAGGGAGTCCCCCTGTGCCCTCTTTCTGGGCTATTGTAAGCTCAGAATGCCACTCACCTCTACTATGGCAACATCCTGGCGATATCCTTTATCCATGAAAGGCCTTGCTGTTTTATTATTCAGGAAAATGCCAGGCTCACCAGCTTGCAGTCAAACATGGAACTACTAGTCAGGGAAAACAGACACCCCCACAAGTTTTTAGTACAGTCCAGACTGGGAAATTACAGAATTGGACAAATTCATGGAGGACGAGGCTATCCTTGGCTACCAGCCATGATGGCTCTGCTCTGCCTCAGAGGCAATAAACGTACCCAGTTCTAGGAATACCTTACAAAAAAACATCAACCAACTACTTTTGTCAGGACTGCAAAAACGCAAGCGTTAAGTGCTGGTGTTGTGTTTCGCTGTTGGCAAGTCCCCTGATATGACCCCGATATTGTTTTCTGGTTTGTATTGTCTTTTTCTTTAAAAAAAATGCTTTTAATTAAGTTTTAATTTCAAATACACCAACACCAACAAGATACACAAATATTTCAAATCTTTTAACATCTGTCTTACTTTACGCTCCGTAGAGCAGTTGACTTCCCTCCTTCCCTTCCGCAGGTTTTCTTATTCCAATCACTAATCCACAGTTCCTTAATAATAACTAAACCATGACATTAGATTTATTTCAGTCCTGCTAACGTCTTCAAATTTCTACAGTTCTCACTTATATAGACCATAAATTTACTCCATTCTTTTTAGTACTTTGTTTCCTCCTGACTACGAATCCTATGGGTCAGTTTTGCTAATTCCGCGTACTCGACCAACTTTGTCTGCCACTCCTTCACAGTTGGTATCTCCTGTGTTTTCCATTTTTTGGCTATCAAAACTCTG
This sequence comes from Podarcis muralis, assembly GCF_964188315.1. Classification (NCBI taxonomy): domain Eukaryota; kingdom Metazoa; phylum Chordata; class Lepidosauria; order Squamata; family Lacertidae; genus Podarcis; species Podarcis muralis. The sequence continues at coordinate 26,727,615 of NC_135670.1, forward strand.
GCAGCTGTCGTAACATACATATATAATCTTTGGTCCATCTTCTTAATATCCTCTCCTATCAAACCTAGCAGTAGTTCTTCAGGCTTTTTTGGGAAGGTCTATTTAAGCATCTTTTTAAATTCATTATAGATCAATTCCCAAAACTCTTTCATTTTATCACATGTCCACCACATGTGGTAAAAATCACCATCCTTTTCTTTACATTTCCAACAGATTTTACTACTCGTCCTATACATTTTTCCTGGTTTGACAGGTGTGGTGTTTTTTTTAATGATATTTAAATTGTTTGACAATTACAAAAAAAGAAAAAAAGACAATAAAAAGTTACAATACTTCAAAAATAAAAAAATAAAAAACACAATAAAAAACCATACAACAAAGCAATGAGAAAAACAAAAACATTTAAAAGACAAGAACATTTAAAAACACATTTAGTATTTCCATATCTTTATCTTTCATTTACTTGTTTCATCGACCTCCTCACACCTCCCTTTTTTGTATTCTGATTCAATTAACTGTTTCAGCAAATCCTTTCCATCTTTCTCAGATTTTGTTCTAAAATTTGTCTTAACACAATTTGACCTTAAATTTTACACTTTGACCCATTAACAATCCCTTTTTTACTTAGTTCTTTATAACCTTTCTGCTAAAACCATGTAACTTCATTCCAGCATCCTTCTGACATTCATTAATTTTACAATATTTCTGTAAATATACTTTAAATTTTTTCCAATCTTCTTCCACCGACTCTTCTCCCTGGTCTCGGATTCTGCCAGTCATTCTGGTTTGACAGGTGTTAGATACCAGCGATAGTTTTCTGGTTTGTATTGACAGCACCCGCTGGATTTGGGCAATGAAGGCCAACTTCCTGCATGTGACGCCACCTGTGAGCAGAGACAGAACCATCTCCCACTTCCCCAAGGTAGGTAAACTGTCCTCCTGTGTCTGCTGGTTTCATTCCCTGACAGCCTGAGGCAGTGGTTTTCAACCAGTATGCCGTGGCACCCTGACGTGCCTTGCATGGTGGTCAGGGGTGCCATGGGCAACACCAGCCTCTGCCCCTCTTTCCTTCCCTCCCTCCCCTGATGCCCTCTCGCGTTTCTGCCTCCCAGAGGCTTGCATGGCTGTTTTTTACAGCAGCAGCCTTGGCTACAAGCTCCCCAGGCAAATAGTGCCTTTGGGGCTGGCCGGGGGGGGGGGTGCCCTGTGGGGCAGTGTGAGGAAGCACCTCTTTTTTGTGTGTGTGTGGGGGGAGCTCAGAGACCAGGGGCGGCAGCAGTGGCTGCCCACAGGACTCCTAAAGAGAGGGGAGAGGAGAGGAGAGGAGGCTGAGGGAACGGAAGATGTTTGAAAAGCCGTAGGTGCCGGCTCTGCAGGCAAGGGATATAAATAAATAAATAAAATAAAATAAATTTTATTTATATCCCGCCCTCCCCAGCCGAAGCTGGGCTCAGGGCGGCTAACAACAATCAAAATAATCCGACATTCTAAAACATTCATTATAAAATTAATTAAATCAAATTAAATTAAAATCAAATTAATGGCAACCATCAAGCCAAATTCTGTGCATATTGCCGATTGCCAGAGGAGGGGGTCAGGCTGCGCCCTGACCAAAGGCCTGGTGGAACAGCTCTGTCTTGCAGGCCCTGCGGAAGGATGTCAGGTCCTGCAGGGCCCTAGTCTCTTGTGACAGAGCGTTCCACCAGATTGGAGCCGCGACCGAGAAGGCCCTGGCTCTAGTTGAGGCCAGCCTAACCTCTCTGTGGCCTGGGATCTTTAGGATGGGATGATGTAACTGGGCTCCTGAGCCCCCCAGGGGTGCCGTAGAAAGAATGTAGTTGGTCAAGGAAGCCATGAACCTGAAAAGGTTGAAACCCTCTGGCCTGAGGCATTCCCTAAAACAGAGCCTGTCATACCTTTTGCCTTGGGCCTGGCAAAGCTGTCCTAGAGGACTGGCTAGGTGAAGTCCTGGCCCAGCTGATCTCATGCTCCTCCTTCCTGTGTGTCTGCAGTGGTACACACCTGAGGCCTGCCTCCAGCTCAAAGATCACTTCCACGCCCAGGTGAGGAGTGCCTGTCGGAGACAGAACACAGGCACTGTTGGGTGAGTCGGCATCAAGGAGAGATGACGCTTTGTGCCGTAACAAGAGTTTCAGTCACAGGCAATGTTTCCTTATGTATTTTGGAACTGACCTGCAATCTTAAGAATATACGTTTTGCAATGTTTCAAAATTGCTGGGGTGTCAAATGCCTATATAACCTTAAAATCTAAAAAAATGATACCTGTTGACAATTTAGAAGGAACATTGCAGCACAAATAAGATCGCAAGAGGATGAAGAAAGGTTCACACACACGCTTATTTCAGGGATCTGGGGTATTGTCTAGTTTATTCAGATTATGGTAGAAGAATTATTATTTAAGCATTTTTTGTGTTTTACTCTGCACTATTTGTATCTCATATACTGTATGTGTTCTTTGTAATGTTTTTTATTGGTCCGAATAGAAGTATTAATCTGATATGGTTCTTCCATTTCAATGAGACTGTGCAATGTGGAAAAAACCAACATGTGTGTTTCAGGCTAAAAATATCAAAAGTCGTTGTGGTGGGAGACCTCTATGTTGGGAAAACAAGCCTCATCAACAGGTACAAATCTGTTTTGACACGTAGTTTTAGTGGTGTTTGTCAAAGACTGTCCAAAGTTCCAGCCTCAAAGTGCAGCCACTGACCTCAGTTTATAAGTCTTTCTGGCTGACCTGTTTGCATCGTAGCTACCACCTGCCTGAAGCAGTGCTTGCGAAGCACTCCTTAAGGATAGTACCAAGAAGAGGAGACACCCCAGGTTAAAGTTATGTGTCTCCTCCTGACCCATGCCTACGAACACAGCTGCCAGTCTCTGTTTTTGAGTTCCTCCTGCTCAGAACTTGGAAAGGCTCTTAGATGCGTGTTTAACCACACAGCTTCCGCTCACATACAGTGGTGCCTCGCAAGACGAAAAGAATCCGTTCCGCGATTCTCTTCGTCTAGCGGTTTTTTCATCTTGCGAAGCAACCCCGTTAGCGGCTAAGCGGATTAGCGCTATTAGCGGCTTAGCGGCTATTAAAGGCTTAGCGGCTGAGCTGCTAAAAGGCGCTTAGCGGCTTAGAAAAGGGGGGGGGAAAGCGGGGGGGGGGGAATGGCGAGACTCGCAAGACATTTTCGTCTTGCGAAGCAAGCCCATAGGGAAATTCATCTTGCGAAGCACCTCCAAAACGGAAAACCCTTTCGTCTAGCGGGTTTTCCGTCTTGCGAGGCATTCATCTTGCGGGGCACCACTGTACAATGGTTACTAGGGTTTTCTCAGAGAGTTTATTTAGTACAAGAGAGTGGGCCTTTTCTGTGGTGGCTCCCCAATTGTGGGATGCTCTTCCCAGAGAGGCTCACCTGGCGCCATCATTACATGTCTTTAGGCGCCAGGCAAAAACATTCCTCTTTACCCAGGCCTAGGGCTATCAAAAAATCTATGGCCTGTGAAAGTGTGGGGGAGAGGACTGTTATTACGATGACTATTTTATTATCTGGCTGATAGTATGCTTTTTATTATGTTTTTATCCTTGATGTTCTGTAATGTGTTTTTAATGTTGTTCACCACCCTGGGATCTAAGGGTGGTATATAAATTGAATAAATAATAATAGTGGAATATTTCTTAAATACTACTACTATGTGAAAACTTTTGATTTAAGGCAGAGGTAGCCAACATGTCTTCTTCCCTCACCTTTTTTCCATTGATCTTTCTTTCAAACATCCTCTTGTCAGCATTCCCACACCCTTATTTATTTTATTTCCTGCCCTTCACCTTAAGGTCCCAGAGCAGGTTACAGAATTAAAGCACAATATTAAAAACCATCTAAAGCAGCCAATAATAATAACAATAATAGCAACAATAATAATAACAATAAGGTGGGTACTCCCCATTTTTCCCTTGCAGGTTTTGTAAAGATGTTTTTGACCGGGATTACAAGGCAACCATTGGAGTGGATTTTGAAATTGAGCGTTTTGAGATAGCTGGAGTTCCATACAATCTTCAGATGTAAGTTGGAAATGAACACGTGGCTCACCATACGTGCGGGATGCTTTTACAGAGCCAGCCAGAATCAAAGAAACATAGAACCATAGAGCTGGAAGGAACACAAGGGTCATCTAGATCAGCATTTCCCAACCTTGGGCCTCCAGCTGTTTTTGAACTACAACTCCCATAATCCTCAGCTAGCAAGACCAGTGGTCAGGGATGATGGGAATTGTAGTTCGAAAACAGCTGGAGGCCCAAGGTTGGGAAACACTGACTAGATCAACCCCCTGCAATGCAGAAATCTCAGCTATGGCATCCATGACAGATGCCCATTCAACCTCTGTTTTAAAAACTCCAGCGAAGTTTTTAAAGTCCATTCCACTGTTGAACAGCTTTCATTCAGGGGACCTATAATGGCCAAGCAGCCGCCATTCATTTTGAGAAGCAGACTTCTTACTGGTTGTAAACCAAGGGGCAGGGGGATCTGTGGGGGTCTTTTCATCTGTTGGCTGAGCTCCAACTCCCCCCAGCAGCCAGCAAGGCCAGTGGCCAAGACGGAAGTGTGATTAAAAAGGGAAAAGGGCATCTTCCAGATGACATTGACTCAAGCATCACAGTCTTCTTCAGCTTGTACTCCTAAGCCATTTGCTTAATCCCTGGGCTCACTTAGGCCCTCGCTCACCATGACTGATCAAACTTCCCTTATTCCACTCTTGCCCAGATGGGATACAGCCGGCCAGGAGAAGTTCAAGTGCATTGCATCCGCCTACTACAGAGGAGCAGAAGGTGAGTCAAAAGCTTTTTGCTTCCTTGCTAGCAGGGCAAAAGCTGACTCCTGGGGCTGCAGACATTCTCCCATTTACTCTGCCTCCAGGGCACTGCCGCCGCTGGTTCGGGGAGCCGTGTAGACACGACTTCGCCCCAATCCATAGCTATCCTTTCATTTCTGATTAAATACTGCATTTTGAAGCATCCCCCCCCCAAAAAAAAATCTGACTTTGAGGAAGAGAACAACTCAGTTCCATTTTAAGCCAGCGCTGTGTCCCCAGCCTCTTTCCTTCTGGATGTCTGCTGAGTCAGAACTAAAACAACCCCTTTCTCCTGCCTTCTGGACCTAGAATGTCTCCTAATCCTCTCTTGGTTTCGTTGCAGTGATTATAACAGTCTTTGATTTGGCCGACATCCAGACTTTGGATCATACCAAGTAAGTCCTTGCCATTCTTTCTTGCAAAAACTTTCCTGAGGACTGGGGGGGATTAGACAGGCTTAAGCAGGCTGGGCCTGTCAGTGGGTGTGAGCAGGAAGGATCAGGATAGGGAGAAAACCAAAATGTGTTGGCTCTGGTTCCACTTCCTGTTCAGTCTCTCTGCCAGTCCCTTCCCACCACCACTGGCCACAGGTTTCCCACCCCGATAAATAGAGAGGGTTGGTATTGAGGTTTCGCTTGCACTTGCTGAAAGAATGAGGTTCTTATTAGCTCATTGCCTTGTGACACAGAAATCACTGCTCTTCATGTGAAATTGGTGGCACACAGTTTCCCTGTGAGTTCTCTCTCTCTCTCTCTCTCTCTCTCTCTCTCTCTCTCTCCTTCCTGCTGTCTTGTTTCTGTTTAGCATTTGACATATTCCCTGGAGGTGATTGTATTTCCCTGGTGCTGGCACCATTTATCTGTCCCACGGGGGCCTCCCTGCCCGGCTTCCCTCCAGGGTTTTCCGTCGGCACTTGATAAAGATGGCTAAGTTGCTCACCCCCTTTGGTGGGCCAGACACGAGGCATTGCTCCAAGGGGACTGGCAGAGGAGGAGATATTATTTTTTCTCAAGAGGGAAGAACATATGGTGTGTGTTCCTCTTTCTCTGGTTTCCATTTCCTCTCCCCTCTGCCCCTTCCTCCTGTTCTCATCATGCTAATCCCCAGTTCCTCTCATTACTGCTTTCCTCCAATGGATCACTTTCTGTACTTTCATATACCACACAATCAGACCCGAGATCAGGGGTTCTGTTTCAGGATGAATGGAATCGGCCAACATGTGGCTGGTGGACAATGGAGCGTGTGTCAGTGAGTTTGTTCAGGGTGGGGGAATTGTGCAGGAGACGGGGCTGGCCTTCCCCAACTGTAACCCCTTCACATGTTTTGGACTACAACTCCCATCAGCCTCAGCCAGCACAGCCAAGGGTCTGATGGGAGTTGTAGTCCAAAGGCCGACCTAGGCTCTTGCTCACCTGTTTATGAGAGCCAGTGTGGTGTAGTGGTTAAGAGCGGTAGTCTCATAATCTGGGGAACCGGGTTCGCGTCTCCGCTCCTCCACGTGCAGCTGCTGGGTGACCTTGGGCCAGTCACACTTCTTTGAAGTCTCTCAGCCCCACTCACCCCACAGAGTGTTTGTTGTTGGGGAGGAAGGCAAAGGAGAATGTTAGCCGCTTTGAGACTCCTTCGGGTAGTGATAAAGCAGGATATCAAATCCAAACTCCTCCTCCTCCTCTTCTTCTTCTTCTTCTTCTTCTTCTTCTTCTTCTTCTTCTTCTAAGACCAATCCTAACACGGAGAACAATATCAGGTGGTCAGTTACGAGCAAGCAGTGCCGGCTTCCCTTCCCACTTGAGAAATGCCTGATAAATCCTTATATCTAGCATGTCACTATCATAAGTTGCTTATTTATTCACCTTTTCAGCTCTGAAATGTATTAATACTGCCATGTGCAGTTGGCCCAAACTACTGCTGATGAGAGCAGAACTTTGTGGGGCTCCCCATTCTATCAACATTGTATTTCTTCCCCTTCTAGGAGGCTTCCTGTGCACCATTCCTTTAAAACACATTTAATGCCCATTCTCCTCCTTTGCAAAATTCTGGAAACTGTAGTTTGTTTAAGGCAGTGATGGCCAAACTTGGCCCTCCAGCGGTTTTTGGACTACAACTCCCATCATCCCTAGATAACAGGACCAGTTGTCAGGGATGATGGGAATTGTGGTCCCAAAACAGCTGGAGGGCCAAGTTTGGCCATCACTGGTTTAAGAGTACAGTGGTACCCCGCAAGACGAACGCCTCGCAAGACGGAAAACCCGCTAGACGAAAGGGTTTTCCGTTTTGGAGGCGCTTCGCAAGACGAAGTTCCCTATGGGCTTCCTTCGCAAGACGAAAGCCCATAGGGAAATCTCCGGGACAGCGGGGAAGCGCCTCCGCTGTCGCCCGCCAGCATTTTAAAAAGCCCCGGGACAGCGGGGAACTTCTCCGCTGTCGGGGCGATCTTAAAATGCTGGCGTGCGGGAGCGAAGCCTCCGCTGTCGCCCGCCAGCATTTTAAAAAGCCCCGGGACAGCGGGGAACTTCTCCGCTGTCGGGGCGATCTTAAAATGCTGGCGTGCGGGAGCAAAGCCTCCGCTGTCGCCCACCAGCATTTTAAAAAGCCCCGGGACAGCGGGGAACTTCTCCGCTGTCGGGGCGATCTTAAAATGCTGGCGTGCGGGAGCGAAGCCTCCGCTGTCGCCCGCCAGCATTTTAAAAAGCCCCGGGACAGCGGGGAACTTCTCCGCTGTCGGGGCGATCTTAAAATGCTGGCGGGCGGGAGCGAAGCCTCCGCTGTCGCCCGCCAGCATTTTAAAAAGCCCCGGGACAGCGGGGAACTTCTCCGCTGTCGAGGCGATCTTAAAATGCTGGCGGGCGGGAGCGAAGCCTCCGCTGTCGCCCGCCAGCATTTTAAAAAGCCCCAGGACAGCGGGGGACTTCTCCGCTGTCGGGGCGATCTTAAAATGCTGGCGGGCGGGATCGAAGCCTCCGCTGTCGCCCGCCAGCATTTTAAAAAGCCCCGGGACAGCGGGGGACTTCTCCGCTGTCGGGGCGATCTTAAAATGCTGGCGGGCGGGAGCGAAGCCTCCGCTGTCGCCCGCCAGCATTTTAAAAAGCCCCGGGACAGCGGGGGACTTCTCCGCTGTCGGGGCGATCTTAAAATGCTGGCGGGCGGGATCGAAGCCTCCGCTGTCGCCCGCCAGCATTTTAAAAAGCCCCGGGACAGCGGGGGACTTCTCCGCTGTCGGGGCGATCTTAAAATGCTGGCGGGCGGGAGCGAAGCCTCCGCTGTCGCCCGCCAGCATTTTAAAAAGCCCCGGGACAGCGGGGGACTTCTCCGCTGTCCGGGGCGATCTTAAAATGCTGGCGGGCGGGATCGAAGCCTCCGCTGTCGCCCGCCAGCATTTTAAAAAGCCCCGGGACAGCGGGGGACTTCTCCGCTGTCGGGGCGATCTTAAAATGCTGGCGGGCGGGAGCGAACCCTCGCTGTCGCCCGCCAGCATTTGAAAAAGCCCCGGGACAGCGGGGGACTTCTCCGCTGTTCCGGGGCAATTTAAAAGCCCCGGACCATGCCCCGATGCCGGGCGGCGGACGGGAACGCCTCCCCCCACCGCCCGCCATCGGGACCATGCCCTGATGCCGGTGGACGGGCGGGAACGCCTCCCCCCGCCGCCCGCCATCGGGACCATGCCCCGATGCCGGGGGCGGGGCCGCGAAGCCTGGGCGCGCTGATCTCAGCGCGCCCAGGCTTCGGCATGCCGGCAACTCTCCGCAAGCTGCGGCAGCGCTGCCGCTGCTTGCGGACAGGTCCGCGAACCCTGGGCGGACATCTTTTGAAGGCAGGGGGGGAGCAAAGACTTTTGCCCCCCGCCAGCCTTCAGAAGAGGTCCTGGACCTCTTCTGAAGGCCAGCGGGGGGCAAAAGTCTTTGCTCCCCCCTGCCTGCCTTCCCGGGAGAGCGGAGAAACGCAGCACGTTTCTCCGCTGTCCCAGAGGGCTTTTGAATGCAGGCGGGGGGAGCAAAGACTTTCGCCCCCCCCAGCCTTCAGAAGAGGTCGGGGGACACACTGTCCCCGGACCTGGTCTGAAGGCGGTTTCCCTAGGAACGCATTAATTGATTTTCAATGCATTCCTATGGGAAACCGTGCATCGCAAGACGAAAAACTCGCAAGACGAAGAGACTTGCGGAACGAATTAATTTCGTCTTGCGAGGCACCACTGTACTGTGAATAGTAGCCCTCTGATGGTTCCCAGGATTCTGTCTGAGTTTTGTGTGCTTTAAATGTATGGTGTGTATGCCGCCCCCATTCCCTCCAGAACTCTCCACACTGGGATGATCCCTTGTCATTTTTCACCCTACGCAAACTGCCTGCATCATATCATTTATACCCTACCCATCTGGCTGTGTTGCCACAGCCACATCTGGGCAGCTTCCAGTACATATAAAAGCATAATAAAACATCAAACATTAAAGGCATTTACATGAAACTCAGCCATCTTGTGCATTCTAAATCCTTCAGACATTTCCTCTGTCGTCCTCCTCCTCCTCCTTTTTCAGGCAGTGGCTGGAGGATGCATTGAGGGAGAATGAACCAGGCTCCAGCTTCGTCTTTCTCGTTGGAACAAAAAAAGATTTAGTGGTAAGTGCATGGCAGCTCGCAAAATAAATGCTGCAGCTGCTCTACTCGGAACCTTGAGCGGTATTACGGAACTGCAGTTTCCATGCACAATTTATGTGTCCCGTCTGGATGGTAACTGTGTGATGATGGCTGGTTGCCGGGAGCTCAACTTGCCCTAACAGCAGGGCTAGAAGAAGTTCTAGCCATCAGTAACTGCAGCGGAACTGCAACCAATAACCACAACTGGGGGAAACAGAATGTGTGGGTGCACAACAGTGACCTGTATCAGAACATCTGGCCTGCAATATGAAGCCTCCAGTTGGGAGCACTTGGGACAAGCCTGGCTGACAAATGCAGGACACATAGATAAAAGGGGCCTGAAGCAGAGAGAGGGACAATGTCCTTTGTGTGCAGAAGCTGGAGCAAGGGGTCTCTGTGGTCTGTGGTTCCTTCCATAGCCAAGACCCGACAAGGATTCAGAATTCACTTTTCTTGCTGTTGAGTTGAGTTCTTCTTCTTCTTCTTCATCATCATCATCATCATCATCCTGAGCAGCCTCTAGCACAAACACTTTCCTGGTGTCTTTTCAAACCATTTCTGCTCATCAGCTCCTTGCCCTGCTGAAGCAGGGGAAATGTGCCCCCAAAGGATTATGCACTTGTCAGTTCTGGACAGATTTCTTTGGTAAGGCAGCGGGAGGAAAATGCAGGTTTAAAACTCAGAAGAGACCAGCAGCCTATCTAGGCTGACAACAGATGCTTAAAGGCAGCTTCTCCCCTTTACTGTAATAGCTGTACATGGGTTTGGATACAAGTTCTTTTTTATAATAAAGGTTTTTATCAATGTTAAGTCAAAAGTTAAAGTAAACAAACAAGAAAAAAAAAAGTTATAAAACGTAGGAGGAGGACAGAATTTGTATTTTCCAAATAACAGAGAGCAGATACCGTAGGAAAATTCAATCAGCAGAACACCACCATAAATGCTATTTTTTTCCTTTGGGGTTCAAATAATAATAAAAAATAATATATATTTTTTTATTTATACCCTGCCCTCCCCGGCCACAATCAGGCTCAGGGTGGTTAACACTAATAAAATTACAATAAAACATAATAGAAAAAGAAAAAACAGTTAATTAAAATACGGGTTCAACTGTAAGGGCAGGTTCATGTGTTACATTTTCCATACACTGTGAAATAAGAATATAATAATTGCCCAGGTAGAAGGAAGCAAAATTTTCTTGTGCTGAACAGGTTCTTATCTTATGTATCCAACCACGTATGGTCAGATGCTTTTTAGTGCCAGCAGGCAGAGCTTAAAAGGTGGCACAGTCTTCTACAGCTTCTGTTTGGCAGACTAATTCTTCAATGCATTGGTCTAATTCAGCCTTTGCCAACCTGGTGCCCTCCAGATGTTTTGGACGGCAGCTTCTATCATAGCCCACATAGCTGGACGATGCTGGGGCTGGTGGGAGTTGCCAACCGAAACATCTGGAGGGCATCTGGTTAGAGAGAGAGATGGGGGCAGGAATCCAATGTGGTTCACTTCTAAATGCAAATCTCATCTCAGTCACACTTCCTTTTTTAAAAAAAATGAAGGAAAACTTAGCTTTTATCTTTAGAAATTTGCCCTTCTCTCCAAATGTTCCTATACAGTTCACCAGCCCCCAAAAGTGTATAAAAAGGCATAGTGGAAATGACTTGTAAGCATCTGTGTTTATCAAGCGAAACTGTATACAGGGAAAATGTGCCCTAAAACACTTTTTGCAAGGACCTGCTTTTTGGGGGGAGCAAACTAATGTGGAAATGCAGCAAACTGAATTGGGTGGGGCATGGGGAGCTGAAAAGGTGAGAGAAGTTGGGATTGACAGACTTGCCCATCCCTAGTTGGGAAAAGCTGGTCTAATCTCTTTCCAAAGCCAACTCATGGCCACATTTTGCAGAAGCAAATCCCTCTCTGTTCTTAAGAAGGAAAAATGGCTGTTAGGTAGGTCATACAGTGGTACCTCGGGTTACATATGCTTCAGGTTACAGACTCCGCTAACCCAGAAATAGTACCTCGGGTTAAGGACTTTGCTTCAGGGTGAGAACAGAAATCGTGCAGGAGGCCCCATTAGCTAACGTGGTGCTTCAGGTTAAGAACTGTTTCAGGTTAAGAACGTACCTCTGGAACGAATTAAGTACTTAACCCGAGGTACCACTGTATTTGTGTTTTGGGGGTGAGGGGGAAGTTTACCCATTTGCAGCGCAACATAGAGATTGCTGTTCCTTGGCTGTGGTTGCTTTCTTTTTCAGTCTGACGCTGCCTGTGAGCGGACAGAACAGGACGCCATCCACCTGGCCAATGAAATGCAGGCAGAATATTGGTCCGTTTCAGCCAAGACAGGTGAGTTGAGCCCATTGAAGTGTTTGGGAGTGCCAGTGCTGCAGGGCTGACGGGGTGGGCATGCCAGCTGGTCTCCTTCAAGGAGTTAAGCTGCCAGCTTGCCCAGGGACTTACCGTATTTTTCGCTCTATAGGACGCACCTTTTCCCCTCCAAAAATTGAGGGGAAATGTGTGTGCGTCCTATGGAGCAAACGCAGGCTCCTTGGCTTCAGCGAAAGCAACGCTAAGCCTCCGAAGCGCAGAGGGAGCACTCCCTCCGTGCTCCAAAGGCTTCGCGTTGCTTTCGCTGAAGCCTAGAGAGCGAGAGGCGTCGGTGCGCACCGACCCCTCTCGCTCTCCAGGCTTCAGGGATAGCCGCGCGCAGCCACTCCAGCAGGGAGAGGCTGCGGCTTCTTTAGCCCCGCGCAGCCTCTCCCAGCAGGGAGAGGTTGTGTGGGGCTAAAGAGGAAGCCAAAACAGCTAGCGGGATCCATCCCGCTGGCTGCCTTGGCTTGTGCCATAGCCGCGCGCAACCCCTCCGGCAGGGAGAGGTTGCGCACATCCTGTATACTGCTCTTTGGGGCTGGGGGGGGAAAATAATTTTTTTTCTTGATTTCCCCCCCTAAAAACTGGGTGCGCCCTATGGTCCGGTGCACCCTATGGAGCGAAAAATACGGTATGTGGGACAGTGTCTTTCATAGTGGTGCTCTGCTTGGGTGCAGAGTTTGATCCTTGTGAAATGCACCCTTCTGCTCTGGAACTCCACACGGGCTCATGCCAAGATGCCAAAGGTAGTCCCTTGAACGCCCCCCCATTTTTGGGAGGGGGTGGGTAGGGATGTTGGAAGAGACAGGAGCCATTCTTTGTTTATAGCAGCTGCCTATAGTACCACCCTGTGTTTAAAACGGGAGTGGCTAACCCATGACCCTGTGGATTTTGATGGACTACAACTCCCATCATCCCCAGCCAGCAGAGTTAACTACAACTGCTGCAGTTCGAGAGCCACAGGTTAGCCATGCACACTTTAAAACAGTGTTTCCCAAACTTGGGCCTCCAGCTGGTTTTGGACTACAACTCCCATCATCCTTAGCTAGCAAGACCAGTGGTCAGGGATGATGGGAATTGTAGTCCCAAAACAGCTGGAGACCCAAGTTTGGGAAACACTGCTTTAAATACTTGAGCCCCTCAAAGGTTACAGCAATTCCCTCTACCTCCCCACCCTCTCTTTCTCTCACCAGGGGAAAACGTCAAGGGTTTTTTTTCCCGAGTTGCTGCCTTAGCCTTTGAAAAATCGATGCTGATGGAGCTGGAGAAGAGCAGCAGCCGAATGGCCCAAATTGGTGCAGGAAACCTCATCAGTAGGTTGAACTGAATTGTCTTTGTTTGATTAAAACAACAAAACATTTTCAAGGGACGAGGATAGGGGGGGGGCAGATAGCTTTTTCTTCTGCTTAAAAAAGTCTTTGCTGATTGGTTGCTCTCCAACCATTTTGGGCTCTGACTCCCATCTGCCCCAGAATCGCAGGACCACTTGGAAACTTCAGCAAGCCTGAAAATGCAAAATGACTGACCAGGGTTCCACTTAGGGCTTGCATAATCCATGTCTTAAAACTGGTTGCGCTGGTTTCTGTTCTGTTCCCAGGCCCAATTCAAGATGTTCACATTCATCTTCAAAGTATGAAATATGTTATAGGCGGTCTTTCTGGTATCTGGGGCCCCTTTTCCTACTTCTCTGTGTTCTGTGCTGTAGCACGCACACATTCCCTTGGGTAAGCTGATCCTGTCTTAAGTGGTATATAATATTCTTATGAATAAATAATAAATATAAATGCATATAGCAGCCCCTCCCCTCCACAGTGACTAGGACTGATAGGACTTGCAGCCCCAAACCTCTGGAGGGCACCAGGTTGGGGAAGGGAGGCCAGTAGGACCCCAGCCTTCATGCCGACAAGCACAGGAAGGTTGCCTACCCATCTAAAGCTAAAGGGACCCCTGACCATTAGGTCCAGTCGTGGCTGACTCTGGGGTTGCGGCGCTCATCTCGCTTTATGGGCAGAGGGAGCCAACGTACAGCTTCCGGGTCATGTGGCCAGCATGACTAAGCCGCTTCTGGTGAACCAGAGCAGCGCACAGAAACGCCGTTTACCTTCCCGCTGGAGCGGTACCTATTTATCTACTTACACTGGCGTGCTTTTGAACTGCTAGGTGGGCAGGAGCAGGGACCGAGCAACGGGATCTCACCCCGTCGCGGGGATTCGAACCGCCAACCTTCTGATCGGCAAGCCCTAGGCTCTGTGGTTTAACCCACAGCGCCACCCGTGTCCCTTAGCCTATCCATCTAGCGCCGTGCAAATGTTTATGAAGACTGGGATGAACACAGCTGTTGCCTGTTAACCCTTTCTGGAAAGTGATGTTCCAAAAGGATTGATTTGGCCATTTCTTTGTTCCCTTGTTGCAGAAATAGAAGGGGACTCGCCGGAGACTTTGGAAGCCAACCCACAAGCCAGCCCAAGTTGTTGCTAGTAGCCAGCTGTGGGTATAACAAGTTCCTGGCCTGTTGAAGGATTCGCCAAATTGCACTTCAGAAAAGCAGCTGAATATCTGAACAAGCAGCAGCAGCAGGACAAGGAGGGGGGCAGGGAAACAGCGGTGCAGCCCCCCCCTGCCAAAGCCCACTTTGCTTTGATCTGCCTTCAGGGGAACGGACAGCCTCTCTCCTCTCTTTGGAAAAATTCTATTTTCTGAGCTCACGTTATGGGAAATGATCTGCCTTTTCCAGGAGGGTGTGTTTGTTATCAGCACAATCTGTCTTTCTCTTTCTCTTTCTCTCTTTCCCTCTCCAGGAAACCCATCCTGTTCCAAACTTGCAAAGCCTGTTTCTGTGGAAACGACAGACCTTGGGAGTGGAGAGCACACGGTGGACCTGCCCTATGAGAGAGGCTGCAGATGTGAAGGAAGCTCTGATTTGGTGTCTCTCTGTGAATTCAGTTAGACCTGGCGCCCTCCAGGTGTTGGGGGCTAAAACTCCTTCTAGCCCAGCTAAGGGAGCAGGTCATTCTTCCCTAGATGCCTTGGACCTCTTGACTGTGGCTGGAGGGAAATGTAGTCCCAAAACAGCCTCTACCAGCAGGTGCTCCTGAGAGTTGTAGTCTTGGCAGCTTTGCATCCTTCTCAAGCTGAATTTCTCTAGTTCGTGATCACCGTGGTTAATCATAGTGCTGACTTAATCATGGTTAAGAGCAGCAGGAGGAATCTGTAGAATCCGAGGGGTGAGGAAATGAAGGAAGAGAAAGCACATAGTCCTGTGGTCCTTCTCAGATGGTGGTTAAGGAATGAGCAGCATCATTCCATCTTAGCCAGTAGTGGGTGGTAGGTTGCCTCCCGAGTCTTCTGCATTGCTCCGAGGTGTGGAATGATCCCACTTCTCTAACTGCCTTAGATATTAGCAGCTGCAGTTGTACAAAACTGGTCTTTATTTTCATGTCAGTTGTGGAATTAAACGTGCTTTCTGATGTCCTCTGAAGACTGATACTTTGGAAGCCAGAACAATTTATGCTAAAACATCCCCCCACCCTAGGAGAAAGGGGAGAGCTGCTTAAAGCCCAGAATGTGCCTCTTGGCTAGTTTGGTGTGTGTGTTCCAGCCAGATTGGATGTCCGTCATTTCTCTGCTACCTTTAATCTTTCTGGCACCTTCCCCAGTCTCTGGGCAGGCACTGGGTGCCACGGACTTTTTGTTAGTGTAAATGTGGCATGTCTACTCCCTGGTGGCCAGAAAACTGCATGGCCCCCAGAATCCAATGAGAGCTGAACCTGTCAAAAGGCAAAGGCTGTGCACACATTATAGACTTAAAAGCACAGCTAAGACAGGGTCGTCGTCCCCCCTTCTCAAAATGGATCAAAGCTAGTTTGTGGGGAAACACACCAAAGCACAGTATATCATCAGAAACAATAGGCTAGATCTGGATTGTAGCTAATGTTGTGTGTACACTGGTACGTTGGGTTACATACACTTCAGGTTACATACGCTTCAGGTTAGATTCCACTAACCTAGAAATAGTACCTCGGGTTAAGAACTTTGCTTCAGGATGAGAACAGAAATCGTGCTCCAGCGGCGCGGCAGCAGCAGGAGGCCCCATTAGCCAAAGTGGTGCTTCAGCCCAAGAACACTTTCAGGTTAAGAACAGACCTCCAGAACTAATTAAGTACGTAACCAGAGGTACCACTGTACTCCTTTCCAAACCAGAAGTGGGAGTGAACTGAATGTGTACACAAGCTTAGATATGGTCCCTGAGGGAGGAGATTACCTCCTTTCCTTTCTGAACCGAGCTGATTGCTTTCACTCCCATAGGAAACTGTCCAGGGCACCACTTGGGGATCACTGTGGCTCCCTGTCTCTGGCCAAAACAGTGGAAGGGATTGGAGGAACTTTCCAGAATTCAAACCAAGCCAAGGAAATGAACTGCCCAGTTACCAACCTCTCTTCCTTCCTTCGGTGGGGAGTCAGAGCAGGGGTATCAAGAACCTTTGCCTTTGGCTCCCCCTTCTGTTCTCAGGCTCTCTCGGGGTCTGGCGTCCCCCTGGAAGCCACTCAGATGCCCCCCGCTCCTTGCCTTATGATGCCACCATTCACGTTCCTCTGATTGCCAATGACAGTAATTGTTCCTTTTGGAACATGTAGGAGGCAGCGAGGGCTCTTTCCACCCGAGGCTGTGCTATTTCCTGCAACGTTATAACATTCAGTGCAGCTCCTCTTCCCTCAGAAATAGACTTCATATGGCGCTTTTGGGTTGCGTTTTGACTTTTGGTGGGGCGGCACACTCAGCCGAGCAGGCGGAGCAGAAAGGGGAAGGAGTCATTACGACAAGTACGAGCATCTGTGATGATGATGCACAGCTGAGTCCCAAGGATTGATGTGAGTTCTGTCCCAGCGTGCCAGCATCACGCATTTTGCAAACATTACCTTTGAAAGATCAAACAAAATACAAAGGGTATGTTGGGTTTGGTTCATAGGTCAACCAGGGATGGGTCGCAGGCTTCTCCCTGCACTGCTGGCCTTGAGGCAGCTAGCCAGACACAGCTAGGAGCAGGATGCAAAGCCAGATTGACACACTTGGGTCTTCTCCAGAAAACCAATTATTCATGTCTTGATAAGATCAAGCACGTTGTGTGTGTGTGTTCCTTTTGAACTATGCATTCCTTCGCCACATACAGGATTCTCCTCTGCATCCTTCTGTTAGAGAAACAGAAGAGGATGATCGACAGAAAGGGCACAGCTCTTCATTTTAGCAACAGGACAAGAAACCACCTTGTCCTCTATTTGTGACAGGTACACGAAAGCCTGGCTTTAGGGTGTGTGGCTATCACGATCAATCACTCATTTTCACACATTCAAGCACACACACAAAAAACTTGCGTGACGTTACTGTTGACAGATAGCTTAGTCAGGATGTTCAAAGGGAAAACTCGTAAGCTCTGGCTGGATGAAAGCTGCTTCCCTCCCACCCCTTCCATTTGCTTGTACAGTCATACCTTGGAAGTCAAACGGAATCTGTTCCGGAAGTCCATTCGACTTCCAAAATGTTCAAAAACCAAACCGCGGCTTCTGATTGGCTTCAGAAAGCTCCTGCAGCCAATCAGAAGCCACGGAAGCCCGGGTTTCAAAAGAACATTCAAAAACCAGAACAATCACTTCTGGGTTTGCGGCGTTTGGGAGCCAAAATGTCCCGAGTTCCAGGACGTTTGGGATCCAAGGTACGACTGTAATTTCTTGATCCGATTCTAATTTCTCAGTTTAGCTTTTATATTTATTTGTTTTATAAGGGAAGGGTTCTGCAAGATGCACCTTCTGTTTGCTCATCTGGCAGAAGCTGTCAGGGGCACGGAAGTTGTTAGCAGCCAGGTAAATATTGGAGGACTCCTTGCTTTTGCACTGAGGCCTGCTAGCTGGCAGGCAGGCAGGCAGGCAGGCAAGTCCCTCCTCTCCTGATGCCTCCCAGAGCAAGATGCTCAGGGGCATATTATGTGAACAAATGGTGCATGTGTCCATTAGGAGGCAGATTGGGATCTACTGGGAGGTGTCTGGAGTGCTCTGCATTAGGAGGCCTGCCTTCGGAAAAGGAATGCTAAGAAAAATGCAATGCACCCTTTTGTAAAAATGGGTTACAACAGCTTCCTAGCCAAGGTATGTGTGTGAGGGAAACCAGCTACTTTTGCCCACAGGAGGGAGTGGCAAAAATGCCTGGCTGCTTGCATGGCTTCTTCAGAGTTACAGCAAGGGCTTCAGGCTCATTGTGGGAACACGAGAGGGTTTGTGTGGTCGTGAAGCTTGCTTGGGAGCTCTTGAAGACAAGCCTGCCTGCAGAGACTTTAGAATAATAGAATTGGACAGGACCATGGGGGTCATCTAGTCCAACCCCCTGCAATGCAGGAATCTTTTGTCCAATGTGGGTCTCGAACCTCGGATGACCTCAGCAAAGTGGTCCGAGTTTTTTAAAAGGGCCATTTTATTTAGAAAAAAAATAATATATAGGCTGCTTTGTCAGAAAACTCTGATAAGTGATGCTCATTATAAAAGATCTAGCAAAGGGGCATGGGATTTGTGCAGAATGCTGACTCTTACATGCTTATGGTCACGCCAAGACATTTGGTCTGCTCTGCTCATTAACACGTGGGAGAAAGTTCTCCTGAGCCAGCGCCATTGAGAAGAAGCCCAATAATGGGAAGAGCAGACTGGGAGGTGGACAGATCTCAGTGGAAAGGCAGGCCCTCTGAAATGAAAGAGAGCAATGTGAGATAGCATCAGTGTGTTTCAAGGGCTCTTGCTCAGGAGAACTGCCCAATTGTGGGAGGCAGATCTGAAGGAGCGCAAATCTCCCACCCTGTGCATCTTGAGGAAGAAGGGCCACTGGGCTCAATGGGGCCGCTTACTCTCCATCTGCCCCACAGCCAGCATGAATACGTAGCCTTAATGGTGCCTCAAGTGAAGCCCACCTGTCACGGCTGACCTCCACCTATCGGGAATCCTGAGCCCGGCTTCCTCAAGGGGGAAAGAAGTGGATAAAGCCAGCATTAACTTCTGCAGCATATGCTCCAGGCTAGATTAATGCAGAGTGTGGCCACCGGTCTACAGGGCATATAAGAGGCCTTAATGCCGAATCCCCTCCCAGCTCATTTGTTGACTCGAGGGTGATCTGCGGTGCTGAGCTCCTTGAGGAAAGAAGGGAATCCTACATCTCCCCACTATTTTAATTGGGTGTACATTTAAATAGGTGATACTAAGTTGTTGCTTGCTTGTTTTCTGTAATAATAATAATAAGAATAAAATTTATTATTTATAACCCACCCATGTGGCTGAACTTGCCCTATATGTATTTTAAATTTTAAGTGCTTCAAGACTCTGATATATAAAAATATTAACAAAAACAAATAAACAGTTAAAACCATAATAGCATCCAAAAGCAACCGTCACAAAAAACGCCCTAAAGCATTTCCGAAGGGGTAGTTGTGCTGGTCTGGTGCAGCTAAAACAAAGAGGCAATGGGAGGTAGGGGGAAAAGAAATTTATTATCCAGTCGAAAGATGGCAAGACAAATGCCTTCTGAAATAAAGCTGCAATCCTATATGTGTTTATTTGGAAGTTTGCCTGAGAACTGAGAACCCCTGCTTTGAACCATTTTGTGTGGCAGGGATTATTCTGTGTTAAGTGGAGGAATAATCTGAATGCTAGCACACCATTTTCCCAAGAGCGGGCGGAAGGAAGTTGTCATAATTTGTCCTGATATGCTAGAAGCAAAAGTGGTTAAGAGGTTTGATGGATTATTGAGCAGCATTAAAAATGGAGCAGGCTTAATGCTTTGGCGTGAGCAGCAGCAACACCCTCCATCTATCCCAAAGCCCTCCCCAAACACCAGTTAATTGCCTGGCAGCTCCTACAGGCCAGCCTCCCACACAGATGGACATCATAATAACAACTCGCTTTCATTTGAAGCCTGTTTATTTTTGTCAGGAAGCCTCTTTGGGTTTCTGGGAAAGGAGGGCCACATGGCTGGGGCTGAGCACATGAAAGACATCCCGCTCTCTGCAGACAATGGAATGGCTCAAGGTAGGCTGCCCAGGTGATGCTCTGCTCCACCCTTTGCCTAGGTCTTAGGAGAGGAGAAGAGAAAGGTTCTGGGTTCAGAACATATAAATAAGCAGAGTCATCCCATCCTTTGGAATAAAGGTGAAGGGACCCCTGACCATTAGGTCCAGTCATGGCCGACTCTGGGGTTGCGGCGCTCATCTCGCTTTATTGGCCGAGGGAGCCGGCGTACAGCTTCCGGGTCATGTGGACAGCATGACTAAGCCGCTTCTGCCAAACCAGAGCAGCGCACGGAAACACCATTTACCTTCCCGCCGGAGCGGTACCTATTTATCTACTTGCATTTTGACGTGTTTTTGAACTGCTAGGTTGGCAGGAGCAGGGACCGAGCAACCGGAGCTCACCCCGTCGCGGGGATTCGAACCGCTGACCTCCTGATCGGCAAGTCCTAGGCTCTGTGGTTTAACCCACAGCGCCACCCACGTCCCATCCTTTGGAATAGCCACAGCCAAAAAGATATTCAACTCCATATGATGGCGGGAGAGGGACTCTGACAAGCTTCTAAGCACATAAGCAGAGGCCTGGATCTTCATCAGACCCAAGGCCCTCTTCGCCAATCAGTTAAAAGAAAGTATTTCTTCCCACAGCGAACAGCTAAAACTATGAAACTGCAGGAGGCAGTGATGACCACCAACTTGGATAGCTTAAAAGGAGGATTAGGCAAATTCATGGAGAGAGGGAAGGCTACGGGGTGTGTGTGTGTGCAAACTTGAATTAAATATTGGGTGGGGGCAGTTAAAATAAACCCTGTCCCAAATAATCACATGATGTGGCGCGCGCACACACAACATTTGAATGGGAATCCCCCTCAACTTGGGGAAGGATGGCCCCCTCAAATATTTTATTGGAGGGGCTGAAGCGACCTCGGCTCGAGCAGCGGGCTCCTATGGGGCAGGGGTACCAACTTGTGTAAAATATTGCGGGAGGCCAGGTAAGCCCTGCCCTGCATAATCAATCACACACCCCATTTGAATGGCAATGCCCATCAACTGGAGGGGAAGCTGTCCCCCTCAAATATTTTATTGGGGGCGGCGGGGAAGGGACTTCGGCCCCTAGGAGTTGGCTCCTAAGGGCGCGAGGGCTCTTGTGCTCGGATCCTGCATTTGGCTGTGAGAAAAGGATGCTGCCCTAGGCAGGCCAGCAACAAGGCTCTTCCGCTGCTCCATTCTCACAAGAGAAGCCCCCTACCCAGGAGGGGTGCCAACTTGATTTTTTTTTTTTTAATGGGGTTGGGGCAGGTAAACACAGCCCCGCATAATCGAGCTCATGACCCGATGCACGCGCATTATTTGAATGGCAACTTGGGGGTGAGGGGTGCACCCCCCCATTTTTGGGGGGGCGACTGAAAACCCCTCGACCCCTTGGATTTGGCTCCTCTGCGCCCCACAGCATTACCGGAAAGGGAAGCGTCCTCTCTCCTATCCTAAGCTGAGATCTGATCCTTTTGGCAGGCCTGGCCCAGCCAGCCGGATCCACGGCAGGCGGCGGTGGCGAGGCGCTCTGCACGTGCTCGGTGCTGTGGGCAGGGCGACGAGGCCCAGCCCGTCCCGCCCGCCCCCTCGCCGCGCCCCCTCCTCCAATCCCGCCCCCTCGCGCCGCCCCGCCTGGCCTCCCGCCCCGCCCTCGCCGTCCCTGCGGCTGCCATCCCGAGTGCGAGCTGGGCCAGCCGGCGATGGGCAGCCGCGACGCGGAGCCGCCCGGAGAGCTGCAGCCCGACCCCGCCTGAGCCTGCCTGGATCAGTAGCCGCCGCCGCCGCAGGATGGGCTAAGGCTCGGGCCCTGCCGAGGCCAAGGAGGAAGCCAGCAGGCAGGCAGGCAGGCGGAGAGGAGAGGAGCCCGCCGCCCGGGCGCGTGAGGCAGGCTGCCGGCCGCGCTCGCCTCCGCCTCGGCTCGCGCCTTTGTTCTTGCCCGCCCGCCCTCGCCGAGGGGGCGGCGGCGGCGACGGCTCCTCATGGGCAGCGCGGCCGGGGCGCCCGGGGCTGAAGCGCCGCTGCTGCCTCCGCGGACACCCTGCCTCCTCCGGCGGGGGATGAGCGCCCCCCGCCGCCGCCTCCTCCTCCCGCTCCGCCGCCCGGGCGCGCCGCTGCCGCCCTGACCGGCCCTCGGGCCAACTCCGCCGCCGCGATGGTGGACCCGGTGGGCTTCGCCGAGGCGTGGCGCGCGCAGTTCGCCGACTCGGAGCCTCCCCAGATGGCGCTGCGCTCGGTGGGCGACATCGAGGCGGAGCTGGAGCGCTGCAAGGCGTCCATCCGCCGCCTGGAGCTGGAGGTGAACAAGGAGCGCTTCCGCATGATCTACCTGCAGACGCTGCTGGCCAAGGAGAAGAAGAGCTACGACCGGCAGCGCTGGGGCTTCGCCAGACCCGCCCGCGCCGGCCTCGACGACGACGACGAAGACGAGGGGACGGCCGCGGCCGACGACGGAGACGTCGGGGCGCAGACGACCGGCCAGGCCAGGCCGCCGCCGCCGCCAAGCGGCAAACCCCACCACCACCACCGGCCGCGCCCGCCTGCCCTCCGCAAGCTCTCGGCGGCGCACAGCGACGGCTCCGAGGCGGACAGCCCGACGCAGCAGCCCGACGGCAACGGCGAGGCGGCGGAAGGGGGCTCCCCGGCCAGGGCCCGGGCGGCTCCCAGCGGCGGGAACAGCAGAAGTAGCCGCCGCCAGCGCCTTCTGAGCGTCTCCTCGGAGAAGGAGGCGGGCGCCTTCGAGCCGGTGGGCAGCCGGGAGCGCGGAGGGGGCGGCGCGGCCAGCAACGTGGCGGCGCTGCGCTGTAACTTCGAGCGGGGGCTGAAGAAGTCGTTGACGACGGCAGCGGCGGATGGGAAGGAGCCGTTGTCCGCGCCGCCCTGCTCGTCGGACAAGCCCTTCTACGTGAACCTGGAGTACCACCACGAGAAGGGCCTGGTGAAGGTGAACGACAAGGAGGTCTCGGACCGGATCAGCTCTCTGGGCAGCCAAGCCATGCAGCTGGAGGCACGGAAGAAGCTCTTGCCGGGGCTGCGCGGCCGCTCGACCGAGGCCTGCTTCGGCGACGGCGACTACGACGACGCGGAGCTCAACGCCCGCTTCCTCAAGGACAACCTGCTGGACGGCAACGGCGCTGCCCGCTCGTCCTCCGCCTGGCAGGCCGCCCCCTCCGACTTCCAGCCCTACCAGAGCGTTTACGTCGGGGGCATGATGATGATGATGATGGCGGCGGCGGGGGGCGAAGGCGCCGGGGAGCCCGGGGGCAAAGGCGCCCCGCCGACGCCGCTGCTGCGCGGCCACTCGGGCGCCGCCGTCGAGCCGGAGAAGCCGCTGACCTGGCCGCGCCGCTCCTACTCGCCGCGCAGCTTCGACGACATCGGCGGCGGCTACACGCCCGACTGCAGCTCCAACGAGAACCTCACGTCGAGCGAGGAGGACTTCTCGTCGGGCCAGTCCAGCCACGTCTCGCCCAGCCCCACCGCCTGCCGCCTCTACGGCCGCGACAAGAGCCGATCGCCCTCCCAGAACTCCCAGCAGTCCTTCGACAGCAGCAGCAGCCCCCCGACGCCCCAGTCCCAGAAGCGGCACCGGCAGCAGCAGCAGGTCGTGGTCTCCGAGGCCACCATCGTGGGCGTCCGCAAGAGCGGGCAGATCTGGCCCAGCGACGGCGACCTGCCGGCCGGCAGAGCCTCTCTCGACAGCTGCTACCACCTCGGAGAGGCAGGTGGGTGGGAATCTCCTTTTGTGTCCTTGTTCTTCTTCAAGAGGGAAGGGGTGTCTTCCTTTTCTATAGCACGCAGGAGTGTTGAAATTCCTGATAATGGTGTATGTGGGGAGTCCCTTTTGTTTTCTGATGGGGGGGGGATATGTTTTAGCCATATAGCCGCATCTTGACTCTGTACCTGGCTGGGTTGGGGGAGTTTCTGACCTCCCCCTTTGCACAGCTTTGTGATGCCCTGCCTGGCCCACTCAGGTGAGGTCCTCAGGTTGGGCCTTCTCCTCTGCTGCCTGCCCTTGGTTGAGTCAGGTGGTGCCATCCTGAGGCTCCTTCTCCTTCTATGGAAGCTGGGAAAACGCCATCTGGGGGCTTCACATGGTCCTTTATCTCTTCGTGGGAGGGAGGTGCCAGGATGTTGGGGTGCCCAAAGGATCCTTGGCTCTAAAATGCAGATGTTGGGGTGGCGGCAGTGGAGGAGGAGGTCACCCAACTCGAGTGGCCCTTGGACCAGTGGATCCTGCCTCTTTAGCCTGGTTGGAGGGTTCTGTTGTATTGCTCAGAATGACAGGAGAGCAGGGTACACCTGAACCCCCTCCATCCTTTTGCCTCCTGATTTTGAAAGACTTCATGGATTAACCCCCGGCTTTAATGGGTTGCTCAGGTGTTCTTGTGCTGCCATTGAGATGTTACAGAGTGTGGCTTGGCTTGTGCGATCCACGGGTCACCTGCATGCCAAGCAGGTGCTCTGCTGCTGAGCTGCCCCCTTCCCCCACTGTTAACAGGCATGTTGTGTTTTGAGTCAAGGACCAGATTCTACCTGTGATTCATTTTCGCCTGCAGTCATCACATGGTAGACGTGCAGTCATCGCGTGATGGGCCCGGGTGTGTGGATGCACCTGGAAGTCATCTGGCTCAGCCTTTCCCCAACCTAGTGCCCTGCAGCTGTTTTGGACTACGGCTCCCAGCCCCCAAGGCCATTGAGGGGAATTGTAGCTGCAGGGCACCCAGTTGGGAAAGGCTGATCCTAGCCCCTTGCGCTTTCATTTAGGAACCTGCCTGGGTGACCTTTCAGCGGGATGCTAGCTCATCACCTGCAAGGCTGGACATGCTACTTTCTTGGGCCTGAGACTGCTATGCTCCTCCTTGTTTAAGTGTCTTGCTTTTAAGGAGTGTGTCTTCCTGGCGTAAACACTGGCCAGGTGTGTATTGTGTGCCCAGGCAGATGCTGGACTTGACGAGAGCAAGGCTGCTTAGGAGCTGCGTGTACCTTTCTAACAGACACTGGCTTCCCTTGTCCAGTTCTGAGATGATGGACAGTGGTTGTCGCTACTGGAACTTGCCCCTGCAGCTTGCCAGGCATTGTCACTGGACCTCTGCATAAAGAGCAGAGCTGGTTTAGCAAAGCTATAGCTGATTCTGTAGAACAGGTCTAGCAAAGGCCTTGTATAATAATTCATTATTGAGTTATATCTCCTCATGCTTCCAGGAAGTGCCCTTCAGGTAGCCTACAGCCCCGCAAATTCAGCCCAATACCAATTAAAAATCTACATTCGAAATCTTAACAAGTACATGGGTAATGGGGACAGCAAAGGACATGAAAGTGGGGGGGGGGACATTGCATGCTGACAATCATTCTAGAACGATAAGGCATTTCTTTTTAAGGTTGACGGATGCTGGAGGTGCTGAACTGGAAGAAGTTGTGGCCTCTGGAGTGAGGGTCCAGATTGCTCTATATATAGATCCTTCACCTTTGTCATTCCCAGAGTCAATATTGTAATAAGGAACAGCGCCTGACATTTGCAAACAGCTAAATTCCTGCCTGCTTGGCTGGGCTTCAAGAGGCTCTCAAGAGTAGAGAGGTTTTGAAGCTCTCAAGGAGAGTTGGGATCCTTCGTCCTCCTAGTTTGGCATTTGTTAATATTTAAATGCAGGTAGAGTGTCTGAGTCTCCTTTTCCTGCCTCTCATTTATTTCCTGAGAATTTATCTCCCCACCAACCCACATGATATGGGGAGGGGGATTGTTTGGGCTCTGAGCTGGCTTTGGCACATGGAAGGCGAAGGCTCCTTATCCTCAAAGTGACCTCTCCCCTCCCTCTCTCCCTCCCAGATTAGAGAGCCCTCAATTTCTTTTCTTCTCAGGACTTGTGGATCTTGTGGGAGAAGCAATGGGGGCGGGGATGGGAGAGGGAGGAGGCTCAACCACTGGTCTAATCTGAACTGCAGCCATCTGTCCTGTGATGATGCTCTTTAGATGTCTGCGAAGCCTCTCCTCCGGCTTGCAGTTTCCTGGGCAGGAACAATAGGAGGGGAGGGAGGGGAGGGTGCCCAGGCCATTGCCTCGGGGCCCTCTCTTCTCTTTCAGCTGCCTGGGCTGTCCTTGCAGAGAGGCAGGTGCCTTTTAAATGGGTATTCCCTCCTCCACACACACAAAGCTTTTGCTCTTCTAGCAGATGAAACCCTGAAACTGTGAGGCACCAGACCTGGTTCCCCGGCAAGCCCAGAATTTGTGTGTGTGCTTGCAAAGGGTCATGTCTCTCCATCCCACAGAAACAGCAGTGAATACCTTGCAGAATAAGCCTGATGCAGGAAGAAAGGGCCCCTTTCCATCATGGCATTAACCGCATCCACTGTTTTATTTTGTCTATGCTTCCACGTTGTTGTTGTTGTTGTTGTTGTTGTTGTTGTTGTTGTTGTTGTTGTTGTTGTTGTTATATCCTACCTTTTTAGCAGACCGGGGCTGCTAAATTCAGCTTACACAAATTACAACAAGACAGATGAAATACAAAAAAGATATAAAAGATAACGATTAAGGATAATTTAGAATTAAGGCAATGTTAAAAACCAATCTATTAAAATTCAGGTAATCAAAAACATGCGCTGCTCCTGGTGGCTAATAATACAGGGAAAAGACACCTTTGAAACAATTAAGGTGCATAGCAGCGTAAATGTAAAAGGAAGAGAAGCCAGAACTATGAAGAACAAAGTGGGTGGCCTCTCAAAATAACCTGAGCAGGAAAAGAGGCAAATCTGCCTCTGGGGTTTGTTTTGACCTTCCTTCGCTTGAAGGTAGAAGCAGCTGGTTGTGAGGGAGCAAAATGAAGTTCTGTAAGGGAAGATCTCAAAGCTGGGTCTGCTACTGAGAAGGCCCCACTTTCCCTGGATCCCTGAAGTAACAGCAGGACCAGCTGACATGGAAGGCAGTATTCTGGACCCCGGTACGTTACAACCAGCGCTCTAAATTGTGCCCAGAATTGAAGCTGCGGTAAAGCAGGAGTGAGTTGCATACTCTCCACATCTGACTGTGATCAAGAGCCTGGCTGAACCAAACTCCTTCAGAGGCAGCCCTCCATCGAGTGCATTGCAGTAGTCCAGGCGACATGTAAATAAGGCCCACATTCCGGCAGCCTGATTGGACATCTGGGAATGGGTGTAGCGGGTGCATTGGCCTCATTTGTGCAAAGGTGTTCTTTGGTGCTGATGCAATCTGGGTATTTAGGCTCAGAAGATGAACCCCCAGAAAATGAACTTGGGTCTTCAAGCACAGCAACCCCCCCCCCATCCAATGCAGATTGAACGGTATTCCCTATAGGCCAGGAACACCTTTGACATGTCTGGATTAAGTTTCAATTTGTGTGTTCTCCTGGCGCCATTTTGGATGGGGGGGTAAAGTCTCAACGTCTTCAGGGAAACCTGGAGTTGAGATGCAACCATGTACTCAAGTGCGCTGCCCAAAAATGCCCAGATGCCAATGGGGGGTATTCAAGAAGGTCTTTTCTAAAAAAACCAAAAGCTTTCCCACCAACTCTTTTCAGGTTCAGTGGACCGATGCTCTGCCGTAGAGTGGCATTTGCCACCCCACCTTCCTCACTCAGTCTGGCCCTCTCAAGGCAACTTTTGTAAGCCAGGAAGG
The DNA here is from genome assembly GCF_964188315.1 of Podarcis muralis. Lineage (NCBI taxonomy): Eukaryota > Metazoa > Chordata > Lepidosauria > Squamata > Lacertidae > Podarcis > Podarcis muralis. The sequence goes on from NC_135670.1 coordinate 26,755,164, forward strand.
GTTAAGTGCATACATGGCTAGGTTCCAAGATGTGCAATCACACCTTCAGATTGCACAAACATCCTCCAGAGCTGGATGAGCAGGTGCTGAAGTGACCTGCTGCAAGGTGCAAACCGTTTTATCTGCAGAATGCCTTGTAAACTGGTCACCGTGAGGGTTCTTCAGTATCGTCTTGCAGAGATGTCAGAGGCCCTGGAAAAAGCTCTTCTGGACAACTCTGTCCCTCTGCAGTGGTGGTAGAGAAGCATATCCTTCGCACCCCCTGGAATAACCCCTGAAAGGGTATCTTTTATGTGTTCCCTCAATACTTTTCTGCCCTCATGGCTCCCTATTCATATTCTCAAGATCTCCAGGGAGCCTGTTTGGTTTTGCTGAGTGGGTGGCTTGAGGGCCATTTTGTCAGCTGTCCATCCAGAAAGTTGGACAGTCCCCAAGACCCATTGGGAAGTGGTAGTCATCCGCCAGTCTCTTTATGGGAGCCTTCATAAAAAAGGTAAAGGACCCCTGGACGGTTAAGTGCAGACAAAGGTGATTATGGGGTCCACTTTCAAGCTGAGGGAGCCGGCGTTTGCCGCAGACAGCTTTCCAGGTCATGTGGCCAGCAGGACTAACCCACTACTGACACACAGAGGACCATGACAATAGCCAGAGCACATGGAAATGCTGCTTACCTTCCCGCTGCAGCAGTACCTATTTATCTACTCGCAGTGGCGTGTTTTTGAACTGCTAGGTTGGCAGGAGCTGAGACAGAGCAATGGGAGCTCACCCTGTCGTGGGGATTCGAACCACCAACCTTCTGATCAACAAGCCCAAGAGGCTCAGTAGTTTAGACGATAGCACCAACTGCTGTTTAGACCATAGCACCACCTGCTCCCTAGGAACCTTCTTGATCGGTCTTCAATTGGACCCTGTAGGGGCAATATTCCTATTCCCCCTAACAGTAAGAATCTACTCCTGTGGCAGAGTTGTAGCCCATAATTGCTGGTTGGGGGTGAGCTACATGGTAAGGTAAAGGTAAAGGTACCCCTGCCCATACGGGCCAGTCTTGCCAGACTCTGGGGTTGTGTGCCCATCTTACTCAAGAGGCCGGGGGCCAGCGCTGTCCGGAGACACTTCCGGGTCACGTGGCCAGCGTGACGAAGCTGCATCTGGCGAGCCAGCGCAGCACACGGAAACGCCGTTTACCTTCCCGCCAGTAAGCGGTCCCTATTTATCTACTTGCACCCGGGGGTGCTTTCGAACTGCTAGGTTGGCAGGCACTGGGACTGAGCAACGGGAGCGCATCCCGCCGCGGGGATTCGAACCGCCGACCTTTCGATCGGCAAGCCCTAGGCACTGAGGCTTTTACCCACAGCGCCACCCACGTCCCATGCTACATGGTACATTACTGCTATTTGTCTATTTATTACATTAATATCCCACCTTTTCTTCCAAGGAGCCCAAGGTGGCATACATGGTTCTCCCCCCACTCTCAATCCCCACATCAGCCCTGTGAGGTTGGTTAGACTGAGAGGCAGTGACTGGCTCACCCAGTGAGCTTCATGGCTGAGCGGTGATTCGAACCCACTTCTCTCAGGTACTAGTCTGCCACCTTGGGATGCACATAGTGAGGAGTCATTTGTTTGAAAGCCCCTGTCCATGTGCTTGGTTCTCCCTCCTTGTGCTTGGTTCTTCACTGCTTTGAAGGGTCTCCACTGCCATCCCACTGGTTGTGATTTCCTTTTCTGAGCTCTTGGGCTTGGCTGTTTGTGGGCAGGGGATGCCCCACCCCTTGAATGGTTGAAAAGGGGGAGCCAGCCCCCCTCCCGCAAGTTTTGATGATAAACCTTTGGGGAGAACTGGAGGGGGGCAGTGTTATTTTCCTCATTGTATTTTTAAAGCTGGTGTGTGCTTGCAGGGGCAGCAGCTTCAAGGTATTCAGAATGCAAATCACTCCAGATCAAAACTCGGCTCTGCATTTGGCTGGGGCCTCAGAATCTGCAATGTTCTCCCACTTTATTTTGTGTTATAGCGTTTCAGATGCCAAGCTGGGGGCAGTGTTAGGTGTTCTGACTACGGATTTTGTTATAGTGGGGGTTGGTAGCAAAGCTCCCCTCCTCCAGCTTTCCTCTTTCCCCTCCATTAGCTCTGCAGAGAATATGGAGTAGCATAACTTCACAGAAAATATTTCACATCCTTCTCTTTAAGTGACATTTGGCTGTCCCCATATTTATTTACCTACTTAATTTATAGAACTGCCCCATAGCAGAATAAATCTAGGAAGCCAGTGTGGTGTTGTGGTTAGTGTTGGACTAGGACCTGGGAGATCAGGATTCAAATCCCCATTCACTGGGTGACTTTGGGCCATAGCTGTCAACTTTTCCCTTTTCTTGCGAGGAATCCTATTCGGAATAAGGGAATTTCCCTTTTAAAAAAGGGAAAAGTTGACAGCTATGCTTTGGGCAAGTCACAGCCTCTTAATCTACCTTGCAGGGTCATTGTAGGGATGAACAGAGGAAGGAGCTGTGTATTCCTTGGAGGAAAAAGGTGGGATATACCGTATTTTTTGCTCTATAAGACTCACTTTTTCCCTCCTAAAAAGTAAGGGGAAATGTGTGTGTGTCTTATGGAGCGAATGCAGGCCGCGCAGCTATCCCAGAACAGCAAGAGGGATCGCTGCTTTCGCTGCGCAGCGATCCCTCTTGTTGTTCTGGCTTCTGAGATTCAGAATATTTTTTTTCTTGTTTTCCTCCTCCAAAAACTAGGTGCGTCTTATGGTCTGGTGCGTCTTATAGAGCGAAAAATACGGTGAATGCAATAAACAAGCTCTTCTACTTCCCTACTTAGGAAAGCTGGAGGGGCCAGCCAGGTGGAGATGCCAGTCGCCAAATCTCCACGTGGTCGCTGTTGGACTTGCACCAGTCGCAAAGCGTGCCTGGGCAATTTCTCACACTGCTTTAAAGTGCTATGGCAGGCGGTCATAGTCAGGATCGCTTTGTAGCCACTCACATACCAGGCAGTGGAGGGCCGTCACAGTTTAAGAAGTGTATTGAAAGCTGGAACATGTGCAGAGGAGGGTGACCGGGGTGCTAGAGGGTCTGGAAACCAAGCCATATGAGGAACGGTTGAGGGAGTTTGGTGTGTTTATCCTGGAAAAGAGGAGACTGGGAGGTGATACGATAGGTAAAAGGTAAAGGTACCCCTGCCCATACGGGCCAGTCTTGCCAGACTCTAGGGTTGTGCGCCCATATCACTTAAGAGGCCGGGGGCCAGCGCTGTCCGGAGACACTTCCGGGTCACATGGCCAGCGTGACGAAGCTGCTCTGGCGAGCCAGAGCCGCACACGGAAACGCCGTTTACCTTCCCGCTAGTAAGCGGTCCCTATTTATCTACTTGCACCCGGGGGTGCTTTCGAACTGCTAGGTTGGCAGGCGCTGGGACCGAGCAACAGGAGCGCACCCTGCCGTGGGGATTCGAACCGCCGACCTTTCGATTGGCAAGCCCTAGGCGCCGAGGCTTTTACCCACAGCGCCACCCGCGTCCCCTGGTGATACGATAGCTGCCTTCAAATACCTGTATGTCAGATGAAGAAGGCTTGTTTCCTGCTGCTCCAGAGGGTAGGACCGGAACCATTGGATTCAGATAACGAGAAATTAGATTCTGGCTAAACGCTATAAAGAACTTTCTGACCGTAAGAGCTTTTTGACAGTGGAACCGAGGTTGAGTGGCCATCTGTCGGGGATTCTTTAGCTGTGCTTCCTGCATTGCAGGGGGTTGGACTAGGTGACCCCCAAGTTTACAGTCTTGTGCTTCTCCACATGCTGTGATTGAAGGCTGGCGATGTTTCCTCCTCCCTGCGCTTCTCCACAGATGGGGGGGGGAGAAAGTGGACTGAAGGAGCACTTATAGGGGGGCAGTTTCTGGTGGGGCTTAGTTGATTAACTAATTGTATCAGTCGTAATTGGTTTATTAGCTGGTTAAATCTCCACCCATCGGCAAATGGATGTAGCCATTGTTTGAAAGAGGAACGCTCTTTGGAGAGGCAAAGAGAGAAGGGGAGGGGGCAGGGAAACCCAGCTAGATGGGTGGGGTATAAATTATTATTATTATTATTATTATTATTATTATTATTATTATTATTATTAATTTAGGCCATGGCCCAGTAGCGTGCACGGTTTGCCTTGTGTGCCGAAGGTCCCACTGGGGCGTCTTGCCTCTTCCACCCCCACCCTCCAACCCCCTGATTTACGTTCTGAAGAAGCCAAACCAGTTTCCCCTTGATGACAAACAGCCTGGAATTCAAACCAATTTTTCGGGCTGGCGGGTGGGTGGATTACCAGTCCATCCGGCTTTGCTCCTTTTTCACGTGTCCCCCACACCTCCTCAGTGCGCCATTAGAATAATAGAATTCTAGAGTTGGGAGGGACTCCGAGGGTCATCCAGTCCAACCCCCTGCGATGCAGGAATAAAGCAGCTGGCCACCTGACCACTGTTCAGAAACCTCCAGCGAAGGACAGCCTGCCACCTTCCGAGGTCGTCCGTTCTGCTGTTGAACAGCTCTGGCCCTCAGAAAGTTCTTTCTGGCATTTAGTCCTTTCCTGCCATTTGAATCCATTGGTTCCGGAGCGGCAGAAAACAAGCTTCCTCCATCCTCCATGTGGCAACCTTTCAGGTATTTGAAGATGGCTTGCTCGCTTGGTCTTGCAGCCGTCTGGTGGCCACGGACTTCACTGGGTGAGACCTGTGGCTTGCCCTGTGCCAGGATGGGCAGCCATCACTGGGGCAAGAGGCGGCTGTCAGTGGCCTGGCTGGCTGGCTGTTTGTCCAGTCTATTCAGAAAAGCCAGTCCTGCGCAGAGAGAGGTCAAGAGTGGGGGAGGCCTCTTTTGGGGGGGGGATGGGAGCTGTGTTTTGCAGATAACCTGATGAAAGAATGAGTGTGTGCGAATGTGGAATGCTGCATAGTCTTCACAATTTGTTTATTTAATGCATTTTTGCTCTGCCCTTTAGCCAAAACAAAGCTCCCAGGGCAGCTTGCGAGTCTCAGGAGGCGTCAGGGCAATCCCTGCCCTCGGGCTGAAATGTGGAGGCCGTTCTCATCATCCGCTGGCATTTGTGGGGCCCCTGGAGGGCCTCCCTCCTTTCTCTCTGCTGCCAGGGCTGGGCTCTTTCTCTCAGGGAGGGCCGAGATGTCAGATGGGCAATAGGCAGGGCTTGTTGGGAGTACCTGGATTGCCAAGCAGTTGAAAGTTCTGCACCAAGCTAAGTCAGAATATGTGACCTGGACAAATGATTGGTTTTGAATTTCAGGGGGTTGGGCTAGATGACCCTTGGGGTCCCTTCCAGTTCTATGGTTCTATGACACTTTCAGTGATTTCTCAGTTTGCCTGTAGTCCTGGTTTTGCTAGCCAAAGCACTCATATGCCTCTCCCGATTGCTGGGAGTCTTGTTAAGCTCCTTGGCCATTAAAGCTAGTGATTTGCACACATGTGTGCTCTCTCTTTTAAAAAAAGAAAGAAGGAAAGTTTACACCTGAGCTTTGATGGGGGACACTTTTTAAGGATAGAAGCAAAGCAAACAGAGGGCTTGTGATATGTAGTCCAGCTTTCTGTCGCTTCTCCATGCAATGCAAAAGCTGGACACCTGTAATGCCACAGATGCCGTCTTGAATGTTGAGGCTTAGTCTTGGAATACTGTGAAGAAATGTGGGTGCATGACTCTGAGCACCTGGTGAGGGCCTTTAGGTCACCCCAGGGTAAAGTTAAGGTGAAGGGACCCCTGACCATTAGGTCCAGTCATGACTGACTCTGGGGTTGCGGCGCTCATCTCACTTTATTGGCCGAGGGAGCCAGCGTACAGCTTCCGGTTCATGTTGCCAGCATGACTAAGCCACTTCTGGCGAACCAGAGCAGCGCACGGAAATGCCGTTTACCTTCCCGCAGGGGCGGTACCTATTTATCTACTTGCACTTTGACATGCTTTTGAACTGCTAGGTTGGTTGGAGCAGGGACCGAGCAACGGGAGCTCACCCCATCGCGGAGATTCGAACCGCCGACCTTCTGATTAGCAAGTCATAGGCTCTGTGGTTTAACCCACAGCTCCACCCACGTCCCTCACCCCAGGGTAGCTGCATCCAAATCCTGCATTTTTGGGATTGGGTGTCTGCATTTGCATCCCCTGGACAGGTGTGGCCAGCATTCTCTGGCATGGCTCAGCTCCCTCTTCCCTTTCACCTGGGCTGGCTCTGCAATCAAGTTTCTTTTGCTCCTCCCAGTTTGGCAGGAACCAGGCAGCTGCTGGACTGGAAACTGGACCCCTCGAGCCCCAGCCAAAAGGGGCTTTCCATGCCAGGGCCTGCTTTGCTCCTGATGGAACTGTTCATCCTGCCTCTTCTCCGACTGCCTTGCCTTTCCCCCTCCTGACCCTTCTCTGCTTTCAGTTTGCTTCTTTCCCGCTGGCTGCCCCTTCAGTTTCTTCGGAACCCAGTAAAGACCAGGCGAGCGAGCGGCTGGTGGTCTGGGGTGAGAGCGGAGACTGCTGATGGGGACTGGCGGATGGTCTTCCTCCTGCTGGCTTCCTTGTCATCTGGTGGCCAGCTCTGGGTTCTGGGATCTGGTTTCACTAAGCCGCACAGAAGAGGAAACTTTTGGGATCTGCTTTCCTCCTTCCTCTTTTAGTCCTAAAAGACAATGGGGGGAAGTTAGGAGAAAGGCCATGATCAATCTCAGCATATACAGTGGTACCTCGGGTTAAGAACTTAATTCGTTCTGGGGGTCTGTTCTTAACCTGAAACTGTTCTTAACCTGAAGCACCACTTTAGCTAATGGGGCCTCCTGCTGCCGCCGCGCCACCACCACACGATTTCTGTTATCATCCGGAAGCAAAGTTCTTAACCCGAGGTGCTATTTCTGAGTTAGCGGAGTCTGTAACCTGAAGCGTCTGTAACCCAAGGTACCACTGTATATCCTCAGAGCTCTGCAGAATCAGACCAAAATTTCACTTGAGGCTGTATCTTGTTGGGAAAGAAGGGATTTAGCTGAGCCTCTTGCTCGATGTGACACCTTCTACATATGAACAACATTAGAAACTCAGATATATAAGCTAGGCGCCAAATGGCTCCTTAAACCAAGGTTGCAGTCGCCAAAACGGAATGTCTAGTTGTCATTTTGGGGCAAGACCAAAGTCTTTATTTTTCAAAGGACTGACTATGATTGATTCCCAGTTAGACTTCTGGCTAGTTCAGATGACGGGTTAAGAGCTTTGAGAACTTAAGAAGAAAAGTCGCCTGGTTCCAAGTGGTCGAAAACCAGGTGCAAAATGCACCTGGCTAATTTCAAACACAGCATACAAAGTGTTTTATTTTATGCAGAGAAGCAAATTGCCTGCTGTGAGATACCACCTGAGGCCCCTGAAGTGCTCCAGCCCAGGCGCAGGTGAGCCTCCTTGGCCGCCATTTTGTGTGTGAAATTGCAGGAGAAACTGATTCAGTTCATGAAGCTGCTGGCCTCTTTGCTTGGCCACTGAGCCAGGATCCTTTCTGAAATGGTGTTTGCCTCCCAGTGACATGTTGGCTGCCATCAGTCCGGCTATTTGAGCAGGCAGCTCTGGTTTGCCTTCGTTGGACCAAGGAGCTCAAATCTCTCTCTCTACACCCCAATCCCTTGCCGTAAAGGGGAGGGCTTTGTAACCCAGCTGCTGCCTATGGGCGGCTGCTCTGCCTAGTAAGGAAAACCACTTTGCTCCCCCCTGGGGCTACTGCAATTCCAGTCTGGCAAATAACTCTTCTTTTATGACTCTTGCTGTGATGGGCTGTAATAGTGGCTGGTGGCGGAATGGAGCCTGGCTGGTCCAGCAGGAGATGTCTCTGGCTTTTCATTTGCTCTTAACCACATCAGGTGGGGGATGTCTTCTGGGGCAATTGCCCTCTGAGCAGATGCAGTATTGGGGGAGAAGTAGCTTTCCTTTGGCTCCATTGGGTAGATGAGTCTAGGCTGAGCTTGAGCCCAGTCTTCCTCATCCTGGTGCCTTCTAGGTGGTTTGGACCACAACTCCCATCAGCCCCAGCATCACATAGCTGTATTGGGCATCCCGTTCTCAGAGTGGCCAACCAGATGCCCCCAACGGGACCCCCCCCCCCAGGCAGGATCCCAGCACAAGAGCCCTCTCTCTCCCTTCAGTTTCCAGCAACTAGAATCCAGAATCATTGCTGCCTTCCAGCTGTGGAGGCAGAACATAGTCCAGTGGTCAGTGGCCTCCCTTGATGGAGGTGGAAGCCCTTCATGCAGAGGCTGCATCGCTTGGGGGAATCCCTCCCGTTTTGGATTCTTTGCATCAAGCAAGAGTTGGATTGTGTGGCTTTCAGGGACCCTTCCAACTCTTGGGTAACTTGAGCAAAATTAAGTAGACTATTCTACTTCTCAGGTTTCTGTGATGGGCCTGGGAAGCAGGATTAGCTGTCCAAAGATTGCACTCTTCCATTGGCTACTAAGGACAGGCAGTGCTTCTCTTTGGGCAAGGAAGGTTAAAGGTACCCCTGCCCATACGGACCAGTCTTGACAGACTCTAGGGTTGTGCGCTCATCTCACTCTATAGGCCGGGAGCCAGCGCTGTCCGCAGACACTTCCGGGTCACGTGGCCAGCGTGACAAGCTGCATCTGGCGAGCCAGCGCAGCACACGGAACGCTGTTTACCTTCCCGCTAGTAAGCGGTCCCTATTTATCTACTTGCACCCGAGGGTACTTTCGAACTGCTAGGTTGGCAGGCGCTGGGACCGAGCGACAGGAGCGCACCCCGCTGCGGGGATTCGAACCGCCGACCTTTCGATCAGCAAGTCCTAGGCGCTGAGGCTTTAACCCACAGTGCCACCCGCGTCCCACAAGGAAGGTTGGGGGGTGTTAAACACTGTCCCCCTTTTCCATCATCATCACATTTATTTATTAAATGCAAACGGACAGCTGAGGGAAAAGGGTATTTGTTTTTAAAAATGCTTGCTAATTGGAGATAAATTTGTAATGCAAGCAGCATGTAATAGGAAAAAAATAGAAATATCTGAGAAAGAGTAGGAAGCCAGTTTTTGGAAAAATCGTATTAAAATAGTTTTAATTTGGCATTGATGTGTTATAAATTTGGAAAATGAATATGTATATGGAAAATGAATATACTGTATATATATATATATAGCGCGCCAAGAAGTGATAGCATCTTGCAGGAAGTCCCCAGGTTCAATCTCCAGGTAAGGCCTTTCTCAGCGTTCAGTCCCCAGGTGTTGTTGGACTACAACTCCCATCATTCCTAGCCAGCATGGCCAGCGGTCAGGGATGATGGGAGTTGTAGTTCAAGAGCATCTGGGGACACAGGGTTGGTTGAGAAAATCTGCCCTAGAGAGTCTCCTGTCTGAAATCCTGGAGAGCTGCCACTGCCAGTCAGTGTAGTAGACAATACTGAGCTAATGGACCAGTGATCTGATCCAGTGTAAAATGGCTTCCTATGTTTCTACTAGCTGCATACAGGAAAAAATAAAATCCCAATTAAAATAGACCGGCAACTGTGCTAAAAAAAATTAACAGAGTACAATTTAAGCAACAGCATCAAAAGGTGTGAAACGGATTGTAAGGAGAAAATGTCTCTGTGTGTGTTTAGGGGGTGGGTGAGAAAATAATTTTCAAGAGCTATTCCTGTTATCTCTCCAACACTGACTGATAGGAGGGGCTTATCTCTCCTTTCCATGTGCCCCAGAGGAAGCTGGGATGGAAGAAGAGAATCTCCTCTCACCGCCCGGACAACAGGGAATAAATCAAAACAGGATTGGGCACCAGAGAACAGTTGGCAGTTGAAAACAATGCCCCCTTCCAGCACACTGGCATCTCAACTCCCCCCTCCCCGTAATGTTTAATATGCACGATGGGGGCTGGACTGATCTGGGGCATCCTTTGAGCAAGCCGCTCATTTCAGCAAGCATCCCTTTTTCTTCAGCCAAAAGACCCCCCCCTTCCATTTAAACAGGAGGTTGCAGCTCAGAACTGCGTTTTGGAGGCGGAAAGTGCTTCTGAATGTGTTTTATGGGGTGGGGGAGAGAAACTAATGAATTTTAAAGCAATCCTGGTGTGGAGAATATTGGGAGAGGCACTTGCTTGGCTTTCCCTCCTTTTTAGAAACGCCTTGGAGGGTTTGATACGATCATGACTTTAATGGACATTCCTCCGTGTGTGTGTGTGTGTGTGTGTCTGTCTGTCTGTCTGTCTTTCTGTCTGTCTGTGTCTGTGTCTGTTTAGCAAGTGGGGAGGCGTCTGTCAACCTTGTCTCAGTGAAGAGAGCATGGGATCCAGTTTTGTGGAAGGGCAAATTTCCTTTCCCTTGCAGCAATGAGCTAGCTCTCAGTTCTGCCCAGAGGCTGCTGGAATAAGGAGCCAGGAAGGAGTGGAGGTCCTCATTTCTTGCTTCCAATAATGAAATTACAGTGTGCAGCAACTCAAGCATGGGGTGGCTAACCTCGGGCCTGGGGGCCAATTGCAGCCCTCTGTCTGTCCCTTGGGACTCTTCCCAGGAAACGCCCCCTCTCCCTAGGCCACACCCCTTGCTGGCCTTGCTCCACACCCTCCTTGAGTGCCATGGCCTTAATCTCTGTAGAAACGATTCTACAGTCCAAAGGTGTTGTCGTTTAGTCGTGTCTGACTCTTCGTGATCCCATGGACCAGAGCACGCCAGGCACTCCTGTCTTCCACTGCCTCCCGCAGTTTGGTCAGACTCATGCTGGTAGCTTCGAGAACACTGTCCAACCATCTCGTCCTCTGTTGTCCCCTTCTCCTTGTGCCCTCCATCTTTCCCAACATCAGGGTCTTTTCCAGGGAGTCTTCTCTTCTCATGAGGTGGCCAAAGTATTGGAGTCTCAGCTTCAGGATCTGTCCCTCCAGTGAGCACTCAGGGCTGATTTCCTTCAGAATGGAGAGGTTTGATCTTCTTGCAGTCCATGGGACTCTCAAGAGTCTCCTCCAGCACTATAATTCAAAAGCATCAATTCTTCGGCGATCAGCCTTCTTTATGGTCCAGCTCTCACTTCCATACATCACTACTGGGAAAACCATGGCTTTAACTATACAGACCTTTGTTGGCAAGGTGATGCCTCTGCTTTTTTGCCTTTGGCCCCTCCCACCAGTGGCATGTGGCCCCCAGACGGTTGTCCAGAGGAGATTGACTGCAGGGGGTGGGGAGAGACTTGACTGTACATTTACCCAACCTGCACTGATTGAACTGAACCAGTTGCCAGCTTGCCACTGAGCTCAGTTTGAGGTGTTATCATTAACACAGAAAGCTCTAAACACCTCAGGACCAGGTTACCTGAAGGAACGCTTTCCCTCCTGCCCTGTTAGATCACTGTGACCTTTGGAGGGGGTTCTACTGGCACTCCTGCAACCTGCAGAACTAGAGGGGGCATTCTTGGTGGCAGTGGCCACCTGGTTGAACAGAATGCCGCCCTCCTCACCCCCCTCCCCGGCCATCTGGCATGCACCAATGGTTTCTGCTGCCTGTTAAAAAATAAATAAATCCCTGGGCGTTTGCAGACCAGGGGTTTTTAAAACTGCAGTTTTGATGTTCTTGTGTTTTATTGTTTTGCAGAAGCTTTGCGGTTTTTAGATTCCAAGCACGTTGTAATTTTTAAGCTTCAAAATAAAATGAATAAGCTTGGAAGCACAACCCGGGGCTAATCTAACAGGAACACAATCCAGTGTGGTTATTGTGCTCTGGAATCCTATACTAGGGAGTCCCGTGCAGTCGAAAAGCTAGCACGTTTTAACCAGCCAGGGTTTTGATCTAGCAGCAGGTTATTATTCCCTTTTACATATTTGGTGCCCCTTCAGAGGCAGATTTTTGTGGCCAACTGTTTACTGTGTTAACGGGGGCCATTTATTATCTGTCGCCCAGGCATGCATCAGTTCACTTAGGCCAGGGGGGAGTGTCTCTGCTAAATCAATTTGCAGCTGGTCCCTAAGGGGATCAATCCAGCACATCCCATATGGTGCCCAGGAAGACCCACCAGCTCTCTGCTACATTAGGGAGCAGGAGAGAGGCATTAATGAAGGTAGTGTTAGCCCCCCACCCTGCGACACCCCCCCTTTCGGTTGCCACCTCCCTCCTCTTAGGATTCCACTAGCTGTTCTCTGTGGTCTTCTGGAATTACTACGAGGCATCACGCTCCTCTGGTCTAATGCTCAGTGGTTTCTTCAGTTTCTGAAGCTGTGTTTAAAGTCTCCAGATCTCATGAGAAAGTAGCTTCCTGGGTCGAAAGGAGCATGTGGGAATAACCACCTCTGAGCATTGCCAAATGCTTCACGGGTTGGGGCTGCTCAGAGCCTCTGGGGACAAGTGCCCCATCTGTCCAAGAGACAGGTTGGAAGGTGCCAACAACATTCTTCTGTTCAAGCTTCTCTTTCAAACAGAGAGGTCTGTTTCTGGATGGGGTTGCTTCCCAAGTCAAGGCTGATGGAACAGTTAAGTAAGTTACATGGGGCTCCCCCAAGGTCACTGCAGACCCCAGTTGAAGTTGGACCGGGGGGGGGGGACTCCACTGGACAGACTTGAGGGGTGCTTGTGAGTAGAACTCGATTCCTGCCTTTTAACAAATGGACTGACAGGTGGTGACAGTCACTTATTTTAACTCTGGGGACCACTGTGCAGAGAGAGAGAATTTCGCTGCAGGATGCCAGGGAGTGCCTTGAAGAATGAGCCCCCTCCCCCAATGAAACTCTCTGCCACAAAGCACAGTAACGGGGGGTTATGCTAATTTTTGGTGTTGCACAGTAGAAATTAATTGGTGCCCCTTTTCCAGCCTCTAGAACAGATGGGAAGGGGAAGGCGGCATCTTAACCCCAAGCTGGCGGCAGCTGCCTCCTTTGCTCATCCAAGCACTGGTTAACCACAGTCAGTGCTGAAAGACTTAAAATATCCCTTGACCACATGGGTGGAATCCTGGTTACAAGAGAAGCCAAGACGCCCCTGGATACATGCCTGCCTTCCATTGGCCAAATTCTTGGGGAATGTGTGCAAGGTCCTTTTCTGCCAGAGCCACAGGATGGGCTTTCAAGGTCAGGTAGAAATCCCTTTCCATGCAATTGAATCACGAGCTCCTGTGAGCTTTTGGCCCCTGAAAAGAGCTCTGGGAGTAGAAGCCAGCTCTGCAGCCCTCCAAAGCAGGCAAGACGATGGAGTTTGGGTTGGGGCGAAGTGGGGGGTGAAGTTGATGCACGGGGAGGCTCTCCTGCACAAGCCCCACAGGCACCCCCGTTTCCAGTGGGAATGGAATCGAGCAAGAAGAGTGTTTGGGGCTTCTCTGCTGCATATCTGGAGGCTCCCCGCAGGTGGAAAACTGGCTTGTCAAGGAAAAGAGGTCAGCAGCCAAGCTTTCTTCCTGCCCTGGAATGATCTCCCCCCATGTGGTACAGCCAGGGCCTTGCAGAGCCAGGCAGAGGCCCGGGCCAGGTAGATAAGGTGCCCCCCCTTTTTTTACCCTGGGGATAACTGAAGTCTTATAAATAAGTCGTATATATAAATAATATGTATATAAATAATGCTGACCAAGGCCCGCTTTGGAATTGGAGGCCCAGGCCAAGTGGCCCATATGGCCCCCCCTCTGTCTGGGCCTGGGTACAGGCTGGGAGAGCTTTATTGCCCCAAAGGTTCCTAAGAACTGTTCCACATCCTGCTATCTTCCTCTTGTTTTCATATTATCTCATGTGATCCAGAACCACAAGAGTCCAGAAGCTTGATGAGCTCAATGGCATTCAGTTGGCCATTGCAAGAACAGGGAGCCTGGCAAGATGGAGCCCCGTTTGGTCTGATCCAGTGACCAAAAGGCTCTTCTTGTGTGTTTTAATGATCCCTCCTTGGCTGAGGTTGAAGGCCGCTGAACAACAAATCATCCAGCTCTGTTTCCTTTAGCCCGGCCTCCCCCAACCTGGCACTCTCTGGGTGCTTTGGACTACAACTCCCATCTGCAAAGCTGCACTGCTGGGGCATCCATTTGCTGAATGAATACCTTAGATGCTTTGTGTTAAGTTGTGGGTGAACATATCAGACGACACAGCGATTCTTCAAACAGCTCTTGTTTGTTCACAGGCCAGAACAGAACTGAACTGAACTGAAGGGTTCAGCCAGCCTGCTTATATAGAGCTCCAGTACAACGTAACTGTAACAATTTTCTAAAACTATCCAATCACTGAACGTCACTTTCGATCCCTTATTTGCATAACTATCTACAGTATCCCCTTGCTGGCCCAGGGTGAGAACTTCAGTACATAACACTTTGGCAGCTCTCTCTGCCACCTTGCAAACTCGATATCATATTGCAGCCCATTCCTGTGGATAGGTTGTTTGCAGGTGCTCCCCTGGGGGACTGGGCACTAGGTCCCCCCCCCCTCCATCTTCGCCTCTCCCTGAAGAGGTCGGGCCATGGAGGCTCAGACTTTGAAGGCTGCTGGCTCTGGAGGGAACCCCAACATTCTGTTTTTCTTTCTTTTTAAAGGACGGATTCTTGGTTAGAGTTTTGCTTGCAATGAAAGTGGCAAACCGAATGGGCTGCAAACAGGCAGGTGTTCGTGCCATAGGAGGGCCAACCTGGGATGGGGATGCGTTTTTGCCTTTTCTACGTTGGCATCACCTTCCTATCTCCCCCCATCTCATAAAACCCACCATGCCACCCGGAGAGTTTTGTTGGTTCTGTACTGCTGCTTTCCAATGCAGCAGGCCGGATGGTGTATTTCGGGCAAGTGTTAAAGGGAAGGAAAACTTTCAGATCCGAAGAGTTAGCAAAGACTGTGCTGAGCATTTGGCAGAGCCTGCCTGGCAACTTTCTGCAAAAGTCTCAGCAAAAACAAGGTCTAAATTTAGCCCTGCTGCACAAGTGGCCTTTTATATTTTTCCGGCCTCGCTTGTTCACCAGCTTCTCGGCTTGTTCTGCTTTCACTTGGCTTAAAGATGGGCAGAGGCTTAAGTGGTTAGATGAAATGTTCCTCATCTACCCATCCTCGCTTGGCTGTCAGAGGCAAACCAAAAGAACTGACTGATGAGTTTAGGATGCTGCAGTGGTTCTGAATCCCAAGATCAGTGGTGCCTTGCGCAAGAGTCTTGCAACCACTTCTGGGGAGACTTTGCCCCCTCCCCGAAATGTGTGTGTGGATGCCAAGGAGCAGCTGGCGCCATTTGTGGCTCTGTGTTTGGAGGCCTTTCCACAGCTGGGCAACATCCACCCTGCATCTGGGCATTACAGAGTGTTCTGGCACTGTCCCAGCTTCTTTCAACGTGTCTTTTAAAAAACCCAGTCCAGGAAGTGGCTTTGCTCTGACTGCAGTTTGTGTGAGGCTGAGCACAGCCTGTTCCATCTCATTCCTCCTGGCTGGAGCTTTGGACTGCAATTCACAGTGGCAAACAAGGTGTTCTCTGCACAGCCCCATTGACTGTGGTTTTAACTAGAATTAACATCTGGTCTGGATCAAAAGGGGTACTACTTTCTAAATGCAAAGTAACAATGCTATGTAGTTCATAAGAGAGTCCAAAGCACTTCAGATGCATTTTTTGGAGAGTAATTCTTGCAACGGTCCTTTGAGGTAGGCCAGTATTATCCTCTTCACAGTGCTGGGTTTGAGGCTGGGAGAAAGTGAGAGTGCTGCTTCTTTTGTGCAAACTTTGTAATGATATTCCCCGATTTCATAGTCTGCATGGGGATGGGCAGTCTTTAGTGTAGAGATGTGTATAGATGCCAGGAGAGGTTATATTTATTAGATTACAGTGGTACCTCGGGTTAAGTACTTAATTCGTTCCGGAGGTCCATACTTAACCTGAAACTGTTCTTAACCTGAAGCACCACTTTAGCTAATGGGGCCTCCTGCTGCTGCTGCCGCGCCGCCGGAGCACGATTTCTGTTCTCATCCTGAAGCACTATTTCTGGGTTAGCGGAGTCTGTAACCTGAAGTGTATGTAACCCAAGGCACCACTGTAGATATTATCTTTCCTTCCTCACATTTGTGAATTCAGCAGAGTGCATCCCTTTGCAGCTTAAAAGGGAAGCTTAGATAGGCTAGTCTCAGCCTTTTAGTTTAAGTAATCCAGGATGCTTTAAGGCAGACTGGATTCTCCTGGTATTTCCCCCTTTTCTCCCCTTAAAACAACAATCACACAAACAGCCTTATAAAAAAATAACATTAACATTTATTCACTCAGAATACTTGTTGAGGAGTAACAGATACAACAGCTTTGTTCAGGCAGGCTTAACATGGTAATTCAGTTAGAAAGACATGCTGAAGTCTAGCTTAAGATGGTGTCTGAGCAATGGAGCTCAGACATGCAGATGTTCTCACATTTCTGGCTTGGTGATGAGATGAAGAGTAAGAGTGAAGAGAAGCCAAAGAGCAAAGCGGAAGTGCCCAGCCAAGTGAGAAGTCAGGATACAGGGGGAGTGGCTCTCAGCGTTCTCTCTAGCAAACTTACAGGAAAACTTGTGAGCTTCAGCGCCTATAATGTGCCTATCTAGCAAACATGCATTGTTGGTTTGTCTGCATCATAAATATCCCACATTTAGGGGCCCGGAGCCAAGTGCCAGAGAAAGATAAAAGGTAAGGTAAAGGACCCCTGGATGGTTAAATCCAGTCAAAGGCAGCTATGGAGTACGGCACTCATCTCGCTTTTCAGGCTGAGGGGGGCCGGTGTTTGTCCACAGACAGCTTTCCGGGTCATGTGGCCAGCAGGACTAAACTGCTTCTGGCGCAATGGAACACCGTGACGGAAACCAGAGCGCATGGAAATGCTGTTTACCTACCCGCCGCAGTAGCACCTATTTATCTACTTGTACTGGTGTGCTTTCAAATTGCTAGGTTGGCAGGAGCAGGGACAGAGCAACAGGAGCTCACCCCATTGGGGGGATTCAAACAGCTGACCTTCTGATCAGCAAGTCCAAGAGGTTTAGACCACAGTGCCACTCACGTACCAGAACAGGTGGCAGCAGCATGGCAGTAGGCATAGTCAGAGCCAGCCACATTCTCTCTCTCTCTCTCTCTCTCTCTCTCTCTAACACACACACATACACACACACACCATCGCTCAATGGTAGAGCATCTGCCCTGCATACAGAAGGCCCCAAATTAATTTCCTGGCAGCATCTCCAGATTAAGACAGAGAGAGACCGCTTCCTTGAAACCCTGGAGAGCCGCTGCCAGCCAGTGTGGACAATACTGAGCTATATAGGCCCCAGGGCTCTGACTTGTTAGAAAGCAGCTTCCTACGTCCCTATTCCCAGACATGCATTAACAGCAACACTCACGGATAGACAGATGTGCAGGGGTGGCCTCATTCCTTGAGCTTTCCAATAAAATTATGTCCCTCTGCCACTAGCCTGCCAAGCAGCTGTCATCCCAGCCTCCCTATTTCCTCATTAAAGTGCAGATGATCACTTGGGGAGGAGGGACAGCGGTCTTCATTGGATCTGGACCGTGGGGGGGGGGGAAGAACCTCCTCCCTGGTGCCCTTGATCTGTCCTTGATTGCTGCCCTCTTGGGACTCTTCTCTGCTGCCCAGCTGGTGTCCGATTAGCAGGGCAGTGGGGAGAGGCAAAAGGGGGGCCACCAGGGGAATGGCCAAGGGCTGCATGTGGGTCACAGGTTGGCTCCTGGTCTAGCCATGATGCTAGGCTAGAAAGAACAGCCTCTTCTGGTTAAAGGATGGGGGTTCTTTCGTATGTGAACATGATCAACGCCCCTTATTTCAGAGCTTTAAAGGTCCACTGCATTCAGAAACCTTCTCTGCCACTTTTATTTTCAGCTTCCTGAGCATAGCTGTCAACTTTTTTTTAAGGGACATTCCCTTATTCCAAATAGGATTCCTCGCAAGAAAAGGGAAAAGTTGACAGCTATGTTCCTGAGTGCCTGAGGATGTTGCTTTGCCCAGTCTGTGAATGAGCGCATTCATTTTGGACTATAACTCCCATCAGCTTTAGGAGTGCTGGCTAGTGCAGATGGGATCTGTAGTCCAAAACACCCGGAGGGCACCACATTGGGGAAGCTTTTCCTGTTAGCCTGATGCTGGCAGACTGTGGTGTTTTTCCGTGGCCTTCGGGGGAGTTGGGCCCATTGAATGGATCAGCTGCTGATTGGCGACTTCTACAATGGGGCTGTGCAGAACAGGAAAGGCTGGATTGTTAGCAAAATGACCTTGGTTGGGTGCAAGAACCTTTTTTGTAACTTAATTTTACTTTTCAATTCCCCAAGCAGGATAAAACAACAATGCGCTGTGCATGCAAAAAGAAAAGAAAACCTTAAGGGAGTTAAAGGACTTTCTGTGCGGTAAGGAGGGTGGAATTGTAAATGTGTCCCACTCTCGCAACATGGAGAGGGTTCTTGGCTCTTAGGTTTGCATTCATAACACCCCAGATTCAGCTCCCAGCACCCCCAGGTTGAGTTGTATGCTGCCAGTCAGTACAGTGGTACCTCGGGTTACATACGCTTCAGGTTACAGACTCCGCTAACCCAGAAATAGTACCTCGGGTTAAGAACTTTGCTTCAGGATGAGAACAGAAATCGTTCTCCAGTGTCAGCAGGAGGCCCCATTAGCTAAAGTGGTGCCTTCAGGTTAAGAACAGTTTCAGGTTAAGAACGGACCTCCGGAACGAATTAAGTACTTAACCCGGGGTACCACTGTATAGCCAGTCAGATGAATCAATTGGTCTGACTCTGTATAAGATATCTCCCTGTATTCCTTCTTAACTTTTGTATACACCAGAATCCCATTCTAAAGGTTTTTTTCAACCCTCCTAAAAGACCAGGGAGATAGACCTGACGTTTATGGCACTGTGGAGAATTCCACAAGCACAGATCCAGAATGAAAAATGCTTGGGCTAGCTCAGTCGGTAAAGCATGAGGCTCTTAGAGCCGTGAGTTCAAGCCCCGTGTTGGGCAAAAGATTCCTGCTTTACCACGGGGTGGATGACTAGATTTACCCTGGTGGTCCCTTCCAACACTACTGTTGTATGTTTTACTACTGTAGAAGTCACTGAAGCATCAGAAGAGACCTACAGCAGCTGGGTCAGGCCAAAGGGAGCCCAGAAGATGGACCTGAGTTGAACCAGCAGTGCTTTCCTCACTTGCGATTCCCATAACCATCATGGTAGCCATTGATGGCATTCTCATTTTCCATGCATTTAGTCTAATACCTTTGCAGGGGTTTAACAGAGGTCTGTCTTGCTGGTTGACGGATGCAGGAGGTTGCCGGTCCCTTTTGGGACAGTTTCTCGCTGAAACATCTGGCCACGGCTTCTCTCTGAAACGACCTGAATTCTCAATAGCATCACTCCTAAATGCCCTTGCTAGAATTGTAGAGGGCACATGGCTCCTTGCTTGGACTGAGAAGCCAAAGGCAATGAAATGGCTGACTAGGTGGCGAGGAGTATAAATGGCAGAAGACTCAGGGTTAATGCAAGTAGGGGGTGGGGAGTCCGTCTTAGGGCCCCCCAGGTGATGGCAGACAAAGCCTTTTCCTCTGCCAACATTGTGCCTGCCCTTTTCCCAGTGGTGAGAGGTCTGTTGCATCCCAGGAGCTTCTGCTGAGTCCTCTGTAGCCTGCTGTGGCAAATTGTTAGTGCATTTTGCAGATAATTTCTGCTCCAAGGGGAGGTGGATACAGCCACTGCAAAGGGTTTTAATGGATACCTTTAAGCTTGTCAAGCCTGGGGATGGGGGGAGACTGCTTGGAGGTTGAGACTTTTCTCTTGATCCCTTGGATCTTTCCTTTCCTGTCTTAGAAGAGACCCAGGGCAACTGAGTCTCTTGATTGGAGGCAGCGGTGCACCTCTGCCTAGCCCTAGACTCTAGAGAAACCCACCATAGACCCTAATTTTTCATTTCATTTCACTTCACTTCACTTTTAATTTGTATACGGCCTTTCTGTATTACTATATGCAAGGCGGTTTGCAGCAACAAAATATACAACAGAGAACACACACCTTATTATAATAATCTAATCCAGTACAAAAAGTCATAATAAAACATTCCTTTAAATGAAATGACTTATATCAAAGTAATATTCAATAATTTAATCAATTTATTGAATATTACTTTGATATAAGTCATTTCATTTAAAGGAATGTTTTATTATGACTTTTTGTACTGGATTAGATTATTATAATAAGGTGTGTGTATAATATATTCAATAATATATTATAATAAAATAGTACACAACAAAATCAGCTCTCAAATTTATTAATAATTAAACAGAAACTCATGCTTAACAATTACAATAATTACTAAACGATGATCAATAAAAATAACTGCAAGTCACAAATGCATAAAATACCACAATACATACAAAACCTTGTAAAATGATCAAGTGGAGAAACAAAGACATACAACCTATAAAACTTTTTTTTTTAACAAAAAACCAAAACCATCGTTGTCCAGTGACAATTTTACAATTCTTGGCCAAGGTCTTGGAACATATGGGGGTTT
Organism: Podarcis muralis; assembly: GCF_964188315.1. Lineage (NCBI taxonomy): Eukaryota > Metazoa > Chordata > Lepidosauria > Squamata > Lacertidae > Podarcis > Podarcis muralis. Next base: position 26,775,622 of record NC_135670.1, read on the forward strand.
CTCAGCTCAAAGTGATTTTGGAGGAACCTGGTTTACTCCCCGGTTTGGAGAATGAATGAGTCACAAGCAGGGAAAGTGCAACCCTGGATGTCTCAGTGGCTCTTGAGATAGTGGATTATGGGATCCTGCTGGCTCACCTTATCCTCCATCCTTTTTTAGAAATTTCCACAAAGCCACCAATGGATGAGGTTTGTTCTGAAATGGTTGCGGCTCAGCTCTGCCTCCTTGTTTTAATCAGCTACTGCCAGGGAGGCAGCAGAAACCTTGAACCAGGTTCAATTTGAATGGGGGGCGAACCAACTGGAAATTAATCCAGATGAGGTGGAGGTACTGCAGAGAGCCTTTCCTGCTACTCTCGATGGAGACGTACAGCCTGTTCTGAAGGTGGCTGCCAGAGTGTTTGCAGTAGTGAGGTGGTGCATCCATAGCACACACCTATTTTGCTAACAAATGACTTCTGGCCTCAATTTCAAGTGCTGATCCTAAGCCATGCAGATCCTAAGTCATCATCTCAGGTACCATCAACATGCCCTCATGAGCCTATCCAACTCCTGCTGCTCTTGTTTCTACCAGTACCCGGCAGCAGCAGACCCTTTTCCATGGTGGCCCCCTGATTGTGGCACTCGCTCTCGGGGGAGATTAGCCAAGCCCCCTCCCTTCCTGTTTTCCAAGCGTGTTCTGAAAACCTTCCTGTTTTGGAAGGCTTTTTTGATAATGGATTGTGGTGTTTTTCTCAGACGCCCGTTTTCAAGCTGCTGTTGCTCTCCCGGCGTTAAGAGCTCTCTTGTTTTGAAACTGTACTCGCACCGTGTCAGCTTTGTAGGAAACTGCTTTGTGCAAGCTTTTTAAAGCCTTGGAAATCTGGGCGTAAATAAATACCAGGGTTCTGCAGTTTCCTGCTCCACACAACACTGCCTCCGCCCTGGCTGCAGAGCTGAGAGGTGAGAGCCAGCCTCCCCTCGCCCACGGCTGGCTGCCAGGCACTTGACCAGAGGTTTGGGGGCAAAGTGGAGCAGAGCTCAGGGATCAGCCTGTCCTGGACTTCCCTGCCTGGGGCTGCAGCCACAGTAGGGCTGGCGTCTCTAGGGTTATTGCTCTCCTCCTGCTTCCGCTCCCTAGAGCTGTTTCCCCTGCAGGAGCGACCACTCATCCCTTCCCCCTCTGCAGAGCGCCATTCCAACCCCTAGGCTTCCTTTCTGCTGGAGTGGTGGCTTTCTGCTTCTGCCACCTGAGCTCCTGGGCAGAATGGACCTTTCAGCTGCAGTGGAGGACCTGTGCCATCTCTTGAATGCTGATGGAAGCAGGAAGGGCTACTGAAAGGGGAAGACTTCGACCACACCATGTCTGCCAGCGACCGGATCTGTGCTGGGCCAGCAGGCGGGGGGGCGGGGGGCAGTTTGCATTACAGGCGGCCAGCTGGAAGCAGCTTTGTACATTATTTATTCAGGCTGCCTCCTCTGCCCAGCCGCCCTATTAAATTCAGAGCTTGTCACCTGCAGGAGGAAGGTTTTTCCCCTCTGCACAAGTCCTTTACTACCTCCAGTTCATGGCCGTGTCATCTCCCAGAGGCCGTGCCTAGGCCAAACAAACCTGTAGGAGGAACACAAGTTAAGGTGCAATATTTTAGTTACTGCTGCTTGACTTTTGAAAAAGGAATTGGCAGAAACTCAATTAAACCTGCTAAACACAGCGTTGAAAGTTTAGATCTGAGGTACGTGCAAGAGTTTGCGACCCTGTATTAAGCAGATGTCTTAATAATGTGATTTATTACTTATTTGGGGGGGGGGGAATCTAAACTGTCCAGCCAAACATTGGGGGGGGAATCGACGAAATGTTAAAACAAGCCATGAAAACAACAATATTCCACTGATACTCAAAGTAGACCCATTGAAATCAATGGACCTAAATTATTCATACCCATTAATTTCAGCATGTCTATACTTACTATCACTGTATACAACCCACCATAAATCAGAATTTGATGGCAGATGAATTTTGAATACAGTGTTGGGTTTGTTGGTTTTCTGCTAGGGTGATGTCTGCATTATTCCCTCCTCTGACAATGGATTAATATCATGGGTATGTTCCTATCAGCAACATCAAACAGGATGTACCAATGGCCAGTGGCGTAGCGTGGGGGGGGGCAGGGGGGGCAGGCCGCACCGGGCGCAACATCTGGGGGTTAGGGTTAGGGGGCGCAAATTACTTGCCTTGCCCCGGGTGCTGACAACCCACGCTACGCCACTGCCAATGGCCACTGACTGGGATGGCTTTAAAAGGAGGTTTAAGAGATTCATGGAGGAGGAGGAGGAGGAGGAGCAGGGTGATGGAGGTCTCTCAGTAGGTCTAGCTCAGCCATCCCCAAACTGGTGCCATCCAGCTGCTTTGGACTACAGTACAGCTCCCATCAGCCCCTGCCAGCACAGCCATATGTTGTCCTTCTAGTGGTGCAACAGTAAAACTGCTAGCACACTTGCAAAGCTAAGCAGGGTCCAATATGATGGAGGGGCATGTGTTGAGATTCCTGCATTGCAAGACGTTGGACTAGATGACCGCCAGGGTTCCCTTCCAACTTTCCAATTCTATGGGTCTTTGTGGGGGCTGATGGGAGTCGTAGTCCAAAACAGCTGGACAGCCCCAGACTGATGACTGTGGGCTTGCAGCAAGTTCGGTCCCTTGCTGATGTTTGCCCACAGTGTCATGGGATGAGCCAGTCAAGTGAAGGTGACTGCCTGCATGTTGAGCTAAGCCTTGACCCGTTTCTTGCACTCAGGGGTCCTAAAAGTGCCTGTTGTGGGTTGCGTGCCAAATGCCAGGCTGTGGCAGGTTCACTGCATGGTGTCATTCATCTCAGGCTGACAAAAAAACACATTTGGAGCTGTTGTAGGTCAAAGGCAGAAGGGAATGGACCCTGAGGGATTCGTGGTGATGGGGAGGAGGGAGAATAGAAAACTGAAAATGCTTAGAGTGAGAGGTGCAAAGGAACCACCCAAAATCTGGACCAGGTGGAAGACTGGAGCAGCTCAGCCGGGTGGGTCACGCTGTGCCCTTCTGCAAGAGGTACCTGAGGTGCTGATTTGGTGGGTTTCATTTTGCTGCTGTTTGTGCTGACAGGTTGGTGGAGAGGAGCTCTGCTCTTTCCTGAGGGAGAGAGTCATCCGGAGATGAGAACCGTGTCTCTCTCTAGTTGTTGGACGAAGGCAGCCAAATCAGTTCCTGGAGCGTGGGTGCAGCCAGCTGTCCATGAGGCATCCTGTGGATGCCTTATGCAATCTCTTGTGGGTGTGTTTTGGGGGGCGCTGGGCTAATTCCAGAGGGAGAGAGGGGAGATCATTCCAAGGTGGCCCATCCCAAAGGTTTACTTAAGCATGCTTTGGCAGGGAAAGATGATTCCTGTATTTGAGTCCTGTGCTGCAGGGGGTTGGACTAGATCGGTCTTTCTCAACCTTGGGTCCCCAGATGTTGTTGAACTACAACTCCCATCATCCCTAGCTAGCAAGGGCAGAGCTCAGGGATGATAGGACTTGTAGTCCAACAACATCTGGGGACCCAATGTTGATTAACACTGGACTAGATGATCCATTTGGTTTCTCCCAACTCTACATTTCTGTGATGCTCCTCATGTCATGCTATTTCTGTATAGTCTGAGGACAGCCCATGCAAATCATCACGTGCCAGTCTTGTCCCTGGGTGGGGACTGGGTGGGCGAACTCTCCCTTTGTCTTGCTGGCTCCTGTGCTAGCATGAGTTAACCATAGAATCGTAGCGTTGGAAGGGAACATGAGCATCATCTGGTCCAACCCCCAGGAAACCTTTGCCCAAAGCAGGGCTCAAACCCATGACTCTGAGAATAAGAGTCTCGTGCTCCACCAACTGAGCTTATCTGAGATCTTCACATCCTTCCAGATTCCAGGACTGTGAGCCACTTTGGACAAACACTAGCCTCTATTTATCCTTTTGTAAGTACCTGGCACTCAAATAGGGACAAACAATACGACTCCGTTGGGTTCCTTTCCTTGCAATGGGGCTTCAAGCGTGGCGTTGCCAGCCCTTACATACAGGATAAGCATTGCTGTTGATGTGTCCCCACCTGATCCTGCCACTAACCCCGATCCACCTGCCCGCTGCCTCATGCTGCCTCCCTCATAGATAAATAACAGCTTGACGGAGGCTAACAGCCCTGAGTGAGACCATCAGAGGCCCTGTTGTGCTGAGGAAAACAACAGCCTTTTTGTGAGGGCTAAACACCCACCATCAGTTGCACGGTCAGAAGCATTTCACCGGGGCCTGTGAATAATTTGTTTTCGCCATCTGATTTCGCATGCAGTCATCAAACATGTGCCGTCGCCAAACTTTTAAGAGGAGCATCTGAGGCCCCTTCTTTGTGGTCTATGTTAAGAATACAAGAAGAGCTTGCTGGGCCAGGCCAATGGGGCCCATCCAGTCCAACATCCTGTTCTCACAGTGGCCAACCAGATGCAACTTCTGGGAAACCTGCAGGCAGGATTCAAGCACAAGAGCACTCTCCCGCCCTGGAGTTTTTAGTGACTGGGATTTAGAAGCGTTGCTGCCTCCGAATGTGGAGACAGAGTATAGTCACCATGGCTAGTATCTATTGATAGCCCTCTCCCCTACGAATTTGTCAAATCCTCTTTTAAAACCACCCAAGTTGGTGGCCATTGCTTCCTCCCGTGGGAGCGATTTCCACAGTTTTGCTGCGCACCGTGAGGAAGCGCTACCAGCGGTGTTCGAAATTAGCCAGGCGCATTTTTGCGACTGGTGTGAGTCCAGTTGCGACACATGGAGATCTCTGGGTGCCAGACTGGCGACTGGAGAAAGCAAAATGTCACTTAGAGAAGGACCTGAGATATTTTCCCTGAGTGAATTTTATTCTGGATTGCTTTATTTGACGTTTTAATGTGTTGTAAACCACTTGGAGATTTGTTCTTTAAAATATAAATTGGTATAGAAATGGAATGGAAGAAGGAATAACAGTAAAAATAAGAATAAATCCCATCGGGATGGTGGTGGTTCCTAGACATTCTATTGTGGCAGCCACAGCCTAGGTTTAAGGTGTCATTTGGTGATCACATTATATATCTAGGCTGCAGCTGCCACAATAGAATTATTTGACGCTGACTACGAGTGAAAGCTGTTACATAAGTGAGTACCAGGAGGCCCTATTCATGTGTTACAGTTGTGTTTGTGTAGCGCATGGCCATGTGGGCAGTGGTGCAGGGCCAGCCTTCAGCCCCACCTCTGAGGTAATCTTCTTGCAATTCTTCTAGACTTTCACTCCTCAGGTAGTTGGAACCCTGCCTTGTTACTCATGTAACTTGCGATAACCAGGTTGGAGCGTGCCAAAGTCCAGATGAGGGCAATGCCAAAACATCATAAAATAGTGTTCCCCACGACTCTCCCTCAGGCTGGATGATAAAAACTATGAAGGGAGTTGGGGGTGGGGAAGACTGTTGGTGTAAGCCAGGCTGTTTATCCAGGTCTATGTCAGATAAGTGTTTAAGATGGCTGAACTAACAGGTTTTTTCTTCTGTCTCTGCTCCCATCCCCTTTGGTTTTTTGTTTTGTTTTTAATAATTAGCCTGATGGAGAATTCTGAGGAATTTGAAAGCTGGCACACTGACCCACTTGAAAACATTTCTAAACTACTTACTATTTAAAGCCCTCTAAGCGGTATGCAAAAAACATGACATGTAAACAATAGAACAGTGTAATAAAAACAGTAAAGTAAAATCCAGTAAAGTAGTATTATAAAAAACAACAACACAAGGGTTTTGTTATGGCAGGGCCCGTCTTGTGGGTCAGGGAAAGCCTGGGCTTTTGTGAAACTGGTGGGTGAAGATTTGTCTGGTGAAGACATGTCTGGTGAAGATTTGTTGAGATGACTTTGGGGGGAAGTGATGGTGTGATGTTAGAATTTGTGACCTTTCATAAAGTCAAAGGTGAGTGAAGCCTAAACTGCCCCTTTGCTTTTCAGGAAAGCTGCTTTTAGTAAGCTCAGACAAATGCTATGTAGGGTCCTACGGTGCAGAATTGTTGAAGATGAAGTTAAGGAAAAGTGCAGCTGCAAACCATTTCAGTGAGAAAGAAAAATGGTGGCAGTAGGGTCAACATCAAAAGCTCAGAACTGATGTTTAGAGCAGCAAAAAGTCCTTTGCAAGACTGCTCAAAGCAACCGGAAGGCCGTGGTGAGCCCCCCTGCTCAGGAAGGAGGGGGAAATGTTAATGGATGAACAAGCAGAGGGGAGCTGAGTACAACCTTCCTGCAGTAAGTTGCCCAACCGGTTTAGGGCCAGAATGGCTATTCTAGACTGATAATGAGTCGGTCAGGCAACGCCTAAGGACTTTGAATGAACACTGGTCTTCAGGGCTAGGTGAACGGCATCCTATGGTATTAAAGAAACGGCTGGTGTACTCTTGAGGATCTCTGGGTCCTTTCTGAAAAGCATGGACTGAAGACAAGCAAATGTTGTCTTCAGAAAGGATGAGCTGAGAAACTGGTCAATCTGACTTCAATAATGGAGGGAGGAGGAGGTAGAACAGCTTATAAAGGTGTCCTCTTGATTAGCAATACAGAGATTAGGGAGAGATAAATGTGTCAGACTAATAATCTCTTTCACACACTTTTCTTTTAAAAAAAATCAATTTACAGTGGTACCTCAGGTTAAGTACTTAATTCGTTTCGGAGGTCCGTACTTAACCTGAAACTGTTCTTAACCTGAAGCACTTCAGCTAATGGGGCCTCCTGCTGCTGCCGCGCTGCCGGAGCACAATTTCTGTTCTCATCCTGAAGCAAAGTACTTAACCCAAGGTACTATTTCTGGGTTAGTGGAGTCTGTAACCTGAAGCGTATGTAACCTGAGGTACCACTGTACTAGTTTAGTGGATTGTGGGAATGTTGTGACCATAAGTTATCTTGACTTCAGCCAAGAATTTGACAAAGTCTACCATGATATCTTGGTCAGCAAATTGGCTGAATGATACTAGATTGCCAAGTGGATTCACAGCTGGATGCAGGGGTGGTGTGTTCTGTTTTGCCGCTTGAGGTGAAACAGGCTGTGCTGCTTTGTCTTGCAGTTCCCACCACCACCTACCTTGCTGCTCCTGCTCCTGCCATGTGCCCTCCTGCATCTGCAGGTGGTGGTGAAGCACCACCACCACCACCAGCACCCATTTTGAAAAGATCAAACTGATTTGGGGTGAGATCTCACCCCAGACGGATGCGATCTTGCCCAGTATTGGCACTGATGGTGGCAGTGCTTCTCCACCGTTGGTGGAGGTAATGGAGAACCCATGGATGTGTTGCATGGGGGGCTTCTGCCACCTGAAGCAGTGGCCTCATGCTGCCTAATGGCTGGGCCGGCTCTGGATGGATGGAAAATAGTCCTCTGGGAGTGCTCATTAGTGGTTCCTCACCCAACCAGAGGGAGGTTAGGACAGGAGGGGGCAGGTGCCGGGCTCTGTCTTGAGTCAGGAACTGCTTGTACACTTCCCATGGGGACACTTGGTTAGCTACTGTGAGAACAAGATACTGCGCTGGGCAGAACCCCCATAACAGACTCTCCTTATGTTCAGTCCTCTGTCATTGTGTTAGATGAATGAGTAGAGGGAATCTTTATGAGATTTGTGGATGACCCAAAACTGAGAGGGGTAACTAACCTCTAAGAAGGTGGGAACACAATGCAAACCGACCTTGTTGGGATGGAAAAGCTGGGCTGAAACCAACAAAACCCATCAACAGAGATGAATGCAAACTTCTGCGCTGGGGCAGGGGACTCAGATCTGCACAAGGATGGGGGATACCTGGCTTGAGAATCTTGGGATTGCTGTCAGTCATAAGTTGTGTATGAGCTGGCAGTGTGATGCCACTGCAAAAAAACCAGAGACTAATGAGGTTTTAGGTAAAGGTAAAGGGACCTCTGACTGTTAGGTCCAGTCGTGGACAACTCTGGGGTTGCGGTGCTCATCTCGCTTTATTGGCCAAGGGAGCCGGTGTACAGCTTCTGGGTCATGTGGCCAGCAGGACTAAGCTGCTTCTGGAGAACCAGAGCAGCGCATGGAAACACTGTTTACCTTCCCGCCAGAGTGGTACCTATTTATTTACTTGCACTTTGATGTGCTTTTGAACTGCTAGGTTGGCAGGAGCAGGGACCGAGCAACGGGAGCTCACCCCGTCGCAGGGATTCGAACCGCCGACCTTCTGATCAGCAAGCCCTAGGCTCTGTGGTTTAGACAGTGCTGTTTTAGGCTTCATTAAAAGACCGCGTTTCCATGTCAGAGGAAGTAATAGTTGTGTTTCAGTTTGTGCAAATTAAAATGTAATGCCCCAATCTAGCCTCTGCAGATGCATCCACAGCTGGATGGGGGGTGGGGGCCTTAATGGGGCTGCTTCTCTCTCATTCCCAACTGGCCTTGGGCCAGGATATCTGAAGGGCCACCTCCTCTTGCATTCCATTTATTCATCTTCTCCTTCCTTCAAAGTGTTTACATCTATCTCATCAGCCGGAAGAGGGTAAGAGGCTGTTCCAGAACACTTAAGCAGAGGGAAGAGTCTTGTTCTGGCTGAAGCAGGGGAATTTCCCTTTTGTAGGTGCTGAGGCCCGAAAGCCATCCTAGGACTTGGTGCTGTGAAGCTGCTGCTTTCCAGCATGGCAGGGCAGGGAGATGGAGGTGTCTCAGTCCAGAGACAGCCCCATTGAGGGAGAAGCACATAGACATGTGTCCACGGTAGCATAGGCTGAGCAACTGCTTGAAACGGCACTTAGTCCCATTGAAATGAATGGGAGCTACATTAGGACACTTTGCAATGGGGCAGGAGAGTTTTTCAGTGTGACCAACAGTGCAGTTCGGCTATCCTGTCTCAGGCACCACATACAGTTGAAATCAGAATTATTCAACCCCCATTGCAAAACAGGTTGATTATCCAAATTTTCAGTCTTTCAGCTTTTTGCAGTGAGCAAATCACACAAAAGCAATGGAAATAGCTCCACACAACAGATGCTTCAAGCAGTTCCCCCAAATTCAGCTGAAAATGCAACTCAGAGTGAGACTGGAGAAGCCAGTATAAGTTGCATTTTCAGCTGAATTTCGCCTGATTTGCAATGGGGGTTGAATAATTTCGATTGCAGCTGTAGCATGGAACTGACACAAACCATATTGCTGTTAGCATAAATACAAAATATAGATTAATATATTGGACTATATGGAGATGGCAAAATTAACGGCAAAAATAAGAGACCAAAAGGACGAAATTGTTTGTGGAAGTGTCAAGATCCCTTTCGGATTATGTGAGAAAATATTACAGTCAAATGAAATCACAGGCAGGTCTGGAAATATAGGCAAAAGGAATGAGAAGGATAAAGGAATGTAATGTGAAATATAAGTTGTAGAAATAAGTATTATTTTTAAGGTAGTAGATAAAAGGATTTGAACAGAAACATCATGGAAGTAAGGAAGGGAACTTGGGAAGTCAAAAGGCTAAGGGAATATTGCATGGAAACTGAATTGAATTTGCTAAATTGTATGCAAAATCAATAAGAACTTATGACAAAAAGTAGTGAATCTGCAGGATCCCATCAGCCTAGTTTCAGAAGGGCGGAAGGTGGAGGGGGAAGAGCGACTTGGGAGTTTTCCTCTCCCCTCCTCGCAGTTCGAATTCTCACTCAGCAAAATCTCTCCCTAGAGCCAGGATCATACATCCAATCCAGAAGGGGAAATGTGTTTGCTTCAGTGACTTGGTGAGAAACATAATTCCTTTATCGGAAACCTTCCCATTATGGAATTGATTTGCAGACCCACTCCTTGGGATGAGGAAGCGGGGGGGGGGGAGGTGGACCCAATAAACCCAGCCAGGGGCTGGTCCCCAACCTCCTCCTGGGAGCAGATGATCCAGGGTCACACCGCACACTCCTATGTGCAAACGCCAAGGTTTAACAGGAACAAAAAGATTAAACTTGGGAGGCCTTAAGGCTCAGCCAAACTGCAGTTCCTTACAACCTTGAGAGCCAATTCCCGTACCACAATGTGACTTATCTTGCAGCCCTCCTCCCTATGGATGCAGAGAGAGGGAGAGACATGTCCCACTCAGAGCAATGATACACTGTTGTCTCCTGTAACCATGACCAGGAACTCCAGAATTCCAGCCTCAAGGCTGATTCACATACAGTGGCACCTCGGGTTACATACGCTTCAGGTTACATACGCTTCAGGTTACAGACTCCACTAACCCAGAAATAGTGCTTCAGGTTAAGAACTTTGCTTCAGGATGAGAACAGAAATCGTGCTCCGGCGGCGCGGCAGCAGCAGGAGGCCCCATTAGCTAAAGTGGTGCTTCAGGTTAAGAACAGTTTCAGGTTAAGTATGGACCTCCAGAACGAATTAAGTACCTAACCTGAGGTACCTGTAGTTGCGTTGGTTGTTTATTTCCTCTCGCGAGAACTGTTGTCTTTGACAGCCAGGCCGTGGTTGGAATAACTTCAGCAAACATGTCTTTTGTGAGGGTCTGCATTTGGCGAAGCTCCAGGCATGAGAGAAGCCCCAAGAAACAAAACGAGAAGAGCATAGGATCTTGGGGGCTTCTCATTGTTCTAGCATGTTATTTTTTAAAGATACCATTAGCTGCTTTTTGTCTTGGGGGGGGGGGGGGGGGAGGAGCATGCAAATTTTGCATTTTCTCATTGAGCACTGCATATGAACATAACAAGAGCCTACTGGAGCAGGTCATTGGCTCTTCTAGTCCAGTGTCCTGTTCTCACAGTGGCCAACTACCTGTGGGGAAAACCTGCAAGCAGGATTCAAGCAGAAGAGCACTCTCCTACGGTTTCTAGCAAGATGTTCGCAGGCATACAGCCTCCAACCATGGAGGTAGATCATAGCCATTATGGCTAGTAAACCACTGATAGCCTAATTCTCCCCCATGAATTTGTCTAACCCTCCAAATCGGTGGCCATCACTGCCTTTTATGGGAGCGAGTGCCATAGTCTAACTATGTGCTGTGTGGGGAAAGTCCATTCTTTTATACGTCCTGAATCTTCCAGCAATCATGTAGAGCTTTAGATCAGTTGGTAGAGTATGAGATTCTAAATCTCAGGCTTGTGGGCTTGAGCCCCATGGTGGGCAAAATGATTCTTGCATTGTAGGGAATAGGACGAGATGACTCTCGTTGTCCCTTCCAACTTGATGATTCTATGAGTTCTAGTGTTATGAAAGAGGGAGAACAACATTTCTCTGCCCACTTTCTCCATGACATGCATCATTTTATAAACTTCTCCCATGTCACCTCTTCCTCACCTCGCCTCCAAACTAAGAAGTCCCAAACTCTGTGACTCTTCCTCACAAGGGAGTTGCTCCATCCCTTTGATCATTCGGATTACCTGTTCCCAAATTGTAAATTATTTTGTAATGCAGTGTACATAAAATGGCAAAACCTTTATGAGAGGGAGCAAGAGAACCAGCTGAGGCTTTCTCCTCCTTCTCTGCTAGACCTCTGTCTGGTGCCATTAAACACTGCATCTCCTTCCATCTGGCTTCTGCCTCTTAGCTGTTTTCAGTGGTGGCCAATGTCCCAGCTCTAATGGCCATATCTCCTCGTGAGATGCTGTAAGAAAACTTCAGGTGTGTTCACACAGCTGAAGGCAACACCAGCAATGGGTGGCACATGAAATGGTTTGGGGCTGGCAGGTTAGGAGAGGAGCTGCCAGCCTCCCAGATTGTCTTCTCTGTTGTCCATCTGCACAGAAGGTTAAAAAAAAAAGGCATTTCCGCAGAGCCTCAGTCCTTTCTGGATGTTTGGAAAGGACCAAAAGGTCACCCACACCCAGGCAGCACCATGAGAGATACAGGCATTCTATTCCGGTGGGCTACTTTGGACTAGACCTGCAAGTAGCTTCCCAGGGTCTTGGGCAGAAACCTTATCTCTTCCCTACTCCACAGCTCAGCATATTCATTATCTCTTGTCTTCTGAGTCAGGGATCCTCAGCTGCAGTCCCAAACAGACAGACACTTGCTGGAAAGATGGTGAGAATTTTCTGAACGCAGCTCGGTGCTAGTTAAGGAGGACCCAGGATAGTCTTGCAGCAGACATGATTGCAGGAAAACCAGGAAGGGCAGGAACCTGGGACATTGCAGTCTGAGTGCAAAGCAGCTTTGAAGGATGAGGCTGCTTCTACACTGGCCACACTTCCGTTCTCTCATTTTTCCAGGGCATCTGCACAACACTGAGCAAAATATTCCTTTCCTGTTTTCCTTCTGCAGCTTCTTTCCACCTTTATGATGTGCTTATTTAGGCAGCTTATGTGGCAAGTAACTAGTACACCGAATGAATGACACTACTCATAAAAACTATTTGCTTTTCTTCGCAGACTTGTCTTTTAGCGGGATGCCGCCCGGCTACGCCTATGACGTGGACAGGGCCGAAGAGCAGCGTCGTCACCATGACATGATGCCCTACATCGACGACTCGCCCTCCTCCTCTCCCCATCTCAGCTCCAAGAGCCGAGGCAGCCGTGACACCATTTCCTCAGGGTCTCTGGAATCCACAAAATCAGTAAGCCTCCTTTTGATTCTTGGAGCGGACTGTAGGAGCAAACCCATTCAGGTTCTCTCATTTGCACAGTTTATGTACTAGTGGTTTTTCTCCCCTGTTTCGTAAAAACTATTGTTTTGTCAGTTGGAAGTGTGTGTCTGCATACCACCTGGCCAAAGTAAAGGTAAATGGACCCCTGACCATTAGGTCCAGTCGTGGCCGACTCTAGGGTTGCGGTGCTCATCTCGCTTTATTGGCCGAGGGAGCCAGCGTACAGCTTCCGGGTCATGTGGCCAGCATAACTAAGCCGCTTCTGGTGAACCAGAGCAGCGCACGGAAACGCCGTTTACCTTCCCGCCGGAGCGGTACCTATTTGTCTTCTTGCACTGGTGTGCTTTCGAACTGCTAGGTTGGCAGGAGCTGGGACCAAACAACAGGAGCTCACCCCGTCACGGGGATTCGAACCGCCGACCTTCAGATCGGCAAGTCCTAGGCTCTGTTGTTTAAGTCCTAGGCTCTGTGGTTTCCTGGACCCCAACTTCAGTTGCCCTCTCTGGCCAATGAGAGATCTCCGCAGACGTTGTGTTCAGGTTCATTGTCATAGAGATAAGGAAGGGATTGTGGCTTGCTTACGTTCCCAAATGAAAGCTGCAGTTGTCAGGAAGGGTGAGTCCTTCACCGCACCAATTTGCCACATGTGGACTATCACATCCGGGCAGGTCTGGCTGCCTTCTTTCTTCCTGCCCCCTGAGATCTGACCCGTGATGCTCAGCCCTTGGCCTCTTCTGGGCCGGCCTGCAAGTGTACATGTACATGCTCTGACCTCCCCAGAAGCCAACTCTGCCCTTTGCCTGCCAAGCTGCCACTTAAGATCATCTTCCAGCGGAGGGGTTAAACCAAGCTGAAATTAACTCCTTGGTAGTTCAGGGATCCTGCTGTGTGTACATCAATCGTCAGTACATGAATCATCCAGTATGACAGAAGCTTTCTCATTTTATATATAACGGGTGGTGAACCTGGGCCGTGCAGGCGTTGCTGGACTACAACTCCCAGCAGCCTCAGCCAGCCTGGCCAGTGATCAGCACCAGATCTAATGGGCCACAAGATCACCATTCCTAATGTATAAAATGACACTATTGTCCCTGGGGTGTGCACTGCCTTGCCTTCCCTTTCAAGAGTTTGCTCTCTAAAGAGTTTGCTCTATAAGACGCACCAGACCATAACACGCACCTAGTTTTTGGAGGAGGAAAACAAGAAAAAAAATATTCTGAATCTCAGAAGCCGGAACAGCAAGAGGGATCGCTGTGCAGTGAAAGCAGCAATCCCTCTTGCTGTTGTGGCTTCTGTGATAGCTGCGCAGCCTGCATTCGCTCCATAAAACGTGCACATAGTTCCCTTTACTTTTTAGGAGGGAAAAAGTGAGTCTTATAGAGCAAAAAATACGGTAAATAAAGGGTTTGTATTCGCCATAAGATTGTGGGGAAGGAGCAAGACAATACTGTACAAGGACGTGAACAGTCTCTCCTCCCGCTTTTTTCCCACTGCAGAGAGCTTTTGGCATCTTTTGCGCGTGCTTTTAATTCCCAGAGCCACCCGCTGTCACTCATCTTTTTTGTGGTTCCTTTTACGATTCCTCAGCCGTAGCAGCTGGAGCAAGAAGCAAGGCCTTTTAATTTCCCCAGAGTCTGCTTCCGCAGGAGGGGGCGAGGGGAGAATGCAGCGTGCCTGGTTGCTGTCATCAATGTCTGTTTTCCCCAGCCTGGTGCCCTCCAGATATTTTGGGCTAGCACCAGCATCCAATGGGCCTTGCTGGCTAGGGCTAATAGGAGATGTAGCCCAAAGTGTTTGGAGGGCATCAGCTTAGGGAAGGCTGCTCTAAAGTCACATGCCTCTGCACTGAGGCAGTGGTTGTAGCTTCTGATTGTGCCACCGGGGCTGATTTCTAGAATCAAAGTTGTGCCGGGAGCTGGCCCTTCCTCCTGGCCAGCGGCTGTGTGAGAAGTTATTTGCTCTTCCGTGGTGGCGGTGGCCGAGGAGCTTTTATGAACAGCTCTGACAGAATATCCTGGCTGGTAGACAACAGAAAGGTGGCCTTGCCTACTCAGCAGCTGGTTGGTACATCCCATCTGGGGTAGGATCAAAGGGTGGCCAAACTGGTTTGAGAAATACTTTCTCTTCTGGCCTTGGGCAGTTTGGCATTGAGGAGCAGAGAGTGCCTGTGGCACTTCCCCAAAAAGCTTTAACTCTTTGCTAATAGGGGAGGGAAATACTGCATCTGTCTGGTGATGTTGTTTTGACTCCCAACTTTTTTCTTTTAAGAAGTCTTTTCTCTGAAGTGTGACCCAGTCAATTTATGGTATGATAACTGCAAAGCTGTAGGAATGGAGTTTTTGTTTTTTGTTTGTTCAGTCTGTCTTTGTAGTTTTATCTTTTTTTGCTCTCATTGTATACACTGCTTTGGTAGCTCCTGGCTAGGAAGTGGTGTATAAATCTGTGTTATTATGTGTAATCATCATCATCATCATCATCATCAATGGAGAGAAGTATTGGAGGCATTTGTGGCCCAGCCTGGCTACTCCTCAGGAATCCCAGTTTATTAAGAAAAGCTCAATTTATCTATTAGATGTGATGTCTCATTCAAAATGTTCAAGGCAGCGTAAAGTAGCATAGGGCAGGAGTGGTCAACATGGTGCCCTCCAGATCATAGAATTGTAGAGTTGGAAGGGACCCTGGGGATCAATTAACCCCCTGCAATTCAGGAATATGCAGCCATCCCATATGGGGATCGAGCTTGCAACCTTGGCATTATCAGCACCATGCTCTAACCAATGAGCTGTCTAGGCATTTGATGTTATTGAACTCATAGGACTGTTGGCCAACCAGACCACTGGGGCTGATATTGGGAGTCCAGTATCTGGAGGACACCACCACCATGTTGCTGGCTATCCATAACATGACAATAAATATACAAGTAATGGCAAGGCAGCTATGAAAGCACAGTTTTTTGTGCCCTCTGGGGCAGCTCTCTGGCCTGGTTTAGGCCTGCCTATGGTGAGAACCCCTGGATTGTTCTGCAGCCTCTCTGATGTAGTGGGCTTAGCGTCAGCTGTGGCTTGGGGATGCATGCCTCTTCCCTTGCAAGCAGTCCTCCCAGCAATGGCCAGAAGGAAAGGGAAATAATTTTTTGGGGGGGTGGGCAATGGGTAGGCTGAGATTGTGGTCCACGGCAAGCCTCCAGAGGCCAGCTCTGGCTACATCTCCTACTTCCAGGCTCCTTTCTGATCCAGATCAGGCTCTTGGCTCCTGTGGTGCATGGCCTGGGAAGGGGGCAGGGAGTGCCCAGCCACTGCTTCGTCAAGCAATGCCCAAGGTCCTTGGCGTTGTCCTTGGCATCCCCCATCTTGCCTTTGCTTGACTCTCAAGATCACCTGCTTGAGGCTGGTGTTGGCTTTCCCCCTCGCTCTCCCTCTCCTCCTCCTCCTCCTCCTCTTCCTCCTGCTTGTTCTCTGCTGTTTTAATGGCTTTGCCTGAATGTACAAGCCCTTCCTGAGCAGAGGTTGGCATGAACACCATTGGGTGGTTATAAATAAATGTTGGCTTCTCTCCCTGCTCCTCCACCTCTCTCCACATGAAGCACAGCCGGCTGGTTCTGCAGAAAACATTCCCTGTTCAGCACCACTCAAGCAGTGAAACCTTCTCCAGCAGCTTATTAAACAGAAGCCCCGGAAGATAATGTACGTTATAAGGATCCTAATTAATATCTCTCTGCCTCTCTCCGCTCTTCATCCCCCGTTGGCCTCTCTGTGTCTCCCCCACCCCCTCTTCCTTTTTTTACTGGAAGTCTCTCCTCTGAAAATGTTCATTGTGCTGCTTCCCACAAAGTCATGGGAAGATACTTGCTCTTTACAGCTCCCTCTTTAACACACCCACTGGAAAACAACATTTCCCTTGCTGGAGGCAGGTGCCAGTGAGGCCCGCTGTGCAGCATTGCTCATTCATTGTGTTTCCAGACCTTAATTCCTTACTCTCGCATTGTTATTAATTGAAGCGAAACAGGGGAAGGGCCTCAAGCCATTTCAAAACAGGTTCCAGGATGGAGCTGACCCTCTCTGATCTTTGCGTTTCGCGGAATCCACAGCCTGCCGCAACTGAATACACTCTGCAGCAGCATCCTGGTTCCTTCCCTGTGGCGTAGTGGGGCAGGAACTGGGGAGGGGGGGAAGCACAACGCCTGGACTTTCCAGATCAGGAGCAATTACATCACCTTCTGGGTAACTGATAGATCCTCCTTGTTCTTTCAAAGTGAAGGAAGTGATGATGAGACTTTCAGAGAATGAGGACAATAATCAGCCAGATAGAGGCTGGATGTTTCTCTCCCTTGTGCCAGCAGCCTAAATGATAACAGTTGTGGTGCTCATTTACGGCTCGCAGGCTTCCTGCAGGTATAAAGCTGGCCACTGTGAGAACAAGGATGTTGGACTAGATGAGCCATTGGCCTGATCTACCAGGCTTGTCTTACGTTCTTACGTTCTAGTTCCTTGCATTTTTAGAAGCCGCGTTTCAGCTGGTTGAAGAACACTTGTTGAAATCTCTGTGTTTTGCCAGCTGAACCTAGAGTGTAGTGGAGGCCAACAGAGATCACTCCCCAGAAACTATGCAGAGGATTGTAGTCATGGCTGATGCATAGCTCATAGGCCTCCCCAGTCAAATTCCAGCTTGTTAACTATAATCACCGCACTTTGCCAGTTCATTCATCAATGACTTTCAGTGGATCCAATTAAACTCTTGCATGCATGCATCTATTACTCTATGAATCTTCTTTCAGGGGTGCTTGGGAGGGGCTCCTGCACTTGAAACTTCACTACAACACTGCTGGCTTCCGTGCAAAAGTACCGTATTTTTCGCTCTATAAGACACACCAGACCACAAGATGCACCTAGTTTTTGGAGGAGGAAAACAAGAAAAAAAATATTCTGAAGCCCAGAAGCCAGAACAGCAAGAGGGATCGCTGCGCAGTGAAAGCAGCAATCCCTCTTGCTGTTCTGGCTTATGGGATAGCTGCGCAGCCTGCATTCGCTCCATAAGACGCACACACATTTCCCCTTACTTTTTAGGATGGAAAAAGTGAGTCTTATAGAGCAAAAAATACTGTATTTTGGTAGACAAGCAGAAAAATTTGGGCCACCGGCATTTACAAACCCTTGACACCCAGGCTTCTTTAACCACTCAGATGATTTACAAATTTAATAACTTTGCCGGAGGAACAGCTCCCACCTATTTCTAAAATGTCTTCCCTGCTCTGTTTCCAACCACAGTTCAAAGTGTGAGACGTTTACCATGAGAACCCCAGTTGGTCAACAGTGCTGGGAGATGCAGTTCAGCTAGCATTTTAAAAACTGCTGTCTTGCTTTGTAATTTGTTGTGATTATCTTGTGAGATCTGTTGTATAGACAGCCCTGATATTTATGCTGAAGGGCAGCACAGCATTTTTTTGGAAGTGAAAAATAAGAAAGCACGCTGGCTTGAAGTTTTAGGCTGGACGACTCCTGCCTCTGCTAAGGAGTGTGTCTGCAGGGTTTGGTACGAAGGGGCTCGCCATGGAGATTAGTAATCATAAGAGGGAAGGTGGTGGCAAAGGTAAGAGCTGCCAGCACAGCAGCAAGAATACTCATCGCAAAGAACTGGAAGACACAAGATTTACCCACGTTGGAGGAATGGCAGACGCAGTTGATGGACTACATGGAGTTAGCTGAAATGACCGGCAGAATCCGAGATTTGGATGAGGAATCGGTTGAGGCGGACTGGAAAAAATTTAAAGACTACTTGCAAAAATATTATAAGTTGTATGAACCCTAAGATAGTGCATGTTATTGGAAATGTTATGCTTTAGCAAATATGATTAAGCAAATGGCAAAATAAGTGATAAAAGAGAAAAGAGGACAAAGTGAACCAAACATATTATGTTTATTTTAAAGGTATCAAATTTGAGATACAATATATTGAATACGGATACATAATAATTGAAAGTTGTAACAAGGTTTGAAATAAGGTAACAAATTGCTGACATTGATATTACAAAGAATGCAGATTTGGAAGGTGTGGGGAAGTACAATGGTTTTTTTTCTTTTTCTTTTGTTAAAAAAAAATCAAAAAATTGTTTCTTGTATTTGATTTATTCTGTATTGTTTGGAATGCAAAAATTATGAAAAGAAACGCAATAAAAAATATTTTTTTTAAAAAAAGCAAAGGTAAGAGCAGTAAGAAAAGGGGTGGAGCTGCACAAAAGAGAGCATGTGAGCAACTGGCAACCACTGCAGTGCCAGTTTAGCAGCTCCCGTAAAACTGCTGATAGATTTGCACCTGTGACTTCACTCCAAGCACGTGAAAGAACCAAGCAACTTCCTGTAATGTGTGGACTGCGCTGTTGATGTTGAGCTGATGACCACCTTTGTGCAAAACTGGGAACAAATTGCTCCTTGAACCCCAAGGGTTGAGTGTGCTGGTACAAAGAGCATCCGGGCCTCCGAGATGTTTGGGGCCTGCTTTAGAGATCCTAGGATGTGCCTGTCAGCTGGAGGACTTGAGTGCTCTTTGCACAGCAGCAGTGCCCAGTGGGGATATGGTGCTGTTCCTTGCAAATGGGCAACACGCACCAAAGAGCTGTAGAATGGCTAAGCTGCTAGCGAATAAACCTTTTACGCTGCTGGTTTGTATCTCATACTTCCTCCCCATTCCCACCCCCAATTTCTGATTTTTTCACAACATCTGAGTGATGGTGGGTCTGTCTGTCTCAGAACTGTACTCCAGGTATGCAGCACTGGAGTCTGCTAACTCAAATCAAGGTGTGAAAGCCTGCTTCCTTTCACCACCTCCCCTTCACACTTTATGTATCTCCTGTTTTGGGGTATGCTTGGTGCTCCTTGCGTTAGCAAACTGACCTTTTTTTTTGCCTGCGTGCCACCGTTTTAGTGCAGGCAAGTTTCCCTGCAGCACCCCTGTCAGAATGAGATTTATGAGCCTTTGAGGCATCACAGCTAGGGTTGGATGGATCTGCCTATTTTCCTTCCGAGTTAATTTCGCTGAGGCTCGTTCACAAGTCCCTGCTATTTTCTGCATTTAAAAGGAAGTATGAAAATGTGTAGCTAAATGCATATTTTGTCACAATGTATTTCACCTCTGTGTATGCATTTCTAAACACTGCGTGCATTTTAATATGCCATTTGAACCGGGAAATATGAAATGCAAAGGGATAAGTACGTGTTATGGTGTGCGCCTTGGTATTGGAGGTGGGAATTGAGTCATTTCACTTAAAATGCAGACTTAACAAAAATTCTCCCTTAATCCCCAATTCCACATCCAGCTTAGAGAGCTGCCTTCTGCATTGCCTTACCATTGTTTTTCTTGCGTCTTTCCTTTCTCTAGAGCGAGCCAGACTTGGAGAAGGGCTTGGAGATGAGGAAATGGGTCCTGTCTGGAATCCTGGCTAGTGAGGAAACCTACTTAGGCCACCTTGAAGCTCTGTTGCTGGTAAGAACACCCAGGAACATGTGGATGGGGAGGCGTGGGTTTTATTTCCAGAACTGGTTGAAGACACTGTGAACTTGCGGTGGAATAGCCAAAAGGGATTTCCCTCATCCTAACGGACTGGGAAGCTCTCGAGTTCAGCCCCCCCTTCATTAAAAGTAATGGAAGCTGTGCAAGAGCATTGTCAGGCTTGTGTAAACTGTTCCTATTCATTTCAATGGGACTTCAGCAGGAGAATTCCCCACTAGACTGTGCTTGGTGGTTGTGAGCAGAGGGTTCCTGAAGTGGCCACCGTGTCTTACACTTCATGGGAGAACAGAATAGGTAAAGGTAAAGGGACCCCTGACCATTAGGTCCAGTCGTGACCGACTCTGGGGTTGCAGCACTCATCTCGCTTTATTGGCTGAGGGAGCCGGTGTACAGCTTCTGGGTCATGTGGCCAGCATGACTAAGCCACTTCTAGCAAACCAGAGCAGCACACAAAAACGCTGTTTACCTTCCCACCAGAGTGGTACCTATTTATCTACTTGCACTGGTGTGCTTTCGAACTGCTAGGTTGGCAGGAGAACGGAATAGGATTGGACTTTTTCACAAAGATCTGGAACAACCTTCCTCAACCTGGAGATGTTTTGGATTTTAACACCCCTCACTTCTGACCAGCAGGGCTGTGTTGTAGTCCAAAATATTTGGAGGAGACCAGGTTGAGCAAGGCTGATTTGGAGCATGTCCAAATGGGGACATTCCGGCGCAATCAGACAGGAAGCCCAGCCATTCCGGCTGGTGGATGCCTTTGTTTTTTCACCTGCATGAAGGGTGGTCTCTGTTTTCCAGCCCATGAAGCCTCTGAAAGCTGCTGCCACCACCTCACAGCCTGTGCTGACCAGTCAGCAGATCGAAACCATCTTCTTCAAAGTGCCTGAGCTCTACGAGATCCACAAGGACTTCTATGACGGGCTCTTCCCACGGGTGCAGCAGTGGAGCCACCAACAGAGGGTGGGGGACCTCTTCCAGAAGCTGGTGAGCCAAAGCCTGGGCTTCTCTCATAGCTGCTTTGCTGATGCTCTCATGACCTGTGGAGCCCCTGCTCTCTCCCAGGTGTTGCCTCTCTGCTTTCCCCTCCAGCTGTTTGCGCACATTGGGGGAAGGTGGTGTCTAAGGTGGCAAATAGGAGCAACCATGAGTGAGAAACAGCTGTGTGGGATGGAAGGCCTGCAGGCTGGCAAGTTAGGGGTTGCATAGCCCTCTGGCTAGACTTGGTTTTGCTTTGTCAGGACTCCAGCAACTCCTGGCAGATGCCTTTGTGACCTTCATCATGGCCTGGAGCATGTTTGTGTGCGTGTGTTTGCACACCTTGAGCTTTCTGGTTCATTCTTCAACCTAACAATTAAGTGTTTAGGCCAGAGATAAAAGCAGCTTTCCTTAGCCTGGTGTCCTTCAAGTAAACTGAACTCCAAATGGGGAGGACTGCAGTTCAATGACAAGAGCATCTGCTCAGCACATAGAAGGTCCCAGGTTCAATGTTGAATAGCATCTCCTGGTGAAGCTGGGGAAAGACTCACTGCCTGAAAGCCTAGAGAGCCCATGCCGGTCAGTGTGGACCACACCATACCAGATGGATCAGTGTTCTCATTCTGTATGGCAACGTCCTGTTCTCATCAGCCCCAGCCAACACAGTTGTATGACGCTGAGGCTTATGGGAATTGGGAGCCCATGTACTTCCCACTGTCAGGTTCCTATGGAATATGATGTTGGGTCCCTTCTTGGGTTTTACACTAGCCCCTGAGAAACCCACAGGAATGCATTTTTCTTGCTGTATCTGCATGAGACAAAGGTGAAATGGTTCCCCCATTGGCCTGTTGTAGCTCTGCCATTTTGTTGGCTGGGACTGGGAGCAAATGCTGAGCGTTCAGATACCAGCATTGTGTCCGTCTTGCCGTCCCCACGTCCTTGTGCCTTGGGCGTAGTGAGCTGCCCTGCACCACCTTCCAGCAGCTGGACTTTCTTTTCCATGTTGCCTGCATATAATTTGGGCTGTGGTCAATTGACGAAGGGAGAGGGGCGCACAGCAGGGACCCTCCCCACTCCCCTCCCTCCCCAGGACCAGCTTTTGTTTTTGATCCTATTGGAGCCAAAGCCTTTGCAGCAGTCCTGCCTTGGGGAGTTGCCAAGCCCACTTTGAAGTGAGAGGAGAGGGAGAAACGAGGTTCAGATGTTTGCAAAGGGAAGCAAGGGCACTGTCTGCCTCTCCTTTCCCTGGGAGCTGCCAGGTTCTTCCCCCCACCCCTCCCCCTGCTTCCCTCCCCCTCCCCCAGCTCTCTTTCTCTCTCCATCTGCACTCCTCCTTCCGGCTTTGATCTAGCTTTGCTGTTCTGCCTCCTCAGCCGCAGACTGTGGGGTAGACATATTTTCCCCTTGGATATCCTGAGCGTTCCTTGTACCCTGACCTTGGGGGGGGGCAGCACTGTGGAAGAGCTCTTTCCCCTAGCCAGTAAGCCCCAGGGCTGCCTGCTTTGTTGCTGTCACACCTCTTCTCTAGCTGTGGAAGAGAGCACTTGGGCCCCCTCTTCCAGTCTGTTCTCTTTTAAAGAAAGGAAATGTCGCATTCTTGAGGTGCCTCTGGTTCTTCAGACCAGAGGAGGAATTCTGCGGTGCGTAGAAATACTGGGCGCAACTCAGTAGGGTCATCCAAGTACCACCATGTGTCGGCACACCAGTCGTCTGCATGGGGAATGGGAGACTGGGCCCGGCTTGCACTGCCATCCACTCCAAGAAACAGGGACCAGGCAGGAGGAGCAAGGCTTTGTCGGCCACAACTAGTGTGCAAAACATAAGGATATCAGAAGAGCCCTGAGGCTAAAGTAAAGTAAAGGGACCCCTGACCATTAGGTCCAGTCATGACCGACTCTGGGGTTGCGGCGTTCATCTCACTTTATTGGCCGAGGGAGCTGGTGTACAGCTTCCGGGTCATGTGGCCAGCAGGACTAAGCCGCTTCTGGCGAACCAGAGCAGCGCAGGGAAATTCCATTTACCTTCTCACCGGAGCGGTACCTATTTATCTACTTGCACTTTGATGTGCTTTCGAACTGCTAGGTTGGCAGGAGCAGGGACAGAGCAACGGGAGCTCACCCTGTCGCGGGGATTCGAACCGCCGACCTTCTGATCAGCAAGTCCTAGGCTCTGTGGTTTAACCCACAGCGCCACCTGCATCCACAGCGCCACCCTGCGGCTAGATAAGGCCAAAGACTCATCAACGTTCTGTTCTCACAGAGGCCAACCAAATGCCTTGCAAGCAGGAGCTGAGTGCAGCAGCGACACTCATGCTGCTCAGCAACTGGTTTTCAGAGGTGTACTGCCCCTGACACTGGAGGGTCGTCTACACCCATCCTGATAAGTAGCAATTGTTAGTCTAATCCTTCGTGAATTCATCTAATCTCCCTTTAGAGCTGTCTACATTCATGGACGTTACTACCCATAGGGCAGTGGAAGAAAAGATGAGCCATCATTGTCTTCTGTGTGTGTGTGTGTCTTTAACATGAATTACAATCCCCGAATACAATCAGGGAGCTGAACACCAAAAACCAAAGTGAACGTTCATTTTCTCCCTGGTCCAGAACAGAAGCTGAGGACTTGAGTTTGTGGAGTGAGAGCTGCTCCAGGCTGGGTTTATTTTTCACAACATGCCATTGACACATTAGCAGTGCATTTGTGGAGGATGTATACTGGGCTGTCCCCACATCATTCTGTTTTAGTAGTTCTGCAATGTTCCCCCCTGTGTTACTGAACTATTGTCGTCCGGAGGGGCGTACGATAGCGCAATAAAAGTGGAATGAAAAATAAACCAGAACATTTGTGGCATCAAAAGCTGCAGGATTTTGGATTGAAGTTGCTGAACATGCAGTGTTTGGAAATGAAGCAGTATGTCTGCCTAGAACCATTGCAGAGGTGCAAGCAGTATTGAAAGCGGGATTGCTTATAACTACCCCAATACCTTAATGGGCACAAACAATCAGTGCTTGCTAGCTCAGTTGTTAGAGCACGAGACACTCAATCTCAGGGGAGTTGGTTTGAGCCCCACATTGGGCAAAAAGATTCCTGTATCACAAGTGGTTGGATTAGATGATCCTTGTGGTCCCTTCCAACTCTATGATTCTATAAATGCCCAATGAAAAGGATGCTTGGAGGTACCCTGGATGAAAAGCTGGAAGATGAGCTCCTTCTCCCTCAGTGGAGCACAAATGACATTCGTCACTTTGCTTTCCTGTGCCTTCTCCATGGGTGCTTGCTCTTTGCACTGTGAATTCTCCACACTGAGCAATGGGCAGCAAGCGCAGAGTTTACATTTACTTGAGAGTTCAGACATGCTTGGGATTCGCCCAGCCTTTTCCTGAGCAGGCATGAACTATGGCTGCTATTTACAAGTCAGCAAACAAGATCAGTGCTAAGTCCCAGTGATTAAGAGGGGCTTATTCCAAGGCTTCTGGGTCTGTTGCTATTGCAGCACCACCAAACTGATGGAGAAATTCTTCCCAGTCTCTCTCTCTCTCTCTCTCTCTCTCTCTCTCTCTCTCACACACACACACACACACACACACACCACCATCTCTTTCAGCCATCTTTGTTTTGCCCTCCTCCTGCCTCAATTGTCAACCATGAAGTTCTCCCTGGGTGACTTGGGAGCCTGAGCTTCCTTGCAGGGCTGTTGAGATAATAAAATGAAGAGGGTTGTGAACGGAGCAACCACGTACAACATCCTCAACTCCCTGGGCAGGATAAAAAGTAGAATATATTTTTTGAACTGGAAATTATTTTAACTTGTCCACATCTATTTCTCCACTGAGCATGGGATGAGAAGGAAATGAAAACAAGCCATTAAAACAAAAAGCAGCTCCCCAAGAATTTTGCAGAGAAATGTCCAAGGCACTTTCTCTCTCCATCTGGGCTTCTCCAAATGCAAGAGAAAGAGCAACTTAAACTGATCCAGGCTCTGTGTTCAGTGCTTTGCTCTTGCGTTCATCCTTCTTGCACTTTTCTCTATGCTATAAAAGGGGCCTCTGCATGCGGCTGGTTTTGGGGCAGTGTGAACATCTGCTGTAACTGTGCAGTGAGAGGCAGGGATATCTCTGCTATAGGTGTGTGTCTTGTTTGTACTGCCCTACAGCTGAATCATCTCTGACTGGCAAAGGGGCTGACACAGCCCTACAGTGTTTAACCCACTGGCCAGAATGCAGCAGAGAAAGTGGCCGCAGCAGGGATGGGTCACTGGGTTAATCCAGATGTGGGTAGGCAGCTGACCATCCCCACCCCCCTGCGCCCCCTCCCAGTCCTCTCTGGTAGCTGATGTGGGAGGGAGGCGCCTCTGTGCTTTGTGACAGCTCACCATCTTCTGTTCCTTTGGAATCCAGTGCAGCCAGCGGCCGTCTTCTCCCGCAGCCCCCCTTCCCCCCACCCCACCGGTGTTTGTTTCATTTTGCATTTGCTTTCTGCAGGCCAGCCAGCTGGGAGTGTACCGGGCCTTCGTGGATAACTATGAGGTTGCCATGGAGACGGCAGAGAAGTGTTGTCAGGCCAACGCTCAGTTCGCAGAAATCTCCGAGGTAACGTTATGATGTTCAGACACGTGCAGCGACTCGTTCTGACTAATGCGCTCAGATGGAGCCCTTGGGATGTCCCTGCAGCACTTGCCCTTCAAAGGTGGTGCGCTCTCTTCCTCTCTCTCTCTCAGCTCCTGTTCATTTCAGTGGGCGGCTTGCACAGGAGAAGCTTCCAGTCTTGTCAGTTCTGCCCATCTCACGTGCTGCAGCCCTTAATGCGACCCAAGACCTCTCAAGGTTCTTGTCTTGAGGCCACCCCAATTGACCTTTGCGGCGATACGAAGTCTAATTAGGTGATCCCCCTCGCACACTCTGCTGGAGTGGCTTTGAGCTGCTCGGGCACCACCTCCGTGCCATGCAAGGGACAGGATGGGAGGGTCTGAACTCCTGCAGTGAAATTATCATTAGCAAAAGAGAGGTGAACAAGCCCACTTGAGTGGCGAGCATCACCCTCTGTCTGGGAAATGGCAGGCCTTCGTTAGCCTCAAGTGGATTGACGTGGAGTGGCACTAGAAAGGTGGAGGGTTTCTCAAGTGGCATTGCAATGCTGCTGGGTGTCCTTTGGGAGAGAAGCCGTCTTGAGTAGGGTACCTTGCGCAATAGCTTCTTGAGGGTTCTTGCAAGTTGGGTCACTCCTGCCTGGCAGTCGAGCCTAGCCTGGTACTGATGAAAGGAAATCACAGCTTAAGTGGGTGATATCCTTGTTTTCAAGATCATGTCCAAACTGTGCAAGGACATCCCAAACCAGGTACTGCAAATCAAGTGTGGCAGAAGGGCAGAAGAGGGGTGGGACTTGCCATGTCTTCAGGGGAACCATACAGCTGCCGAAGGTAGCAAAAAGCACTGTGCAAGGATGGAGTTGACCACTGGACTATGGCAAATGCTTGGGTGCCTACTTCGTGTCAACAGAGCGCTTGATTAAGCTAAGTAGGGGACAGCTGGCAGTTCCCTGCTGCACTTTGAAGAAAACTTAACACAGTCGATGTTTTCTTTCTCCCCTTTCATAGAATCTCAAGGCTAGAAGCAACAAGGATTCAAAAGAGCAGACGACGAAAAACTCCTTAGAAAGTGAGTAGTGCACCCATGGATTAGGTTGGCAGAATACTTTCCTTTCTCTTGAGCTGGGCTTTCAGCCCTGCAGTTGTGTGGGTTATATTGGTCTACCAAGCAGCTCATGTGGGCCTTGTCATCTTCCTTTCTCCACAGCTCTCCTTTACAAGCCAGTGGACCGAGTCACACGCAGCACCCTTGTGCTCCACGTAAGTTGCTTTGAACCTTGATGCTGCCTTCGCTATTGCAGTGAGCAAGCTGGGAATGAGTAGACAGGGAAGCCTTGAGGTTTATATACAATAGGACTCATAATAGTTGCAAAAATATGTAGCCAAACAGCCATACCACAGGCAAAGATGGCATTGTGCTCCCCCCCCCCCTTTCCCAATGTGTTGAGTGACATTGTGGTTTTTTTAAAAAAAGATAAAGGTAAATCGTCCTTTTCGAATCCTCTTTGGAGGTGTCTGTTTTCAGAGTGGTCTTCGTGTAGGGCTACTGCCTTTGCTCAGACCCTCTATGTAGTGCAGAGGAGGGCCATGATCCAGTCTCCCAGCATTTCCACAGGCAGTCATGGAGGAAGTGTTTTTTCTTTAACCCTTGTCTCCATTTCACAACACTGTTGCTGCTTGCGCAAAACCATATTTGATTGAAAGGAACAACATTGTGAGATTTGACGCTGGGTCTCCTCTACCATGGTGCGGTTTGTTCCGAAGACAAACTTCAGGAGAAGATGATGCTTTGCTGGCCATTGAATATCGGGAAGCTTTATGAAGATAAATTCCCTTGGAAAAGAGTTGCTTGAAGTACCCTGGAAAATTGCTGTGGCCCAGCTTCAGAACTGGGGTGGGGAACATTCAGCTGCTCCTGCATATCTGGGTTTAGCATGTTATCAGCTCAGGTTTCCAGCTGTGCTCTTCCTTACAGCTTAGACCCCCCCAACCCCTTTGTTTGCCATTGAAATACAATGGGGGTATGGGTGTGTATTTAGGGTAGAAATTGGCTGCCCGAAGGACTTGGCTTGGTTTCTTTATTCAAACAAATGTTCAGAGCAAATATAACACAGTACACTACTGGATTATAATACTCAAGCAGCTTAAAATCACCCCATGCCTACATAAACCTGGAAGCCAGACAAAACTGGGAGGTCTTTGTTGCTTTTTCTGAAAAGTCCCTGGATTTTGTCAGGTTCTGCTGGGAAGGAAGGCACTCAGCTCCCATGAAAGTCTCTCCTCTTCCACATCTGCCACAAGCCGCTTGCTCCTCACAGCCCTCTGTGACCTTCCTACCCACCTGTTGCCTCTATCTCTCCAGTGCCCCATACACTCCCATGAGTTGTGTTCCTTCAGTTCCACCATGCCCAGCCTCCTTTCAAAGGTCTCTTGCTCCCCCAGATGACCCTAACCTTTGCTGCCGCTTAGTCCTGAAACAGCCTCCCCTTTTTCTTCCATCCTTCCTGATAAATGTTGAGTTGCTGCCTCCTTGGAACGGGGCCCTGTCTTCTTTTGCTTATGTTGCTTGGTAAAAATCCATCTGCAGTAACAGGACTATAACTAGTGGTGGTGATGAAAGATAAAGTGGTGGCTGGAAGATAAAACTGCTGCCGCTAAGGTGAGCCTGTGTGTCTCTCCTGCTGGGGCCTAGGAAGGCCTGTTGATATGAAGCTCCTTGTATTTCCAGCTGCCATTCTCTGAACTTTTTCTCTTCCTCTTGGCGGTGCAGGATCTACTGAAGCATACGCCATCAAGCCACCCTGACTACCCTCTTCTTCAGGATGCCCTCCGCATCTCCCAGAACTTCCTGTCTAGTATCAATGAGGAGATCACACCCAGGAGACAATCCATGACAGTCCAAAAGGGAGAGGTGAGTGCTCCAGTCCTGCTGGCACCTTTTGGGGTGCGGTGTTCTTATGTGGGGGGTGGCACCCATGCGCATCCACACACAACTGTTTTCTTTCTTTATGCCCCCTGTACTGGCTGCAAGAGAATATGTGTCTGTGAGGGTGTGGGGTGGGGGTGCAACCAGCATTTGGAAAGGGAATTGGACTAGTCCTGGTGACGGGAATGGAACCTAGAGGGCAGCCTTCCCTAACCTGGTGCCCTCTAGATATTTTGGACTACATTTCCCACTGGCTGGAGCTGATGGGAGTCTCTCTAAGCCCTTCCTGGAGATCCCGGGGATTGAACCTGGACCCTTCTGCATGCAAAGGATGTGCTCTGCCACTGAGCTATCACTCTTCCTCACTGTCATCACATTGTCCCCTCTAAGAAGTAGGATGCTGAACTAAAAGAATTCTCTTTTGTCTCACCTAGCAGGGTTCTTCTTAGGTTCTAATCTTAGGTGGCCTTTTTTGCTGCCTTCATCATCACCAGGCCTAAAATAATGTCCAGTGAAAATTCTCCCAGGTGCTTTCAGACAAACTTCCATTTTCAGTCATTTCTACACCCATCTTTTGGCTGATTTAGTTCTTGAGGGACCTGCAGGTGGGAGCGGAGGGATGTCCAAAGTGTTTCCTTATTGAATGGGCTCTTGCAAAATAACTATTGGAGCTTCATGTTTTGGATTGGATCTAGACTGGAGGGTACTTGGGTAGATGGGAGGTTCAGGCTTCAGAGCCTCTGGGTAGTGTTTGTGCAGTTAAACCCCAGAGATCCAGGTTCCAGTCTTGGCTCAGTTAGAGAGGCTCTAGGCAAGTCGCTGTGTCTCCACTATCTGCGAAATCTTGTGTATTAATGACCCGACATCGTGCAAGCTGTATCCGTGTAAATAGTGATTAATAATGGAAAGCTAGAGGCCATAGAAGGTTGCATTAAATGGGATGCTAATTGAACTGCAGCTGAAAATGCTGGCTGGAAGGGCTCTCATGTGGGAGGAGAGGGAGCCTGTTTATCTGCTAGTGTCTCAGGGTAGCATCCCAGCTTTGAAGGGAGCCCTGTAGCATCCTAATGAGGTGAGGGCCAAGGCTGCCTGGGAGAGATGGGGAGGTGTTTGTATTCTCTGTGGTGAGCTGCTTCTTTGTCATTATTTACAACACTAGTAGCGTCGGTGTGCCTTGAAGGGTGTGCTCTCGCTCTCTTGCTCTCTCACGTATGGAGGGTGGGCACTAGTCCCCAAAATGAGATAATTTATTCCCATGTTGCTGCAAAGCCTTTCCCCCCAATTTTGCTTCCCCATCTGGCCCCCAGTGCTCCTCTCCCTTTTAATCTCTGCAGCTGGAGCGCATTGCTCTGCTCAGCCTTTCTGCGCTGCTGCGGAGCTACAATGGGGAGCAAGGCCCGCTTCCTTTCCTTTTGCTTTCCTCTCCTTGGTGCTTTTTGAGCTGAGGGAAGCAGCCCTTCTGGTGCTTAATCTCTCCTGCTAATTGCGGCAAGGATGCGGGTGGGTGGCAGTGCAGGCCTACAGAGCTTGCTTAAGAGCCTCAGCCTGGCTTCTCTGCAACCATTGTGTCCACTCAGTGCCATCCAGTGGCGAGAGGCCTTTGTATGCAGAGGCCTTGTGGCTGAAACAGAAATAGAGAAGAAGCTCATTTACAGGTATAGAAAAATCTTCAGAAAAACCAAGGCAGCTGCCCAAGCAGAGGTGGCACCCATTGCATTAGGACAGAATTCTTCATCATACCTACGGGACCGCCTCTCCTGGTATGCCCCAGGGAGAGCCTCAAGGTCCATAAATAACACCCCAGAGGACAGGATCACACTTCAAAACGACCTTGACAGATTAGAGAACTGGGCCAAAACAAACAAGATGAATTTTAACAGGGAGAAATGTAAAGTATTGCACTTGGGCAAAAAAAATGAGAGGCACAAATACAAGATGGGTGACACCTGGCTTGAGAGCAGTACATGTGAAAAGGATCTAGGAGTCTTGGTTGACTACAAACTTGACATGAGCCAACAGTGTGACGCGGCAGCTAAAAAAGCCAATGCAATTCTGGGCTGCATCAATAGGAGTATAGCATCTAGATCAAGGGAAGTAATAGTGCCACTGTATTCTGCTCTGGTCAGACCTCACCTGGAGTACTGTGTCCAGTTCTGGGCACCACAGTTCAAGAAGGACACTGACAAACTGGAACGTGTCCAGAGGAGGGCAACCAAAATGGTCAAAGGCCTGGAAACGATGCCTTATGAGGAACGGCTAAGGGAGCTGGGCATGTTTAGCCTGGAGAAGAGGAGGTTAAGGGGTGATATGATAGCCATGTTCAAATATATAAAAGGATGTCACATAGAGGAGGGAGAAAAGTTGTTTTCTGCTGCTCCAGAGAAGCGGACACGGAGCAATGGATCCAAACTACAAGAAAGAAGATTCCACCTAAACATTAGGAAGAACTTCCTGACAGTAAGAGCTGTTCGACAGTGGAATTTGCTGCCAAGGAGTGTGGTGGAGTCTCCTTCTTTGGAGGTCTTTAAGCAGAGGCTTGACAGCCATATGTCAGGAGTGCTCTGATGGTGTTTCCTGCTTGGCAGGGGGTTGGACTCGATGGCCCTTGTGGTCTCTTCCAACTCTATGATTCTATGATTCTATGATTCTATGATTCTATGAAATAACAACACCCTAGTGGTCCCAGGCCCTAAGGAAGTTAGATTGGCTTCAACCAGAGCCAGGGCCTTTTCAACTCTGGCTCCGGCCTGGTGGAACGCTCTGCCTCATGAGACCAGGGCCCTGCAGGATCTGATTTCTTTCTGCAGGGCCTGTAAGACAGAGTTGTTCCGCCTGGCCTTTGGCTTGGAGCCAATTTGATTCCCTCCCTCCCTCTCTTTCTTTTTTCTTTTCCTTTCTCCTCCTGCGATGAGGCTACATTTTAATATTTTAATGTTCCATTATTTTAATGTTGTATTTTATTTTTGTTTTTAAGTTGTAATCATTCATCTTGTTTTTATTATTGCTTGTAAGCCGCTCTGAGCCCGGCCTTGGCTGGGGAGGGCGGGGTATAAATAAATTATTATTATTATTATTATTATTATTATTATTATTATTATTATTATCATCATCATCATCATGGAAAATGCTTAAGGCTTCTTGGTAAAACCTGCTGGGGAAGGCTTTCCTTTGCGGATCATAGAATTGTAGAGTTGAAAGGGACCCTGCAGATCATCTGGTCCAACCCCCTGCAATGCAGGAATCTCAACAAAAGCATCCATGACAGGTGGCCATCCAACCTCTGCTTAAAAACCTCCAACGAAGGAGGGTCCACCATGTTCCCGTTCCACTGTTGAACAGCTCTTACCACCAGGAAGTTCTTCCTGATGTATTGTGGGAATCTCCTTTCTCATAACTTGAATCTGTTGGTTCAGGTCCCAACCTCTGGAGCAGGAGAAAACAAACTTGACCCCCTCCATGTGACGGCCCTTTAGATATTTGAAGATGGCTACCATATCTCCTCTCCGTTCCTCTTTTCCAAGCTAAACATACCTAACTCCCTCATTAGGTTTTCACCCCGATAAGGTTTACTTGGAAGGCATTAGAAACCAATACTTACTGGTTTGTTTTTCCGAAATATCCTGCCCATGTTGGTAACAATTCATTTTGTATATCATGAGAAGTTGATAGTCCAAGCAATTAGGCACATTAGGAAACCAGCAAAACTGTTCTGGGCACCACACACAGTGCAATTAACTGCACACAGAACACTTCTGTCGAACCTAATTTCAGCAGAAGGAGGGAGCCCTTTGGAGGCCAGAGAAAGCCCTCTGTGGGCACATGTGCACCCAAATTGGCAACTGCTAGCTTACATCAGGATTCTACAGCTGCAGGTAGTTGTGAAAGCACCCAGGCCGACTTGCATGGACACCTTTCCACTGAGAGCATGTGCTTTGCAGATGGGTCATTTCCGTGGTTCCTAGCCATGGTAGCTTTGCTGTGTCTCCACAGTTGGAGGCAGCAATGCTTCTAAATCCCAGTTGCTGAAAACCACAGGAGAGGAGTGTGCTCTGGTACCCAGGTCCTGCTTGCAGGATTCCGCCTGGGGAATCTGGTTGGCCACGGTGAGAACAGGATACTGAACTAAAAATGTGTCCTCTTTGGCTCAATCCAGCAGGCTTATATTCCCTTGCATGTGCCGGAACTTGTGCAGTTGTCTTTTTTAGTGAGGTGATGGAGCTCTCCCTTGGAGGCCCACTGTGATCTGCCTGCTTTGCAGGTGGAGGCAAAAGGTGTGTGTGTGTGTGTGTGTGTGTGTGTGTGTGTGTGTGTGTGTCTGATTGGGATGCTACAGCTGGGCTGGATATTGAACTGGCTTGTTGTTAGTGCTTCCTTGGGTCAGATTTACTTAGATACTTTTTTAGTTTGTACAACCTGATTGCAATATATAAATTTAAAAATTGAGGCAGCTTACAAAAGAATATTGAATATCTACATATACAATAAAGCAGGGCTTTTCTGAACCTGCTGAGTTTTCTGTGGAAAAGCAAGTTGGGGGGAGGCAGGGAGCGGCTGCACAGTCCATTTCAAAAATGCTAAGGAGTCCAAATATTTCCTTTTGAACTTTGAACTTCTCATTCTCTGCACTGCAAGCAGAATCAGGAAGGAATCTGCAGTGTGTTATCGGAACAGTCAGACCTCTCCTTTCCCAGTGCTACAGCAGCTTCATTTTTGGATCCTTCAAAATCCATTGTGTTCTCTCTGTCTCTGACAGCTCTTTGGCGCTGCTTTGGGAGCCCAGTATG
Source organism: Podarcis muralis (assembly GCF_964188315.1). Lineage (NCBI taxonomy): Eukaryota > Metazoa > Chordata > Lepidosauria > Squamata > Lacertidae > Podarcis > Podarcis muralis. The sequence continues at coordinate 26,808,987 of NC_135670.1, forward strand.
AAAGCTGCACTCTGCATATGCTCATAAGTCTTCTTCATGATTTATGTTCAAAGACAAAGTCTTGGCCTTGAAAAGAGGCTTCCAGGCCCTGAAGGTTGCTGGAAATCCCTGGAAGGGAGACTGCTCTTGTGCTCGAATCCTGCTTGCTGGTTTCATATAGGCATCTGGTTGGCTGGCTATGAGAACAGGAAGCTGGACTAGATGGGCATTGGCCTGATCCAGCAAACTTTTCTTACGTTCTTATGAAGCTGTCTTCTTTCAGTGAATGGCTGCTCTTTGAGAGGCAGGAGGGACGGGCTTATTCGTCTACATTTTGGAGGATGTTTTCATGTCAGATCGGGGACTTCAAGACATCCCCACCCTTGCTGCAGGTGGGACCCAGTGTTTATTTCCTTTCCCCAACCTTACTTTTTCTGGCTTCAAAGTCTCTCTTGGAAATGGGGCTTACTATTGTCCTTGTGCGAGTCGAAGGGCTAAATGCAGAGCTGCTGAGAACCATGTTCAGGAGCACCGGACTGGCGATGAAACTGCACAGCCATGCCTACCAGTTTAAAATGCAGCACTTTTAAGGAGGGCTGATGTCTTGCCAGTACTTTCTAGATGGGCTGTGCCTTACAGTCAGCCTCCTGCAACCCTCGCTGCTGAGCAAGTGGAGGCTGCATCTTTGTGGGAGCTTGAATGCAACCTTGTTGTTTGCTGGCTGGCATTGTGGGCGCCCAGTAGGTCTCCTACGGATGTTCTGGGACTTACCAGGGAGTTTGCCTCTCCTCCCCCAGCGTCCCAGGAGCGAGTCAGCAAGGCCTTTCCCTTCCTCTCTGTGTGACGTGCTGAAACCCTCCCCTCTCCTCCCTCCCTCCTGGCAAGATGAGTCACGGCAGTCAAGAAGGCATGACCCCAACACTGCCTCACAGGCTGACCGTTTGCCAGGAGCGGGAAGTCTTGATTGTTCTGATACTGCTATCTCCTCCTCCTCCTCGAGTCACCAGAGCATGCTCATTTCCTCACCCCAGTGCTCCAGGCCCTGCAAAGAAGCACAAATGGGAGATAGAAGCCAGCCTGAGGATAGCCCTGAACCACAGAGGGGATATTCCCCTGGCTCATTCCCTTGCCCTCAAATTGGCCACAATTCAGCGCAAGAATTGCTGTTACCAGGCTGTCTTCTGCTTCCATCTTGGCCTGAAAGTGATAGTTTCTGATTTGTGATTCAAGGACCCGCCACCCGCTTGGGGATAAGAAAGACACATGGACACAGTAAAAAAGTAAAAAAGGCCACAACTTTATTGATTGCAGCATGTGAGAGGTATTGGCTTAGGCATTGGATAAAACAACAGAGCGTGACTCCACCCCCTCAGGGAGGGGTGAGTCTAACAAGGGTTAACCTCCAGTGGGAGGAGGCTGTTGATGCAAATACAACTGAAAGCTCCCCCTGATGTCACTGGGGGTCGTGCCATGGCCCTAGCCACCAGCAAGGGCGTTGGACAGAATCCACGACCGCTGGATTCCTTTACTGGAATACCCACAAAGTGGAGGGGTAGGTGATGGCCACACCCTGCCCTCCAATACACAAACATATTCCAATGCCTAACCGCCAATACCTAAAAGTTGTGACGATTTGCTACGAGGTAGGGGAAAAACCAAGTGGCCGGTGCCAATTTGCCAGTTGGATAAAAATTCCTACCAGGCCCCTTGGACAACCAAGGCAATCAACCACAGGTCCATAGCAATATCAAGAACCAAGCAATGAACTAAAGGGTGGGTGGGTGGGTGATCTGACGAAAACCAGCAGCGGAATGAAAGGGAAGTGCTGCCGCGGCCACATGTCAGTGGCAAAACCCCGCCCCCAAGCCTCCACCTGATTGGTTGGCTACCTGGGGGCATGGCGTGGCATTCAGGCCAGCTGGGCAGGGGCTGGAATGCCCCCACCAACCCGGAAACAGCTTCTGCTCACAATTCCTCCCCTCTGTAAGGCGGAGAGGCTTTGCCTAATGAGGGAGCTGTCCTGGGTTGTTCCCCCTCACCTCTTTCACGCTTACTCACAAACTTACTCAGCTTCCTGCATGTCGGAGCCAACCTGAGTCCAGGTGGCTAGTTGTCTCGTGGCTGCATAGGTCCAAATCATGGCTTGCCACATTCTGGAAAATATCATCAAGGAGGGCTATGGAGAACAAGTGCCTGGATACCTATGGAAGCATCCATGCATCCAATCCCGCATGCTGAAGTTTTCACCTTGCCCGAGATGTGTGAGTTGGCCCAGAGAATGACTGCGAATGCACAGCAGACCATTACTCTATTTGTCTTGTGTTGGTGATGGGGAGAAAGCACAGCTGACCTTGCTCTGTAGGCACCTGGCAACACACCAAACTATCCTCTCCAAGGGCAACTCTCTTATTTCCAAGCAGCCACAATGGAAAGGGGCGGGAGCAGCTGGGGATTGTCAGCGTTGCTGCAGCGAGTGCCGTCGAAGCACAAGAACGCATTTGCACCTCAAGATGAAAATCTGGTTGGCAGCGTGGGCTCGTTTGCCATGCCCCAAAGGAGCGGAGCTTATTTGCTGTCTCCTCCATATTCATCTGCTCCTTAAAAATATTAAATGAGGGCTTTGGATTGCCAAGAGGGGCCTTGCTTTATGGCCCTCTGCGGGTGAATCCTCCCCTTCCTCAGAAGTTGACTGCAAAGCTCACCCGTGTGTATTCGTCTGGCATCTTTACTTCTACAGTCCTTGGGGGGAAATGAGCGCACATGGATGGCAAAGACATTAATGCAGGCTGGCATCTCGGAAGGATCTGAGTAGCAAGGGAAGCATGGAGGCCCCTCCAAAATGGATTCTGCTTGTCCTTGACAGGGATGGAGACTGGAATGGTTTGCTAGCAAGCAGCTCCTAACCCTGACTGGACTCGGCCTTTTGTAAAAATACCGTATTTTTTGCTCTATAAGACTCACTTTTTCCCTCCTAAAAAGTAAGGGGAAACGTGTGTGTGTGTTATGGAGTGAATGCAGGCTGCGCAGCTATCCCAGAAGCCAGAACAGCAAGAGGGATCGCTGCTTTCGCTGTGCAGCGATCCCTCTTGTTGTTCTGGCTTCTGAGATTCAGAATATTTTTTTCTTGTTTTCCTCCTCCAAAAACCCGGTGCGTCTTATGGTCTGGTGCGTCTTATACAGCGAAAAATACGGCACTTTAAGATGAGTCAGCCACAGGAGAGCCCAAGAAAGTTGTGGTAGCTTCAGTGCAAACTGTTATGTTGGAATAGACCCAGATCCAAAACATTTACTGTGGAAACTCTAGAGAAGAAGCTCCTGCATTGTATCTTCTGTCTTTGATACCTGAAGAATCGTTGTTCTGTGAGAATAATTCCCACTGAACCAAAAATAGTGGGGAATCTGCAACTTTTCACAGATAGGAGAGAATCTTAGAGGAAATCTGAATTACTGGCTCGAGAAAATATGTACAGATGGTGCTGTTTATATATTTGCTAATAAGGAGTGCGTTGTGAGTTGAATTTGCAAACGACATCTGTTCTAAATGGATCTATACCCCTTAGCAGGGCTGTGTGCAATAAGAAAGCCACGGAGAACCTTTTAGTTAGCATATCCTTCCCTCCAATGACTAGTCAGCATTCTGTACCAGATACCAATATTTACATTTGCTAATAAATTGCCATGTTTCTCTTTACCCAGCCTCTTCTGCTTTGCGCTGGTGGTAGATCTGGATACCTGCAATATTTATATTTGCCAATAAATGAGGGATCCCCTTCCTTATCTCTTCTTTGTCCTAATAGCACTTCATAGCATCCTGAAACCTTTATGTCCCTTAGAGAGGCTAACCCAGTGACACTTGCAGAGCTCCCCCTGAAGACAGACTTTTGGAGGAAAAAAATTCATGCTTTTTTTTTGGCCTCTCTTGACATCCAGCCTGGAGAAGAACTTTCTAGAGTACTCTAATGCTTGCTTATAGCCTTGTAATGTTCTTGTGCATCCTAATAAAATGTATTGCCTTACACTGGCTTTGAGCTGCTAGTATAGTCAAAGCCATTTGGTTAAAAAGGGTAAGAGTTTTTGCCAGTTTGTGAAGTTGGAGAATAGTTTTATGCTGCCCTCTGCTGGCCTTGTAGTAAACTCACTGTAAAACAGTTGCAGATAATATTTGCTTTTATGAAGAAACTAGGAGTAGGTGCCTAGTTGTACCTCCTTTCTGGAAGAAAACAGAAATAACTTGGTTTTGGACAAATCCTTGGAGATAGTAGATGCTAACACTATAATTAGCCACATACCTATCCAATAAGTTTTTTCAGAAGGGCAGAAAATGTGGGCTTCACCAAACCACACTAGCAGCAAAATGAATAATCTCTGGACACTGGAATTCCCAAGCCACACTGGGTATTGCAGGCTTCGTGTAGGAGGCCCTGCAGCTGGCAACACATGAGAAAGTAAGTCCTGTTCCAACAAGATACAAAGAAATGGGCTTTCAGGGAGTTTAGAGATCTTCCAGAATGCCTGTCCACATATGTAGACACAAAATTTGCACAGAGACTATGACAGCTGCTGTTCATTGAGCATTCATTCTTAAAATGTTTGTACTGAGGTTATATGACATTATGTCAAGTGATTGTTGTACTGCTTGTTCCAGTGCATTTTCCAGTTACTCTCCTTACTGCAAAAGTCTGATTTTTTAAAAACAAAACCCAACAGCAACAGTTTTGTTGCATAAGGGTGCTGAACACAGTTTAATTGTGCAGCCTAAATTTGCTTATAATTTTTAAAATTTTGTCAAATAGTGACTTGTCTCAGTTCTTGGGACTCTTTGTCAAATGACACCTTCAATGGAGTCTGGAGACACAATGCAAAATCTAGAACCGTTCAAACCTGCCTTTTGCTTTCACTGTTAATGGCCCACCATATTCTCATGAGTCCCTTTGTGGAACTGTTGGGTTGGTATTGAAGGCCAGCCATTGTAAACTCTTTAAACTAGCTGAGAGCTTTGGTCTATTATGCTGGTGCTGCAGTGCCCCAAGGTTTATTTTATTTGCTGTTTTCTTTGTTGTTGTGTTTTATATTCTCTTCATCTTGTGTAACTCGAAAATATCAGCAAAACACTTGCCTTCTATTCATTTGCTCTTTTACCATTACTTACCTACTTAAATCCTTATTGGACTAATTAATTACTATATATTTTATCATTCACGTCTTGATAAATGGTTGAAAGGCAGATAGATATAAGGCTATCACTATAAATGAGGTTAGTAGAGGAACCATAGGGGGCAGTTAGGGAAGGAAATTGTTTAAAGCTTGTGAAAGCCATTATCATCATCATCATCATCATCATCATCATCATCTAAAGAGAAGGACAAAGCTAGCAATGCAAGGAAGTTGCAAGTTACAAGGCAGATTCCCTCCTGAAGCTGCCTGTCCTTGAATGAATTCTGACACAAACGTTGTGGTTGCCACATGGAAATGCTTCAAAATAACAGTAGCTGTACATGGGAACAGTATTCCTTGCCAGCTGCTTATCGTCATGCGGAGGGTCTGTGCAAGCCAGTATCTGCCAGCGAGGTGCCACCCTGGCATCAGAGGTTCTCACCATGTGACTGGGCTGGAAAACATAAGCCGCCTTGCGCTTTGTCAGACCCACTCAACTGCATGGACCAGTTCCTCAATTACATCCAGTTGCCTCCAACTTCTACCCTGTGCTGAATCCTTCCTTGGTCTGATCCTGTAGCTCCCTATCACATCTTTTCTCCTCCAGTTCCCCAGCACCTTTATTTCATAGGAACATAGGAAGCTGCCTTATGCATAGTCAGGCCATTGGTCCATTTAGCTTAGTATTGTATACACTGACTGGCAGTGCCTCTCCTGGGTTTCAGACAGGGCAATTCCCAGCCCTATGGGGAAATGTTGGGGATTGAACCTGGGACCTTCTGCATGCAAGGCAGATGCCCTACCACTGAGCTATGGTCATTCCCATGGGACACCAACTTTTGTCCATGGGCCTTCCTCATTACAGCAAGTCTAGGGAGCTTGTCAGTGGGCCCCTGCTGGGGTATTGTGGGGAGGGCCCTCAGCTGATGCCCAGGCAGGCCAGCTCTTGATGCTGGCCTTGGCAGTGGCCAACATCTGTCCCTTGTCCCAGTCTCCATTTCTGACCCTTGCCTCTCCCTTCCTTTTTTTTGGCAGCACCGTCAGCTCATGAAGGACAGTTTCATGGTGGAGTTGGTCGAGGGAGCCCGTAAGCTGCGCCATGTTTTCCTCTTCACCGATCTGTTCCTGTGTGCCAAGCTCAAGAAGCAGATTGGAGGGTGAGGCTCTCCTGGACGGGCTCCATGTGAAGAACCATGTGTATACATTGCATAAGGGGGTGGGGAGGAAAATATTTAAGAAGAGCTGGGCAACTGCCAGGTGCAACAGAGGCAAAGCACCAAACTGGAGCAGAAGTGATCCTCCCAATGGAGAGGCCAGCCCTTGTTCTTCTCCAGCTCAGATGCCTCTGAACATGTGCAGGGTGCCTTTCCATTACCTCTGAGAAACTGCAGACATCCAGATGAGGAGGGAGGACTTTCACTTAAGAGGGTGCAACTGCCAAGCATGTTTGAGCTCCTCTCTTTGGTTTGGAACCTCCCAGATTGATTGATTGATTGATTACTGTCTGTGCTGCTGCATAGGGGCCTGCCCTTGGAAGTTGGAGCTGGTGGTAGTATACCATATATGGTGGTAGTACACCATATAGCGGAAAGAGCATACAGTCGTACCTTGGTTTTCAAACAGCTTAGTTCTCAAACATTTTGGCTCCCGAATGTCGCAAACCTGGAAGTGACTGTTCCTGTTTGTGAACTATTTTTGAAAGCCGAACGTCCGACTGGCCTTCCATGGCTTCAGATTGGCTGCAGGAGCTTTCTGAAGCCGTGCTTTGGTTTTCAAATGTTTTGGAAGTCAAATGGACTTCCGGAATGGATTCTGTTTGACTTCCAAGGTACGACTGTATATGTCAGTCAGAGAGCCATGTCCTCCTCACACTGGCCACTTCCATGGAAACCCAAGTTTATTTCCTTGTATTTCAACACATTTTTCCTGACTTGGGTGTTAGCATTCATCTCAGGAAAATGAACATGCGAAAGGCTTCCAAAGGCCAGATGGGTTTTAGAGCATTCTGGAAGGTGTTTAGGCAAGTTGTCAAAAGGAAAGATTCCTTTTGTAGTATGGGCCTGTAATGCTGGAATGCATAAGGCAGGGAACAGATTACCCTGGCTAAACTTTGGGGCTGCTTCAGGGAGGAGGACATCGTCCTGCAATTCTGTGGGGGCTAAGCTGCTTAAGGGGAGCAGAGGGGCAAGCTGGCTAACACTCTGCTTTCCTACTTGCAGGAAAAGCCAGCAGTATGACTGCAAATGGTACATTCCACTCTCAGACCTCAGCTTTCAAATGGTGGACGACTCAGAGGCAGTGCCGAACATCTCCCTTGTGCCAGATGAGGAGCTGGATGCTATGAAGATCAAGATTTCTCAACTGAAGAGTGACATCCAACGGGAAAAAGTAAAAGCAGAGGGGAGGAGGAGAATCAGAAATACGAATAGTGCTTGGCGGTTATATCTGTTTTCAATGTTATATTAACAACCTTTCCAACAGCCTCTGTAAGAGGCGTAGGATGAGAGGTACTGCTTTGCCTCATTGCGTGGCTTTGTAGAGATTTGAACTAGGAACTTAAGTTTCATAGCCAGTGTGCTACTCATTGGCTCATGTTTATGCCTCCCCCACCCCTTTTCAGGGAGCAGCTGGCAATACTGTTACCCCACCACCAATTGCTCGGCTAAGCATTCCTGCAACAAAACAGCCTTCCCAGTCCTGCTTGGGTTGTGCTCAGCCCAGTCAGCTGGTATGAAGCACCCATTCCTGAACGTACAAAAGGCAATATAGTGTGAGAGGCTTTCTGCTGTAGGAAAGATTGGCTACACTTTGAGCCAAACTCAGAATTAGGGATGGTCCACTTCGAGCATCCGGAAGTGTGAACACTGTTTAGCTGCTGCCTCGAGCTCATATCCTTCTCACCGAATGGCTGAGTGGTGCTAGTAGCAGTGGCAAGAGCAGGCAAAGATGAGCGTGGAGCTCTCACTGGGGGTATCCTCCACTCCTTCCCTAGCACCCATGTGAGTGAGGGCTGCTACTGCTGCCAGGGGAGTCCCTTTCACATGTTTGTTGGGCTCCTCATTCCAGAAGCCCTGAGGTGGGCAGTTTCCAGGCTGGGTTGTAGGAGCAGACTTCTGGGTTAAGGATGTAGGTGAGGGTCACATGGGCAGGAAGCATAATGCCAGACAGAGCATAAAGGTAAAGGGACCCCTGACCATTAGGTCCAGTCGTGGCCGACTCTGGGGTTGCGGCGCTCATCTCGCTTTACTGGCCGAGGGAGCCAGCGTACAGCTTCCGGGTCATGTGGCCAGCATGACTAAGTCGCTTCTGGCGAACCAAAGCAGCGCACGGAAATGCCGTTTACCTTCCCCCCTGGAGCGGTTCCTATTTATCTACTTGCACTTTGACATGCTTTCAAACTGCTAGGTTGGCAGGAGCAGGGACTGAGCAACGGAAGCTCACACCATCGCGGTGATTCGAACCGCCGACCTTCTGATCAGCAAGTCCTAGGCTCTGCAGTTTAACCCACCGCGCCACCCGAGTCCCAGATAGAGCATAGGCACCATTATTATTATTATTATTATTATTATTATTATTATTATTAAAGCTTGTTAATTGCTTCATACAATTAACTCAGAGCAACTTACATATGGCAAAAGGCGCAAAAAAACATGAAAAACAAAATAATTAAAAGGTAATCAAACCATGAAAACAATCCCTCCATCCCCTAAGAAAAGTCACACCACCCTAAAGAGCCCCCAAAGGAATACCGCCAGGAGCTGCAAAGGAAAACGCAGACTCAAACAGAAGAGAAACATCTTTGCATGGTGCCAAAAATATGTCTGTGGCAATGCTAGGCAAACCTCCCTGGGAAGAGAATCTGATAGGGGGCTACTACTGAAAAGGCCCATTGCTTTGTTGGCATGGGCAACTTTGTATGGGAAAATATATTCCTTGGGGTCCTGAATCATGTAAAGCTTCATAGGTTAAAACCAGTACCCCCACTTCTGGTTTAAGGAACCTAAATATTGAGATTCTTGTGAACCTCAAGTTCCTGCATCTGTTGAGTTGTAAAAGAACACGATCTCATTACCTCTTGGGTTTTTTCCTTCCTCAGAGGGCTAATAAGGGCAGCAAGAATATGGAGAGGTTGAAAAAGAAGCTTTCGGAGCAGGAATCCTTGCTTCTACTGATGTCTCCTAACATGGCATTCCGAGTGCATAACCGCAATGGCAAGGTGAGAGGCCTTGTGGGCATCTCAGCTCACTGGCAAAGAATGGGGTCTGAATGGGGCTGAACAGAGGAACCATGAGAGATGGAGTTTAGTTCATGGCGTCTTGCACATGCCCCATAAAAACTGAGTGAACAGAGCATGCCTGTTGCACACTTAGTGCTCACTAAGGAAGCAGCAAAATGAATCAATGGCTGCTTTCATTTTTTATTGTTATTATTATTTATTAAATCTGCATACTGCGCTGCATCCGAGGATCACAGGGTGGTTCACAACAGAAAATTTACTCCCATAGTATAATGAATGCAAAAAAGACCATTATCTCTGAAGCTGAAGGCTGGCAAATTAGAACATTAAGCGCAGCTGCTAGTTAATGGCGCAGGATCTTGTGATCTTTTGGGAGCTCTTTGTAATTGAATAGAATATGGGCAGAGCTGATGGCAGGCTGTGTAAACCCTTGCAAGGGAAACAGACTCTGGATTAAATGCTCTGTGCACTTTGTACCCTCAAAGACAGATGGCTTTGTTGACGTCATGCAAGTCTTAGCTATTTATGTTGACACTGTTTAGACCTTCACCAAGATTTTCCAAACACAGGGAACTATTTTCTTCACATGTCACAAAATATATACATTTATATAAAAAACATTTCAACACTACCTGAAATGAACAACCTGGCAAGAAGGCAAGCATGCAAATGGCTGGTTTCTTTTGTTTGGAAAAAAAAAGTTCATCAGCCTAAAAAAGGAAGAACAGAAAATTATAACCAGATTTTTTTTTTTTAAGAAAAGACAAAAGACTGCAGCACTATGCATTTAACAGACCAACAGGTGAAAGGTTATTTTCACTGTACAATGAAGAGTACGGTGGTACCTTGGGTTAAGAATTTAATTCGTTCTGGAGGTCCGTTCTTAACATGAAACTGTTCTTAACCTGAGGTACCACTTTTAGCTAATGGGGCCTCCTGCTACTGCTGTGCCGGCACCACGCGATTTCTGTTCTCATTCTGAGGCAAAGTTCTTAACCTGAGGCACTATTTCTGGGTTAGCAGTCTGTAACCTCTGAAGCATCTGTAACCTGAAGTGTCTGTAACCCGAGGTACCACTGTACTGTTAGCATATACCCCTAAGACACCAAACCTCAGGACATCATTCCTAGATGGTACAACTCAATGGCTGCTTGAGCCAAAACTTGTAGAGTAAGACACATGAAGTTGATTTTTACTGTTGCAGAAAATTAAATAAAAATTGGGTGGCAGGGATATATGTTGGCTGTATTATGAACTTTGTATAATCTTATTTTAACACTTTAGAATTGTTCTTTTTATATATAATTTAGCTGTTGGATAAGGTAATATAAAATAAATAATCCTTGGGCCTCTTTTTCTCTGTCACTCAGAGTTACACATTCCTCATCTCATCTGACTACGAACGGGCAGAGTGGCGAGAGATCATCCGGGAGCAGCAGAAGAAATGTACGTGCCTATGCTCTGACTTCCCTAGGTGTGACCAGCAGGCATCCTGGGCTTGGAGAAATCAGAGGGGGGATCTGGGGGCTGGCCCTTCTGCCTGTCTAAGGCTGAACGTGCCACTCTTCTGTGAGAGGGTTGCCAAATGTCCCATGTGCAGATGTGCGGGCCTTTCTTGACTGTGGTCTGGGTCAGATACAGATGTGTTTCTGTGAATCAGCACCTTCCAGGTGCTTCCCCTCCACTCCAGTGAGACCCCAAGGATGGGGACTCCCAGCATGCTGTCCTCATTTAGGAAGAAACTTCTACAGTTCTGTGCTCAGTATTGTTGCAGTGATGCTACCTAGTCCAGCCATCATTCCCAGTAAGGAGCAGGTAACTTGTTGAGGGAGATCTCCAGGTTTATTAGAAGAGGGCCTTTCCTCTGTGAGAAAAGGCTTCTGCATGATTCCCACATGTGGCAAATTGTTTGGTAGGAGTTGGCTATCTGCTTGGCCTTTTCTAGGATAACCGGGAATCGTAGTATTCTATTCCCAGGATCATTTCTGAGGATCCCTTATGGATGTCTTTGTGGCAATAATACTCAAAGCAAAGAGGTCAGCATTACCGGCCTACACCTTTCTTCCCAAGTTTGCAGGAGATTAAAAGCCCATTCTCCTCTGAACTGTAGGTTTCAAAAGCTTCTCGCTGACTTCCGTGGAGCTCCAGATGCTGACAAATTCCTGTGTGAAACTTCAGACTGTGCACCACATCCCCCTCACGATAAACAAAGAAGGTGAGAACCCTGGAACCAGTTGGCCTCATCTGCCATTGCTCTGGCTATCTTGCCTCCAACAGTGGGCAGCACTCAGAGGGACGATTTCCAAGTGGCTGCTAGTGTCTAATGTGTGTGTTGGATGTAGACCATTGCATACCAATAATAGTACACAGTCCCAGTTCACTTCCCAGGCATAGGCATGGAGCCAGCCATCAGCTTTAGTCGTCGTAATGGTGAAAAACAGTGTCTTAAAAAGGCAGTGGCTCACTCTCAGTCCAGAAGCCCTTTTCATGCTCCCTGGATTTTGGGATATTGCATAGTCTAATTTCTTATGCTCAGAGCTATAAACATTATGAAACTAAATTTCCATAGATTATGGAACAGATCTTTTCCCCAAGCACAATAACATACATAGGAGGTTGTTAAATCTGGGATAAATGTGCTTATGGTCTTTAAACACACACATTCACGCCACAGAAATTGAATTTAACAGATATAGGGGGATTTAATCTGTCTTTCCCACTGAACTCCCAGAGCCAGTTTAACGATCACATTTATATGTTTTTGAACACAGATGATGAGTCCCCTGGTCTCTATGGGTTCCTGAACGTCATTGTCCATTCAGCCAGCGGCTTCAAGCAGAGCTCAAGTGAGTAGTTGCATGGTAGCTGTGGGTGAGTGCAAAGAGCTGGAATACCGTCATGCTAAGTATGATTTGGGACGTGGGTGGCGCTGTGGGTAAAAGCCTCAGCGCCTAAGGCTTGCCAATCGAAAGGTCGGCGGTTCGAATCCCCGCAGCGGGGTGCGCTCCCGTTGCTCGGTCCCAGCGCCTGCCAACCTAGCAGTTCGAAAGCACCCCTGGGTGCAAGTAGATAAATAGGAACCGCTTACTGGCAGGAAGGTAAACGGCGTTTCCGTGTGCTGCGCTGGCTCGCCAGATGCAGCTTTGTCACGCTGGCCACGTGACCCGGAAGTGTCTCCGGACAGCGCTGGCCCCCGGCCTCTTAAGTGAGATGGGTGCACAACCCTAGAGTCTGTCAAGACTGGCCCGTACGGTATGATTTGGTGGTGTGGCTAGCAACCAAATGAAAGCCCCACTCTGGATTCAAGCAGGCCTCTGGTTGCCCACAGGGAAACGCCGGTGCTGCTGCCATAACAATGGAATATAATCAAAACAAAAAAATTCCTTCCAGGAGCACCTTAAAGACCAACTAAGTTAGTTCTTGGTATGAGCTTTCGTGTGCATGCACACTTCTTCAGGTATCTTCTTCAGGTGCTACTGGAAGGAATTTTTTTGTTTTGACTATGGCAGACCAACACGGCTACCTATCTGTAAATGGAATATAATGTTATAGAAGTGGATGGGAGACCCTGAAGAGTTGCAGCCAGTCAGTGTAAACAGTACTGAGCTAGATAGACCAAATGCTCTGTATTGGTTTAAGGCAGCTGCTTCCTATGCTCCTTTGTTGTCTGGCTTCTTGCACAGCCCAATCAATGCACTTTCTCTCTGCAGCTATATAGCTGGCACACATATGAAGGTGGTGGTTGCAGCACACCTAGTTGGCATTTTTGTGGCAGTCAGGAGAGTTGACCTTTGGAGGGCTCAAGGGAGGGTGGCCAGCTGGCCTCCCATCTGGTAAATTCAGCCTATGCCGCTGTCTGGCAGGGGGGGGTGTTTCTGTGTGGGGAGTCTATCCTGGAAGCCTTTTAAAATGCACAGTAGTGACAGCTTGGTGACTGACGCCTGGCATGTTAGGAAGGTCTTCGGCGACAGAATGAAATTTAATAAATTCTTCCATCATTTGTGGTTGGGTTTTACAAATCAACCTTGTGGGATAATTGTCAGGCATGAGAATGAGCTTGCAATATAATCTTTACCTTGGAGTGGTTCTGGAAACTGAGACACTTGAGGAGAGAAGAGCAGCCCTTATGCTCCAAATATCAGTGTCAGCAGAGACCACCATGAGACTAAAGGAAGCACCCTACTCTGGGAGGTACTCCAAAGTGTAGATCAATGTTGCATGGACCAAACAGCAGTCAGATTGCGTGTGAGCACATGGTCTGATCCAGCTGACCAAGGAAACGGCAAGAGATGCTTAGTGACCCTAACCGAGCCATTGCTTCTTTGTCATCCTCCTCCCAGACCTCTACTGCACTTTAGAAGTGGATTCCTTTGGGTACTTCGTGAACAAGGCAAAAACGAGAGTTTACAGAGACACAGCAGAGCCCAACTGGAATGAGGTAGGCTGTAGTGGTGCTCTGGGCTTCCTCTGATCACCACCTCTCATAGAGTCTTTGACAAGAGGAGGCCAGTGGTTCTGTTTGTACAGATTTAAATTGCTTTCTCCTTACGTGGTGCATCAGGGAGGTTCCTGTATGTTCCTGTAGGATATTTTTTGTCATGGCCTGCTCCTAATAGGATGGGACCTTCATCTTACTGCCACTGTCTGCATACAAATGGTTCCAAGAATTAATCCCATTTGAAAAGTGGTCATAATGAAATTCAGCTGTCTAATTTGGGGGCCAAGTGTGGCAGTGCCCTTATGGTCCCCTCCCATTTGTTTCAGTAAGGCGGGGGGAGAGACATCCTTTTGGATGTCCCCCTCTATAGGCATCAAACTGTTTTGATCTAAATCCACCTCTTTGAAAATTCAGCAGGAGAGCATATTGAGTCTTAGATGTGAATGCCACAGTTGCATCTTGTATGTGGAAAGAGTCCCATCAGAGGAAAAAGCAGGGTATAAATAAATAGTATAAAAACAACAACAACTGACCACCATCACAACTGACTTGCAGCATTAACTGAGTGGGGAAAGTTCAAGGCCAATGCTGTGACTTGCTTAGAGTGGTTAGTCTTGGGCTGTATCCCTGAGGGCTGCTTTTGAGTAACAGTGATTCAGGCAGCTCCATTGAATTTGTTTTGAGTGACTTATGAAAGTGAAGGGGAAAGTAGCCAGAAGCAGAACAGTCTCTCTTTTGAGAACTGGGCAGTGGCACAGCTTGCAAGAGGAGCTGCCTCTATTGCTGTTTTTTATTCTAGTACAGCCTTCCTCATCCTGGTTTCCTGTAGATATTACGGACTACAATTCTCATCAGCTACTATGGATGTTCTGTCCGGGGATGTTGGGAATTGCACTCCAAAACATTTGGATGATGCCAAGATGGAGAAGACTGCACTAGAGGGTTTCAGTGTTCTTATTTAGAGACCTATTACAATAGTTTAGCTCATCAAGATTTTTATTTTGTTTAACAAAGTGTACATGCCACTTACTCTTTATAAAACCTCTAAGAAGTTTACAAAAGATCTTTCCTCAGGAAATATGGAAGTTGCAGTATCTTTCCTGGCAAAGCCAAGAATTTGTCTCCCTCTGGAACAGACCCAAGGGTGTGACAGTCATCCTTCACATATATCTTATGGTCTAGTCCTCTCAAAGGTTTTTTATGTCCATGTTTTAATTGTATTTTACAATTGTAATTTACTTGTAATTAATTGTATTTTACAATTAATTGTATTTTTAAGTTTTTAATACCTTTCATTGTTTCATATTGCATTTTTATTGCTGCCTTTCTTATGTTAGGGGGAGGCTCCATAAGTTTAGTTCATAAAAAGCCCACCTCCCGTTGCCAGCAAAGTGCACAACCCCTCCTTGGGGAACTATCTTATAGATTTATAGATTATACAGACAGAAAACTGTTTTGATTGCGCAGAAGTTGTTCCCCAGGTGGAAACCAGAATGAGACAAAATCTTCAGGGTGCCCTTTCATGATTTCCGAAGAAATCTCTGATGTTAGGACTTTGAGAGCTACAGCATGGGCAGCCAGTGTGGTGCCTGCCAGATGTTGTTGGACTACAGAATCTATCATCTCTGTCCATTGGCCATGCTGACTGGGGCTTATAGGAGTTGTCCAAAGCATCTAACTATCCTTGCTATGAAGAGTGAATCTCGACTAACTCAACTGCTGTTCTCCTGCTGCAGGAATTTGAGATAGAACTGGAGGGTTCACAGACACTGCGAATCTTGTGCTACGAGAAGTGTTACAACAAAACCAAGCTTACCAAAGAAGATGGAGAGACCACAGACCGAATCATGGGCAAAGGCCAAATCCAGGTGGGCTGTTGGAATATATATATATATTTGTAAAGGCAAGATGGCCATGTTTCTTTAAAGCATAGGGTCAGGAACAGGTGGCCTTTCAGATGTTGGACTCCAATCCCCATTGACCCAACCCAGAATGGTCAGTGGTGTTGGGAACATCTGGAGGGTTGCAACTTCCCCATCCCTAATTTAGAGCATCATATCTGTACAGGATATCTGGGCTCCATGTGCATTGATCCACAACCCATAAAAGGCAAAATGGGAGCAGCCATGGTCACACAGAAAGGTGGTGAGAATCCCAATGTAGCAATGCTGGCTGGGGCTGATGGGAATTGGAGTCCAAAACTTGTGGAGGGCACCAGCTTGGGGAAGACTGCAGTAAGAAGTAAACGGAGAGGAGTGACTGAAAGCAGGCTACCCCCCCCCCCCCTGTTTGGAGGACATGCTCATCTGAATAAACCACTTAGGTGTTTGATCAGCCTTTGGTCTTTTCCTGATGATATATTTCTTCATATCAAAGCATGCCCTTGAGAAAATCTAGTGTTCTTTCTTTGGAACTTGTAAGACCTCTAGATGATGTCAGACATGAAGTTTTCCATCCCTCTCTCTGCTAGAGCTGGGTATAAATTATTCTTGCTTAACTATCCAATTGTGTGTTGCTAATCCTCTATTATCTTGACTGGAAATCTCACCCTCTCACTTCTGGGATTTGTGAATCATGCAGCTCTTTGTATTGTGGTGAATGCAGTGAGCCTTGGTGACTAGAGCTAGGGCTGTTTATTAGCTTTACCTCTCTCTCTCTCTGTGTGTGTGTGTGTGTGTGTGTGTGTGTGTGAGAGAGAGAGAGAGAGAGAGAGAGAGAGAGAGAGAGAGAGTGTGAGAGAGAGAGAGAGAGAGAGAGAGAGAGAGAGAGGGAGAGGGAGAGGGAGAGAGGGTGGTTGAATAGGAAGGAAAGCCATCAACTGACTCTGTGTTTGGAAAAGCACGGCTGTTTTCCCCAGAAGCAACAGGCAGCAAATTAATGTTTCCTGTTCCATCATTTGGTCTCTCCGTCTCTGGAAAATGAGCAGCTCTTTTCTTTTGTTGGGGTTTACGGTTTATTTGCTGGAGGTTTCTGTAGAATGTTTACATTGGAATTTGGAGGTTTTGCTTGGAATGTAATTCTCTTAAAGACCTCCAGCTTTTCATTCATGCTACAGATTGAAGCTACTTGCTGTCACTCTGCAGAGTATGTATGTCACTTCCTGTAGCATTTGGTGTCACTGTTAAAGTGAAATCCAAGGTGTGTTCTATGTGCTCCTTCAGTTTTTAAGCTCATTTTGCAGATTACAGTGGTACCTCTGGTTGTGAACGGGATCCGTTCCGGAGGCCTGTTCGCAACATGAAAAGCCCGCAACCTGAAGCGCTGTATCTGTGCAGGTACACGGCACAATTTGGCGCTTGTGCGCATGCAGTGAACCCGGAAGTAAACCTTTCTGGTACTTCCGGGTCGCCACAGGACACAACCTGAAAAAACGTAACATGAGGTATGACTGTAGTCCACCTACTGGACCTCTTAACTTCTTACCTGTCACATTTGTACATATACTCTATCTGATGGAGTAGAACCCTGTGAAAGCTTCTGTCACATCTGTTATGGTAATAAGAACATAAGACGATCCCTTGCAGATTTCCTGGTCAAATTAAGAACTCTTTCCCACTAAAACAAACTTGGCTGCCCTTCAGCTGCTTTGGCCTACAACTCCCATGTCGCATGACTGTATGCTAGAGCTCATGGGAGCATTACTGTACTGCCTGAGGCTGACGGGAGTTGTAGTTCAAAACCGCTGGAGGGTACCAGATTGAAGAAGGCTGCACTAAATCAACAAGGCAGTAGCTATGCAGAAAGTGTACATACTCCTCTTGCTGTTCAGCAGAACCCAGATGGTGCAAAGTTGGTGATCTAGATGTGACACTAGCTCCTAGCTGCAAATTCATATTTTCAGCAGTCATATTTATTTGTACTATGATAAAGTCTCTAACTGTAGGATTAGCAAGACCTCTATTCAGTAGTTCTACTTCAGCAAATTTTCTACTTGTCTCTAGTTCACACTGTGGTCTTCAGCCCCTAAAATATCTGCATTTCTTTGCCAAGATTTCTTCTAGCAGTGTCTTTCAAATCTCATTCTGCAGTTTAACATAAGCAAGTGAGCAGATTTTCTGGCATGTATAGATCTTTCTAGTCTCTCTTTGGCGATCTTGTTGGTTTTTCAGAATACATGCTGCGATAGAGTCTGAGAATGTTTGTGTGGGTAGAAACATAGCTATCTCAGCATTCCATAACTGAACTAATAGTATCTTTGACTTGTTACTACCGAGATTAAATGGACACGTGCATTTTAATCCCATTTCTTCATGATTTTGGCAGCATACAGGGTCCTCCTTTTTGAGAAAGCACCAAATGTGCTTGGGGTTCTTTGGCTACAAGTTAACAATCTAGATACTTTTTATCTTCAATCCTTACAACTGCATTGTGGTCTGTGAGATGAAGAAGCCCTCCCACAAAGCCAGCTGGCAAGCGGATTTCACTTTAGGGCAGGGAAATCATGTTGCTTTGTTGCAGGGAAATCATGTTGCCCAAAGTGTCCATGCAGAACAGTTGTCCTCCACACGGGTGATTCATATGGGATTTCTACTCAGTCACACTATAAACAGGATTAAAAGAGTGACATTTATGTCTGTTAAAACTGTTTGCTACCCACTTTTTTGTTTTTATTTCCAGACTGGCTGGCTAGTCTGCCTTTCCCCACTGCACCACCCTTGTTGATCATCTAAGCAGCTTGTCTGGCCAGCTTGGAATGGCAAAGCTGCTGTTACGGAATGTAATTCATTTAAACATATCCTTCCTGTTGTATCTTTGTCATTCCTCCCAGTGGCCTTATCAGGGCTGATATTTCCTCCTCCAATGGGCCAGTTAAATATTTTTTTTCCGAATCTTCTGTTTTTAGCTGCTTATTGTTTAGGTTCTTTAATAGAAGCACAATACTAGACTGCTGGTAAATTACTCTACATTGGGTGATTATTTTTTAAAGGGGGAGGACCCGTCACTCAATGGCGTTAGAGCATATACAGTGGTAACTGGGATGTGAACAGGATCCATTCCAGAGCCCCGTTCGCATCCTGAACAGAACGTAAGATGTGACTGCGCATGAGCGGGTCACGTTTTGCCACTTCTACGCATGTGTGTGACGTCATTTTGAGCGTCTGCGCATGTGCGAGCGACGAAACCCGGAAGTAACACGCTCCGTTACTTCCAGGTTGCCGCAGAGTGCAACCCGAAAGCGCTCAACCTGAAGCACATTCAACCCGAGGTACAGTGGTGCCTCGCAAGACGAAATTAATCCGTTCCGCGAGTCTCTTCGTCTTGCGGTTTCTTCGTCTTGCGAAGCACGGCTATTAGCGGCTTAGCGGCTATTAACGGCTTAGCGGCTTAGCAGCTTTAAGAAAAAGGAAACAAACTCGCAAGAACTCGCAAGACGTTTCGTCTTGCGAAGCAAGCCCATAGGGAAATTCGTCTTGCGGAACGACTCAAAAAACGGAAAACCCTTTCGTCTAGCGAGTTTTTCGTCTTGCGAGGCATTCGTCTTACGGGGCACCACTGTATGACTGTACTTTTATTTATTTATTACATTTATATTCCACCTTTCTTCCATGGATCTGGCATGGATGCTTTAGTTGAAATTCCTGCATTGCAGGGGATTGGACTACATAACTCTTGGGAACATTCTAACTCTACAATTCTATGATTCCAAGGAGCCCAGGGTGGTGCGCATGCTTTTTCCTCTCCTTTCTGCAGCCTGGTGCCCTCCAGATGGCATTGGGGGGGGGTTGATCCTTGGGTCCCTTTCAACTCTATGATTCTAAAGCACATTTAGATGGCATCTACGCATACACACGAGCATTTTGAACTGGGAAAGGCTTATTGGAAAAGAGATGGACTTTTTCTGAGTGCTTGCTGGGAGAGCTCATAAATACCAAACTGATTTCAGAATGAATTGAATGAAACTCTTCCGTCAGTAGTTAAAAAAACATTGAGTCTTGCATTCTTGCATTGAGTCTTGTATTCGTGCTCTGCTGCTGGATGCAAGAAGGTGGCACTTGTTGTGTAGAAGTACCATTTCCTTCCATAGGTGGCACTTCATGCCTAACTTTGGAATCTCTGCCCTCATCCCAGACCTGTTGAATCCCCAAAGAATACCTCAGGCAGCATTTTCACTTATTTATGTAGAAGATTCACCACCACCCCAGGTTTTCGTTTTTCATGAAAACCTCAAAGTGACTTACAGTAAAACATGCCTGTTTTAGACAAGAGTTGCATTTTAGGTTCTGCAACTTTATATGGCACAGAAGTACAGGACATGAGCAGCAGATGAATTGCATCTTGAGTCTGGGTTGACTGTTCCCATTGTGAGAATGGTGAAGGGCTACCCATGTCAGCTCCAGAAAGCAGTCGCATGGGGGTGGAGGTGAGCTCAGTAGTTCCACAAAGGAAACCAGATACTTCAGAAGCCATTTCCTCTCAATTCTGGGAAAATACAAAGCTTGTTGAGGAAAAATTCTGCCTCCCTTCCCATAAACTCTTTTGGGAAGGAAAAACAAACACCTCATTGGAACCTTGGCTGCCCAACCTGAAGTGGGCAGGTCCTCCAGGAAGAATATTCTCATTATAAAGCCCCTGGCAGAGCAAGAGTAGACTTAGAGGGACAACACTGGGCTTCAGAGCACAATAAGAGCACACGGCACAGTAAGAGATGTGGGAGCTGCTGATGACCCACTCCACCACTCAGGGAGTCTTCAAGCATTTCTGCTATTGCTGTAGCTGCAGGACTCTGCTGGATTTACCGAAGAAATGTACACATAACAGAAGCCACACTCTGTGGCCCCGAGTCTGTGGCAGAGTGCTACAAGGAAAGGTTGGCTTTACTCTTACATTCATTCAGTCATTCATTCATTCTCTCTCTCTCTTTCTCCCCACCCTCCGCCTTCCCATTGCTTTGTGCTGTATGTGTGGATAGAGAAACTGCTTCCACTTATTAGCAATAATAGTGGGGTCTCAACAGGCGGAGGCAAAGGGCTAATTCTCACAAACAGCAAATGAAGTGGTGAACCTGTGCCTGGACTGTGCCACTTCAGGATTCAAGTGGGGCCTCAGATTGTTGAATGCTCCTCCCTTTACAAAAAAAAAATAAATTAAAAAATTCCTTGCATGTTGAAAACTTTCTAGCTGTTTTCCTGGCATGCTAGTTTTCTGGGCCTATGGAATTTTTATGTGTGGAAGAGCATTATCATACAAACACAGCCAACGAACCTGCAGTCATCTGAGTGGCATAATTCAGAGACAGGTTTACAACTTCACCTAGGCCCGAGAGAGGAGTCGGCCCTGAATCTCTAAAACTGATTCGGGGGCAGGTCAGAGGGAGGCTGATGAACAAGCCCAGCAAACCAGAATTGGTACCACGGTCTCTGCTAGAAAACCTCCACTGGCTTGTCAGATAGACGTGTGTATTGTGCGCCAAAATAAAAGACAATTGTTTTGACATTTTTGTGATAAGGATAAAGGTATGTGTTGAATGTGTTTGCTTAGCTTTGCAAAACTATGCTGCTTTCATGACTTTCGTTGTCAAACATTCTGGAATCTTTTTTTCTCATGCAGAAGAGGTGGCGGATGACAAATGGTCTGAAAGGCCACTGAGGAATTTCTAAATCAGCCTTCCCCAACCTGGTGCCCTCCAGCAGTTTTGGACTACGGGGGCAGTTTGGAGCTATGGCACAAAACAACTCAAGGGCATCAGACTGGGGAAGACTGTTCTAGGGTATTCATGTTGAGAACTGTTGAGGGCTATAATTTTGCTATTTGTTTTAAAGGACAAGCTAACAGGATTCTCCTGATATCACTGATCCCACAAATATGTGACTTGCATGCCGGACTAATTAAATTTGGCTCCCAGTACATTTCCGAGCACGCTGACCTTCAAAGCCCTAAATGGCCTTGGCCCAGTATACCCAAAGGAGTGTCTTCACCCCCATCGTTCAGCCTGGACACTGAGGTCCAGCTCTGAGGATCTTCTGGTGGTTCCCTCACTGCGAGAAGTGAGGTTACAAGGAACCAGGCGGAAGGCCTTCTTGGTAGTGGCGCCTGACCTGTGGAATGCCCTACCATCAGATGTCAAGAAAATAAAACAACTTATCTGACTTTTAGAAGACATCTGAGGGCAGCCCTCTTTAGGGAAGTTTTTAATGTTTTAAGTTTTATTCTGTTTTTAGTCCTTTGTTGGGAGCCGCCCAGAGTGGCTGGGGGAAACCCAGCCAGATGGATGGGGTATAAATATTATTATTATTATTATTATTATTATTATTATTATTATTATTAAACTAATTTATGTAAGGCAATACAACCGCTTTGGTCTCTGCACCTGGTTGCTAGCTCACTAATAACTCTCCATTTTTCAGCTGGATCCACAGACATTGCAAGATAAAGACTGGCAACGCACTGTCATATTGATGAATGGAGTAAGTACAGACAATTCTAAAATGCAAGCTGGCTGCTCCCGACTGTTCTGTTTTGGATTGGATTTTCAGGTCTTGTGCTCCTGGTGACTTAAGACCCAAACTCAAATGTTGTTGTTCCACAGACATGGTGTAACATCTGCACACACATGCAGATGATGATATAAAACACTGACAGCAAGCTGCTTGCCAGGCCTGTGCAGCCGTTTACATGCCTGCTGAGGAGCCAGCTTTATAGATTGTTCCTTGTGTGGGTGCATTCTCCATTAGCACACAGATACAGAGCAGCTTTGAGCATTCAATTGTTGCATAGGAACAACATGTATAAATTTTCTATGTTGGAAATTCTGCCTTTGTATCTCCCATACTGCCAAAACACATAAGCTCTCTGTTAAGAATCTGCACTTCTCCTGGATGGGGAAGATAGGAGAGTTTTATTTCTAATGCAATAATGTTACAGAGGATCTGGACGTATGCAGAATATGCACATCCTGTTCCTGGTGCAGCAACAGACCACCCTAGCTGTCTTTGTAGTCATGCAGGCTGCTTCTTGCACAACAAGGTCTTTCTCTGGAGCCTGTTTGACCTCTCAAAGCACTCAGCCTTATTAAATTGGCACCTTGACTATTTGGTCCTACTGATGCCTGGTGTGGAAAATCAAAACAACACTCACAACTGTGTGCCCTTGCAAGCACTAATTTTTAACAAAGGGGACAATGCACTCTGGAATTCTCCTCTGCAATTTTCACTGAAATGAATGGGAATGGCAGTGGCTTATATTGGAAGACTTCTCAGCAGATCAAATGCCCGCCAGCACTCAGAGCTGCCCGTCTGTAACCACTGAAGTCCTGTTCTCCCTTTTAAAATATATGCAATGTTGGCATAGCTTTTTGACAAAGAATGGCACATAGTGGAATCTATTTAGAACGGGCATCTGCGTACACTGTCTCTTCAGTGAGCTGTATTAATAAGCTCCAGTTAACCAGATAAAAGTGGTTTAGTTGGGGAAACTACTTCAGATGAAATAGTAATTATTTCAAACATAAGTAGTTTTGAAGAACATTAAAATCTCATGCATCATGTAAAATCTTCTTTGACCCTCAGTTACAAGTTGTTGCTCACTGTGGTGTTAATGCTACTGAATACAGAAGTCTCTCTGCTCATTGAATATCAAATGAGACTTGTCTGAATATTGTCTCTTCCTAGTGAGCATGGATAAGCTGCACATTATGCACAGCTGCTATTATTTATATACTTTATATTCTGCTTTTCACGTTGCCATGTACTTGGAGAAGCTAACACATTTTCTTTTAACAAACAGTAAACCACATGTAAAATAAAACAAAAACTGAGAAATGAGAATTTAAAGCAGTAATAAAAGCAGCTGTAAGAGGCCTTACCTTAAGAGATTTTATTGAAACAATTCTAACTGTAAACTCCAGAAACAAAATTTTGCAAGTGTAAGGCTAAAAACAGGGATGGCTAACCTGTGGATCTCAAGATATTGAGGCTCAGTGATTGTGGGAGTTGTAGTCCAGCAACATCTGGAGACCCACTTTTTAGGCTTTCCTGGCCTAAAATCTTAGAAAAGTCTGGTTGACTTTCAGTTTGTATTAGACTTCACATTTCTTTCCACATTACCTTTGTTATTTCTACCCCCCTTTGACAATTTAGCTTGTTGTTTTGAAGTGTTAGAAGACTCTGTTTGTAATCACAAGAGACTAATGTGGTATGTAGTTGAGAAGGGGGTGCATTGTTCTGTGTGGTTTTCCCAAGGGAAAGCAGTTTACATGGAGTATGAAAGTAACTCAGTCTGATTGTGGAGCTCAGTCTGATTGCGGAGAACAGAGCAGGTCCCCAGATGATGATCCAAGCCCCTGTGCTATTCATTGTTACTCCTTGTGACTGTTTCTGAATGAGAGAAATCCAGCAAGAATTTGTGTTGTTGGAAAGAGTAGCTATGAATCTCCTTTTTCTTCAAGGTTGAAGTGAAGCTGTCTATGAAGTTCACCAGTAGAGAGTTCAGCTTAAAGAGGATGCCCTCCCGCAAACAAACAGGCGTATTTGGAGTAAAGATCGCAGTGGTCACCAAGTGAGTTATTTCATCATTTTTTCTTTTTAATCTGGGGTTTTTGCTTAAGGCCTTTCCCCTGACCTGACAGTGAACAAAAGTTAACACGTATAATTTGCCTGTTTTCTAACAGATAGTTTTGAGGGGAGGGGGAAGTATCTGTTTTGCAAGCTGTATCATATTCATTGAGAGCTGCATAAATCTGCTTGGAACCCAAGTTTGTTTACTTTGAACATCATGTGCTATGCCGTGCTCCGGAACTAACCCTTGGTCTCTTCCTATCCTGTGAGATGACTCACCCTGGGATTTTCCAAGCTACCGAGCAGCCATTATGCACCACACTCAAAAAAACATTCACACCATCTGGATGGTGCTATATTAGTTTTAACCCCTGAACTTTAGTCATGATTCATTTGCCAGCAGAATGTTTACTGGCACTGGAGAACTTGGGAGGGGATCATTATTCTGTAGGCAAAAAACAGGACTACTAAAGCACACATATTAAATTGACATCTTTAAAAAATAGAGGAGTTGAATGAGGATTTTTAGCTTCCTCTCAGGTATCAGCCTTACTTTGAAAAAAAAAGAAAAACATGTGATTCTTTGGAGTTAGGTGAATGGTTTGGTACCCATGGTATGAACTGATGACTATAATTTTATGGTGTCGGAGTGGGAGAATGTAGCTGCCAGTGCTTTGACCTCTTACTTTTCTGCACATCAATAAACTTTGTACTTTTGAGCAGCATGGCATATCAGGGACTGGCAAGTGCTTCAATATGATACTCACAAGCTTAGGGGCAGATCAGAAATAGCACATAACTTTGAAAACAATAAATAGCTGTACATCTTGAACAACAGTTTTATTGTTTACATAGTAATTCTGTAAATTTGTATTAGTATTACTTTTGAAAATAAATACAATATGATACCGAAAAAAGAAATGTCTGCCTTCAAATGCAAGGAGCCTCCAGTTTTTCCACAGAATCGAAGGCAGTTTGAAATTGCTTTCTTGCTTGTGGTGTATGTACATTCACACATACTGTATTTTTAGCTTTATAAGACGCACCAGACCACAAGACGCAGCTAGTTTTTGGAGGATGAAAACAAGGAAAAAAATATTCTGAATCTCAGAAGCCAGAACAGCAAGAGGGATCACTGCGCAGTGAAAGCAGCAATCCTTCTTGCTGTTCTGGCTTCTGGGATAGCTGCACAGCCTGTATTCACTCCATAAGACGCACACACATTTCCCCTTACTTTTTAGGAGGGGAAAAGTGAGTCTTATAGAGCAAAAAATACGGTAATTATTGCCTTTGCCTTTACTGAACTGGACCTCTTCTTGCAGGAGAGAGAGATCAAAGGTGCCTTACATTGTGCGCCAGTGTGTCGAGGAGATTGAGCGTCGTGGCATGGAGGAGGTGGGCATCTATCGAGTCTCTGGCGTTGCCACCGATATCCAGGCTCTGAAAGCTGCTTTTGACGTCAGTGAGTATCAGCGTCTAAGGTTTTCATTTCCACTAAAAATGAACAGTCAGTGTTCCACGCACTCTACAAATAATTACTAGGGCCAGTCTCAATGGAAGTAGTGCAGAAAAGGAAGTGATCTGCAATGCAGTTGTTTCTAACGTACATGCTTTAGCTTAACTGCGAAATGAATGTTGTTTACATTTTCAAATCGAAAAGTAGCTGGTTTAATGCATCAAGCAGCAGTATTTCACAAGAAACTGCGAGATAGGTATGCACTGTGGCTAACTGCCATGTGTGCACTGTTTCAAACACCAGTGGTGGCAGTGCACTGGAGCCAGGGTAAATGTTAATGAGTACACAGCCAGAGTGTGCACGCCCATGGCATATTACTGATCCTCCAAAAGCTATACCATCATTTTTGAATTGAGCAAACAATTTCAGCAGAGAGGAAGTTCAGAAGCAACACCTGAGTAGCTAAAAGCTCTGCTCCCCTCACTTTTCCCTTCCGCTCCCTCTATTTCAGACAACAAAGATGTCTCCGTCATGATGAGTGAAATGGATGTGAATGCCATTGCAGGGACCTTAAAGCTCTACTTCAGAGAACTGCCTGAGCCCCTCTTCACAGATGAACTCTATCCCAACTTTGCTGAAGGCATTGGTGAGAATTTGATGACTAACAAACATACTACTTCAGGATTGCTGAATCATTTGGGAGGAAATGTGACTGAAGATATTTGGCAGAAACTCCTTCAGGGCATCCTCTTACCCAAAATAATGCAAGAATACTTAAAGCATTAGAAATGTAACTGCTTTAGAATTGTTAACATTCCTAATGTTTTAAGTATTTTAAATTGCAACATTTTCTCATAGGGGAGTGTTTCCAGGCTGCTGATAATATTGTTGCATCTTCCAGACTTTCAGATCTGCAATCCCCTTTTTTGAAAAGTGCCAGCCAGAACTGTACACTGTTTTCCATTTGTGCAGTAGACAACAATCCCTTTCCTGATAATACCTAGCATGCAATTGGGCCTCTTTTTTCATAGCTGAGGCTAATAACTGGGCCAGGTTTGGCTCTGCAGTCTGTGAGGCACAAGTTTGTAATGTATTAAATTTCAGCCCTTCTTTAGGAGGCAGCTTCTAAACCAAAATTAGGTCAGTTCCTAGACCTCTGCGTAGCTTGATGCTGCAGAGGGAGGGAAGGATTCAGCTGCCCAAGAGAAGTTAGGGCAGCAGAGTTTGGGATGGATTGGGGGAGCAGTGAGGATGCGCCTGTATTGAGCTTGGTCTCTGGATTTTAATTTTTGTAACTTGAGTGAAACATATTAGGTACTTTGGGCACTTTGAGACTTGCTATTTTTGTTTGGGGGATTCAGTCACATACTAGTAGATTCAGGTTACACAGTTATAGATTATTGAGAGGACTTGCACAACAAGCCTGTTTCCTCAAAACATTGAGGACTCAAAACAATGAGTGACATGAATACGCACTGGAAAGTGTGGGATAACATTCGCTTTGACACAAAGTTATCTAACTTCCCAGCAAACAAATCAGAATGATCAATAACAGACATAATCTAATCTCCCCACAGACAAATAAGAATAAATGGACAATAAACAAATTGTCTGGATGCAACCTTTATTATTGTTAACTGTTATTTATATAAGATTGCTCAATAGCATAAGGTTTTGCTCAGAGCAGACCCATGGAAATTAATGAACTTGATTAAATTATGTACATTAATTTCAGTGATGCTACTCTGAGCAAATAACATAGGGAAAGACTGTTGACAGCAATAAAATTTTTTTTTTTTGGTTAGTTTAATACCACTCTTTGTTATTTCATTCAGAAATATGAAACGATACAATACGATTAAAATCCAATAGAGTGGTACCTCGGGTTACATACACTTCAGGTTACATGCGCTTCAGGTTACAGACTCCACTAACCCCGAAATAGTACCTCGGGTTAAGAACTTTGCTTCAGGATGAGAACAGAAATTGTGCTCCGGCGGCGCGGCGGCAGCAGGAGGCCCCATTAGCTAAAGTGGTGCTTCAGGTTAAGAACAGTTTCAGGTTAAGAACGGACCTCCGGAACGAATTAAGTACTTAACCCGAGGTACCACTGTATTATTTTTTAAAAATCATAAAATGGCCTGCAGCCTAAAGGCCTTTCAGAATTTAAAAAAATCTTCACTATAACGGTCATAAAAGAGTGGGAGGAGCCAGGCTAGCCTCCGTTCCATGCCTTGTGAAGCTGCATTGTGTGCTCCCATCCTGACGCTTTCCCCCCTCTCCTCCTCTAGCACTTTCAGATCCAGTTGCTAAGGAAAGCTGTATGCTGAACCTACTGCTGTCTCTTCCAGAACCCAACCTTGTCACATTCCTTTTTCTCCTGGACCATTTGAAAAGGTAATGCTAGATGTCCTTTTACAGCATTGACCATCTCTCAGTACTTACTGTGGAACTCCTGGAATGCATTCCTAGGCATTGTTGGGAGTAATAACTGAACGCATATGGTTAATAGACCTGGTCAAGACACCTTTTCAGCTTGGCTCTAAGAGAGACTACTGCTCTGAGATGGCTCGTCTGCAGTGGTAGCTCCTACGTAGAAGTGTTGGGGTGTCATTCCTTGTCCTCATTCCTCTTGAACAAACCCCATGGATTGCTTGCCACTCTAGTGTTCTTATAAAATAACAACGTTCATACAAGTATTGGAGAACTGACCTAGGGCCCATCTCTGCCCTAGTTTCAAAATTCATATCAACCAAGATTTGAGGAACAATAACTTCTTTTTTTTTACTTCAAAGCTAACATTCATTGCAATGCAGATAACAGAATATAGTGAAAATCTGGCTTGCGTAGAACTTTAGATGGACAGTCCTGTTCTTATCACCTTTGCATCTGCTGCTGCCACAATCTGTTATCACAAATAGCTTCTTACAATGGAAAGACCTTGAATGGAGCACCTCTTGTCTTTGTTATAAAAACTAAACCATAATTTGCTAGGATTTGAAGTCTTTGCAAGGGTGGTATAAATGAGAACCATCTTCTGAGCTGCAGAAATGAAACTAACTTTCTTTCTTTCTTTCTTTCTTTCTTTCTTTCTTTCTTTCTTTCTTTCTTTCTCTCTCTCTCTCTCTCTCTCCCTCCGCTGCCTCTACCCAATTGCTTCAGGGTTGCTGAGAAGGAGAACATCAACAAGATGTCACTTCACAATCTGGCAACTGTTTTTGGACCAACGCTGCTCAGGCCATCGGAAAAAGATAGTAAAATCCCTGCTAATCCAACTCAGCCAATAGCCATGACTGATAGCTGGTCACTAGAAGTCATGTCCCAGGTAAGGAAGTGGGATAGTCCAGGAAAAGTTTTGCAACTTAATGAGTGCATAGTGTCCCCAGGGCAAGGCAAAGCCCAGTGGCTCACCTTGTGGGATTAAGCTTGCTCTAGCTATCAGCCAGTCTCTAACGTTACTGAAAGTTTTCTGTGTTTTGTTACACAACATAATAAAAACAGTAAACTGTTGTAGGAAAGTTATTGAAGAGTGGAAATCATTCTTTAAATAAGTAAATGAACAGATAGCCTAATTTTCCCATGGATTGTGCTCCAACCTGGATCTCCTGTTGAGTATACAGCTACATAAAGCAGTTGCCCTCATAGTTAGGTCACTTCACTACACTGGCTTTCATTGACCTGTTTTCTCCTTTGCTTTCCAGGTCCAAGTTCTCCTCTACTTCTTGCAGCTAGAGACTATCCCCACCCCTGATAGCAAGAGACAGAGTATCCTGTTCTCCACAGAAGTGTAGGAGCCTTGATCAGTCCGTGTGGAATTTGCCATGGGTGTGAACTGCCCCACTCTGGGAATGAGAGAAACACATTACTCCTTCAGACATTCCTGGTCTGTCCTTGCCTACCAGGAGGAAGTAAGGCCTTCAGTCCCTCTGCTATCTGTCAGGCAATGATAGGCTGAAGACTTTTTTTAAAAGAAAAAGAAAGAAAGATTCCTTCCTCTTTTGACCACTAGAACAAGAAAGAACTGGGCCAGGCTGTGCTGTGAGTTTTCAACCAGCAGAGGGTAGCCCTGAGCAGCAAAAACTGTTTCTTGTGGGGTATGTGAAAGAACAGATTCCTCTGTGGGTTTTGTTTTTTTTAATGGAATTAATTTTATCTTTGGGAAGCTTCAAGATTTCTACTTGGACCTCTGGTGAAGAGCAAAAGGATATATCAAAACTGTAGCTTTAATAGCTGCTGTTTTGGTTTTTAATGGAATACTGCAAAGTATATGCATTTATGATGCCCTCTACATGGAAATTTAAATCTTGATTTCAACTAGTCTCTTTTTAATAAATTAATTAATGAATTAGAGGCTTCATATACAATCAGACCTCTTGGTTGGTTGTTGTTTTTTGTCACAGACTTGCCTCTTTTCTTGGAAACGGAGAGAAGAAACCACATTTTCTTGCCTTTTGTCCCTTTTTGGGTAGGGGTTGATAAAGGAGGCACTTCCTGTTGCATCATATTAAGGCCAGTGTGGTAAAGGAGACTGGGGGAGGGTGTGATGATGGCAAGTATTTAGATCACCTTACTTTCTGTATGAACCAAAAAAATAATGGGCAATGCTAATGTGAAAGATTTGCTAAATTCTTCAGGCATTCTAAATAGAATAGAAGATCACTTGCAAAATGGGGTGCTTCATCCCATTTCCCCATATAAAAAAGAAAAAAAAACTTTTATCCAGTTCTCCACCCAGATGATGAAGGCTGTGCCTACACATAAACACCATAACATTTCTTCAGAGATCTGGGGACAAATGTCAATGGCTGTCTCCCAGCTGCTTGACCTAAACTTTCATCAGAATCGCTTTTTCGATACTTGAATTTTTATG
The DNA here is from genome assembly GCF_964188315.1 of Podarcis muralis. Taxonomy (NCBI): domain Eukaryota; kingdom Metazoa; phylum Chordata; class Lepidosauria; order Squamata; family Lacertidae; genus Podarcis; species Podarcis muralis. Next base: position 26,839,614 of record NC_135670.1, read on the forward strand.
TTCTTTCTTGAGACTTTGTATGTTGCTTATGGAAATTGTCTTTTCCACCTCAACCCCTTTTTTGCTGGTAAATATAAATGTTTTGATAAGATGTTTGATAACCTACACAATGATGGTTGATTGAGCAGGGAGCATTTTGTATTTTTCAGAAATCCTAGACATTCATGGACTTCAGAGCAGCCATATCTAGGCACCAGTGAATTATAGCACTGGGAAAGGATCAGTGCTGGGAACTGGAAACATGAACTAATTGCAGAGTCCTCAAATGGACAGAGAGGTTTTTGCATTTGCTCTGATTTTAAATTATATTTGGGGAGATATTTTGCCTATCACTTCCCACTTGGTCATCCAGCATAATTTTTAGTTATACCCATACATGCCACCAATTTTACCAAGAAGACCAGAAACTGCTTGCAGGCAAGGGAGAAGAAGACAGAGCCCCTCCTTCCTTATTAAAAGTGTGATAAAGGGCTAAGATGTTAAACTAAATTGTTGGCTTGGTTCAGGAGAAGGATTGAAGTAGGGAATGAGACTCCCACAAAGGTTTGTCATGTTCCTAAGTTCTGATAAATAAAAGTGATTCTCCTTGTTAAACAAAACTAAAAGGTAGTGGAGAAATGTATGCTTTGACAGCCTTACTGATGGGGTTTTTTTTGGTACTGTTCCATAATGTCAGCTGCTTTGGGTATTATGAAATCACACATTCCAAAAGAGAGGAGAGGTTTTGTCATTTTCTATGTGTATTCCCGCATCTTTCATGTTCCTTAAAATTATTCATATGGGAATCTGATATTGCTTAGCTCCTCTTCCTACCAAGGCTACGATACTGTCCCTGTTTAGACGTAACCTATTTCAGCTTATTATATTATTTTATTGCTCTCACTTTATTTTATACTGTTATTGTTTTTCTAATTGTCATTATTGTATTTTAACAATTTTTGTGTAAGCCACTCACAGAACTTTGGTTACAGAGTGGCATAGAAATACCGTTAATTAATAAATTAAATTATTAAGCCAAGATATGCACGAGCCTTGCATTCGTGTGCTTCGTTCTGTCCTTCCTCCCTTCTCTTCTCTTAAACAACAGAAATTGCTGCCAAAAAATGGTGTGATAGCCAGTAACATAAATGGCTTTCAAAAAGCAGATTAGGCAAATCTTATAGAGGATAAGCCCTTCAGTGACTATTAGTTGTGTTGCCTACAGGGTACCTGCAGTGTCAGAGGCACCAGGAAGAGGGTTGTGTGGTGCTTTGTGAGCTTCCCAGAGGAAGCATGCCGGACTATGTCTTTGACCTGATCCAGCTGCAGGACTCCTAGTAAATAGTGTGCAGAAAGTGAAGTTGATCATTTACAGCTTTCACAGTTTCAGGCACTGATTAGAACATGGTAGCCATAGTCTCTTGGTTTGGATGTAACAGGAAACTATGGTAAAGTAACCCAGTACTGTATGTCTTCAGTCATGGGACACAGAGAAGAGAGAAAGGGACAGCATTTGCATGCACAAAGTTCATTCGTATTTTGGCTTAGTAAGCCAAGATATGTTCTAGCCAAATGGGGCTGCAGCATGTTACAAATGTTCTTCTCTAGACTAATTTCACTATAATCTAAATTCTACTTCTCCCATTTCCCTTGCTGTTCAATCAAGCCTTTAAAAAGAAGTGTGGATTGCAAAGTATTTGTGGAGGTGCTAAAAAAAAGTGAAGGTATCTAACATGCTATTAAATTTATTATTATTATTATTATTATTATTATTATTATTAGAGGTAAAAAATAATGGGATAATTCTGTTAACAGGAAGATATACTGTCTGAATCGAAGTTTTCTACCCTGCTTTGTCTCATCCCATACAACCATTTCTCTTTCTGCCCTTCTAAGCCAGCTTTCCTCAATTGCTGTGCTGGCTGGGGTTGATGAGAGTTACAGTCCAAAACATCTGGAGAGCACTAGGATGAGGGAGGATGTTCTAGGCAATGGTTTTCCCCTATGGCTTTATAGGGGGCGGACTCATGAGCTATGGGGCTGGGAAATGATTGACCAAGCAACTGTATTTATGCAAATTTAATGTGCCATCGAATCAAATGCGCACCTCAATTGTCAAAACCTTGAAACCAAAAAAGTATTTGCTATGTCCGCAGTGTTTTTCAAGCTTGCAATCAAATCTAATGCACCATCAAATCTAATGCTCACCCTATTTTTCGTGATGTAATTTGGCCAAAAAAGGTGCACATTACATTTGAGTAAATATGGTATCTCATATTCCTTCCCACTTAGTAGAATGGCAGAATTGATTAATCCCGCTCCATACTGATGATCAATGTACTGGACAAAACTCTATTGTTGAGGGATTTGGGGGTGGCCATGCAAGGCTGGGGATGAAGGAAAACTTCAGATGTTGGGATCATTCCATGGATTCAGGATACAAACAGATTCTAGGCTGAACTGAGCTTGCCTCCTTTGGCTCTCTTCAAAGAAGGAAAAGCAGGAGGAGCATGGGTCGTCCTGTCCAAATATCCCAAAGTATCTTGTTAGCAAAGGATCCCCCTATGATACAGTATTACAGCATCCCTGTTTGGTCAATTTTTGGTACGGCACTAAAAGTTTATATGCACACTTTCTTTGGATTTACACAAGCCTGTTCCTGGGAAGTTTGGGGCCACCCCAAGTGTAAGAGATAGTCCTTCCTTAACATTCCAGTCATACTTGTATTGCAAGTTCAACTGGTCTCACAATCACAGTCTTTCATGTAGTTGTACTGGACTTGTATTACCTGAAGAACCAGCACAAGGGAGCTGCAGAGATTGGTGGTGCTTAAAGAGCTAATCAGATCCTCTACAATGACATGGAAGCCTTAGAGAGGCCTTAAATGTTTTTCTTGAGATGCGGGGGCTGGGGGGAGGGTTGCTTTGACCCTGTTCTGAGAACTGTAATTTCTTAAGGGCTTCGTCTTTTTTTGACTTATTTTTTTGAATTTGCACCACTTCTCATTCAAAAGGGGCTGCTATTTTCCTTCATGCATCATTGGTTGTTATTTATCTATAGCTGCGGCTTACAACTGGAAAAGCAATACTACAAAGACTACAAATGTGCCAATTCACCTTGCCTGACTTATTGATTTTTTAAAATTTACATAAAACTGTAATTTTAATATTGAATTGATAGTTTATACTGCATAGTTGTAAGGAGGATGCCTTTGCTTTGGAAACCTTGAGAGCTGCTTTGATGAGCAGGTGAATTCTTACATGGAGGCACGTAGATGTGGGAGAGATTGGACAATTAATTTAGGCAATTAATTGATTTTATTATTAGTATTAATAATTATGAATAAGTATTATAAACCTATGCTTTCCTGAATAATTGCAATTCTGAGCTGGGAAACTAGGGTACTCAATTTAAGCAGATCTGAAAATTGAGAAAGGGTTGGTTTTTTGTTTTTGTTTTAAATGATCTGTTAAGCATGCAACACACTGTAAAAATGATCCATATTTTCAAGTGAAGGGGTTCTTATTTCCCCTGCTTGGAGTTTTCTTAAAACCACCAGGACTGCCTTTCAGTATACAGTGGTACCTCAGGTTAAGTACTTAATTCGTTCTGGAGGTCTTTTCTTAACCTGAAACTGTTCTTAACCTGAAGCACCACTTCAGCTAATGGGGCCTCCTGCTGCGCAGCTGGAGCCCGATTTCTGTTCTTATCCTGAAGCAAAGTTCTTAACCTGAAGCACTATTTCTGGGTTAGCGGAGTGTGCAACCTGAAGCGTATGTAACCCGAGGTACCAATGTACTGGTCTCCACATCAGCATGGCCTTGTGCCTCTCTGAGGATGAAACATAACTGGGGTGATGTGGGCAGGTGATAAGCAAGTCGCTACTTCATAGGAAAGCCCCTCAAGACAAGGATTCCTTCCTTCTAGAGGGTGCCTCTGTCCCACTGCCTGCCTAAGCTGCTACTATAAGCAAGGGCTTCTACTCAGAGCTTAGGGCTGCCCTGCTCCCAAGCTCACAATTTCCAAACTGAAGTCCCTATCTGGGTATCAAGACTAGTGCTTCCTCCACCTCACTTGGGCAGAGGGGACTTAGCCTTCCCCTGGCACTAATGCAGCACTCTGGCACCACATACTAGGTTGGGGAAGCGGCTTGCTCCTCTGTCAACACTGGCAAATGCATGTGTGATCTTAATGTCCCCTCCATGCGCCTTTCACAGACAAGCTACAGATTACCAGATTGGTTAGTCTTGGAGGTGGTTGTTCCTCCAATCTTTTCAGAGATTTAAAGAATGGGAGTGGCAGGAGGGGAACAGTACCACTTGAGTGACTAAACCAAACCAAAGAAGTATGCAGCATCCTTCTAAAGCTCCCCACCCCAAAAGGGGGAAAGTCCTCTCTTTTGCAGTAGCCTAAATAACTTTGCATCAGATTTGACCAAGAATTGGTTGAGTGAATAAAGGGTTGTATCCAACATTAGTTATATTCAAAGAAAAACCATCAAAATTAATAAACATTACTAATTTATGTTCATTAATTTCAGTGGGTGTGCTCGGAGCAGCACTCAATTAGATACAACCCAAGGTGTTTTGACCATACTAGGTTGTTTGTGAATGCAAAAAAACTGATAACCTATAGTTTCAGGTTAGGCTTTCCCTCTACCTGCCTTTAAAATATTCTGAAAGGATTTTCTCTTACTTTGCTCCACTGTGAATTCTTGAAGCTTGGGCAACTGATTTTTTTCACATTCAGGTGCCAACTATAGCAGGGAGCCCGGCCCTCCAATGGTGATCCCATTCTTCCAGGATACATTTGGTGTATAGCTCGGAAATTTCAAATTAGTTATAAATGGGTGGGCATATATTACAGGTTTTGCATACCACTGATAAACCAAGATGATAATCTTGGCAGATAATCTTATGGAATCTTTTGAAGATTAATTTCTATGCCTTAATGTTATAAAATGCAACTTTAGAAGGCCTCTTCCCAATCGCTTCCAAGAAACCCAGGGTGTTTTTATTCCTCTTCTGTGATTCTAAGTTCTTTATGTAGCTTTCTCAATGCTCTGGTTTTAAAACTACAAGTTACCTACAGAATAGTCCATTTTACAGAATGTTATCCATAGCATAGATCCTTAATATTATTGGGTGTGAATGACTGAGTGAATGAATACGATATTGTGCCCTTCCAATATAACTTCCCTGTGTTTTGCTATTATTGTTTAAGAACAACCAATCAATTCACAGCAAGGGTTGAACCACAATGATAGAATTCCCATCCTGTGGTCACTCAAGGAAGATAGTTCTGAACAGCTTTAGGTTTGCTTTTGGAGCTTTGAGTTAGGGTGGTAACACTGGGATCAGCTGTTTTATTTGTGCTGTAACTGAATTATCATGGGATAGATTGGCCTTTTAATCTACCATTTCCTGCTTCAGCCCTTGTGGAGGTCAGGCTGTGGAAGTGGTGAGTGAGGGGACTGGCTGCCTATTCTGCACATGTGCCTGCTGAATGTGCTACATGGTTTAATTTCTCACACATCATAATAAGGGCCATACAGAGCTTGTGTCTGTTTTTTCAGCTCCTATCCCAAGAGCTTGTCAAGGGGCACAAAGACTAATGGAAGAGTACTTGTCTAATCAGACCACTTTCACTTTCTTAGGTATACAGTCGTGCACATTCCAAAGCCTGTTATAGGCAGGGGGCGGGTTCCTGTTTTCTTCTAATAAACCTTCACAGACCAAATAATTCTGCGCTTGTAAGTAGAGAAGAGGGAAATTCCTAGCCTCAGCAAAGCTCTGCATGTGCACTGTCATGGCTGGATTAACATTTAAGTATACTGCAGTCTAGTGACTTATGGCTTCTCAGTACGCTTCTTAGCATGTGCCTGTTAACTCTACAAGAGTAAGCAAATGTAGAGGTTCTTCATTTCCTTGGCTCTGACCACAAGAGTCTCCACAGGAAGGATGCCTTTAGTATGCTTCAGGTTATAAAACAATTGCTAGTGTCATTTCAGTAGGAATGTATCGCTCTTGTTTTTCCATACTTCATCACTCCTTTTATATTATAAGCATCACTCTCCAGGTTAGTGTCAAGGAAGGTATTCCTCCAGAAAGTTTCTTAAAACTGATTCATAAGAGAGAAAAAGAATCATCAGAATAAAGTGTACATATCCTCTGTCATCTCTTCGTCACCATTATGTTCTGGTCCTCTTTTCACTGACACCCCTTCTGGCAGTCTGTGCAAATATTTACCAGTACTTAAAAGTTAGCTTCTGGGTTTCACTGCTTTGTGGCCTTTAGCATGATCAGGAAAGAATGCTGGGCTTATGAAGGGGCAGAACCATAATTCAGGTAGAAGCTTGCTTAGTTATCAGTGGTTCCTGCTGTGTTCCAAAAAGCTAAGTAAATCAGCCAGATTACATGCAGGAAGCAAAACCTGCCACCTCCAGAAAAACTCAGGTCACCAGGTGCAGGCTTACTTTCACTGGTGTCCCTTCAGTTATCACCAATTTACATTCTTTATATAACAGTGTGACTGCCATTCAGTCCTACATGTAAAAAGACAAGGTACTTGGGAATGGCAAAAACATGCCTTCAGCATCACATCCCTTCTCACCAGTCTGGAGATTAGGACTAAGGCTGATGCAGCACTAGTGATGTAATGTAATCCCGACCGTAACAGAGGGTCTTAGACAAACTTTTGACTGGATTTGTTTATGTGATTTCAATTCCTGAGGCAGGATGATTTACAGGAGAATTTCTTCAAGTAATTTCCAGTCAATATCCAAGGTTAGCCATCACTTAGTGTTCAGCCAATTCTTTGAGAATGATCACTCGAGTAGGATTCCTGATTCTGAATGAGAGTTGAATCTGGAAATGGCCTTCTGGGTGAAGATTATTCACCCAGATTAATCTGGATCTCCATGTAGCAGGAATGGTCACATAATATTTCCTGCAGGGAGTGCTAATGCAGATGATCAGCCTTACATTGATAAACAATGAAAAAATATTTTAAGAGGGTAAACTTGCTGACAGTTACTCCCCTTTGATCATGTCCTATACAAGTCAGCATTTTTTATCATTGGTCAGGAAGAAACTACTCATAGTTTATAAATGTGTACAAAAGTGAATGCATATGTTCTGGTAATGTGATGGCATGTTTTGACCAAGAAGAGAGGTGACAGGCCTCCTGTGAGTAATTGCTTTCTATGATAAAAGGTAAGGATTCATGAAGGGATATCATGCAGTAGCTGCATTTATCACATGAATACCGTAGGAACTCTTGCCCTCACTGTTACAGTCAAAATAAGCTATAATGAATTTAGATGAAATTATTAGTGATGGTTGTAAGTTACTGTGTGGAAAGGACAGCAAATAGGCTATTTTATTATAAACGGGTTTCTGTCTTAATCTTTCCTTCTGTTAAACTAACATTCTCACAACTTGAAAAGATCTTTTGGCATTAGCTTATTTGAGCAAGTTGGGAAAAATGAAGTTGATTTTGCACTGACATCCTGCTTTACAGGCCTTGTATAATTTTAACCATGACCCATCACCCACATGTATGAAATGCTGGCAGTAGATATGACTCAGTCCACGTTTGCTATTCTAGATCTCATTAATTTCAATGGGAGAGTTAAGCATGTACTGTATTGAATTTTCTACTGAAATGAGGGGAACCAAGAAGTTGCTAATTTTGGCTGGTGGTTTTCCCATGACACATGCCCTGCAATTAAAAAACAACAACAATCAGATGATACCCAAGGATTGCCCAAGGGTAAATTAGTATGTAAATATTAGGTTTGTTTAAATTTTGGAGTTATCTTGGATGAATGATCACAAAACTGAAGCCCACAAAAATGTATTAACAGCTGGAAATGCATCATTCAGCATCTTCAACGTAGAAGTGATTCTGTTAACTGCTTCTATGTCCGAATTAAATTTATACAAAGCAGTAGAAATACAGAATAAAAATACTGAGTTATACAGCTAAAGTAATCAAGCTGAAATAAGGTAAAAATTTATGAGTTCGACAATATGAAATATGCATCCTTTTTCTGTGGTTTTACTTGGACTTGCCTATGTAACTTCTGTAACTTCCTTCTGTTAATGATCCATGTTGAATTCAGAGGAAAGCAGATGAATAAACTATTTATTTAAGTATAAATGCAATTAAATTATATAAATGCTTGCATTTTCAGCTTATAGAGAAGGGGTTTTTTTTTTGTTCACTGCTAGGTCACATTTCAGCCCTGAAGCTAATATTTGTTGTCATTGTTTTTAAGACCGCCTTCGTGTTTTAAAAGCATTTTTGCATTGGCATTTTATACTGCTTCAATATTCCTTGCTTCAATATTCCAAAGAGTCCAATTCAGAAAAGTAAAACAGTAAAGTTGATTCTGAAGAGAGATGCTGAGCACTTGGAACTGCTGTGGAATATAATTGTTTTTCTAGTGCTTTTGTCTGTCTGGAACAGGTCCAAAAAAAAACAGCAAAAAGTTAGTAAATTTAAAAGGTGTCATAAAAAAGAAGGAAATGAAAAGGGACTGAAAAACCTGTATTTGGGAAACAAGGAGATCCAAGGCATTTGTAGTCTTTGTTTGTACACAATGTTAAATAAATTTATTCCGTATCTGTTTAATGGACTCAGCTGGTCTTATTTCTCAGCAAGCTGTATCTGGAACAGAATGAATATGTGAAGCATTCCTTGAAGACTGGACTAACTGAATATCCCAGCACCATGGGGACAGAACTTAATTTGAACCAGGGCTCAGCTCCAGAGCCGGTGTCTAAATGCCCGGAAACAGCCATAGTATAGAAAATGTTTCAGAGCATCTACAGAATGTATTTCCCTTACCTCAGGAGACTGTTCCCCATGGGGTTGTAACTGATAATCAACAGTTAGGTACATACAAAAGCACAATAAACTCCACAAAACAGTATTGTTGTTTACTACAAAAAAACAACAACTGAAATAGAAACCACCCCACAGCTTCTTTCCAAACTTTTCAAGTTGGTGACACACTTTTTGGACATGCATCATTTCACAAAACAGTAATTCAGTTTTGCATCATTTCATGACACAGTAATTCAATTTTACAGTACAAGCAAACCGGAGTTTAAACTAAACCTTTCAAGCCCCAGGAGGAGCATGGGGTTCGTTCATGTGACACACCTACACGCTGCAGCTGAAACACTAACGTGCCGTAACACACAGTTGGGAAAGCTCTGCTATAATTAACTTATACGCCAAAATGACTCCCCCAACTCCCAGATAGTAACCTCTCCCAAATACTGTACACCCTTAGCAGTCCTCCACATTCAAGCCTCACTCTCATAAATTCCCACCAACCATCCAGATATCTAGTCCCCAGCCAACCAGTTATTAAAGGGCAAATACAGGTGCAGGTATATTGTCAGTATGTCATGCTTTTGCTGCAGGTTTACTAATATACCTGCAAGGATCATGCCTGCTACATAAAAGCATGGGGCTGTCAGACGTGAGTGTCCACCCTTTAAAATGGTAGACTAATTCATATTTAAATTTGAACAGAGATATTAAATAAACTAAGATTATATCATACTGAAAATGTATATGTCAGAAATGATGCAACTGGATTCCAGAAAGCTCTTGTAGTGCTATTTTCTGTGCCTTTTTTGTTCTTAAACAGAGCCACTGGGCATTTACCTGGCCAGACACTGCAGGTATATTATTATTATTAAGAGTATTGATCATGCACATTGCAGCTATTTGTACAAAAGAAGACTGCAGTTCAGCAAAATAAGAAATGTATGTGAGCCCCTGTGCAAAGCCCCTGAGGCAGCAATAAAGGAATGGGATAGAGGACCTGGTTGATGTTTCATCAATTAAGGGACTGCTCCACTGAAATGTACGGTAATCTTTGAAAGCCATGTATATAAGCTAATATAAAATGAATTACAGGCCTAAGCAATTGGAAAATCTCATTGAAAAGCCAGCAGCTCAAGCACACAAGTTCAGCGGATTAGTCTACTAACCCTTTTCCATTTCAAGCTATGGAATATATGGATAGTGAGAACATCTTGGAAACATGACTGTACATGAAAAATAGCATATGGTCCATATCTAATAAACACAGCTGAAGAACAAAGAGCAAAAATACAGACACTGCTAAAATGCAACAGCAGGAGCAAAAAAATTAAGTCCAAACCCAGCCTACAAGGTTGCTGCCAGCAAAGAAAGTATTGACCAGATATGGGCGGCAACCCAATAAGAAGGGGGCTAACCAGGCTCCCCCAAATATAGTTCCACAATCCAGGCACCACAACAAAAAAGTCCTCGTCACTCAACACGTTCCATCTAGGTGGGCATGATGGCAGCAGGATACAGAGAGAGTAAGGCCTGTGAAGAACAGCATACAGTAGTGGGTAGGGGAGCTCATGTGAGAGAAAGGAGTTGTTCAAATATCCTAGTGTAAAATAGTTAAGGGCTTTATGGGCACTTTGAATTGTACCTAGAGATGAGCTAGTGGTGACTGCACATAAAAATCAATACAGTGGTACCTCGGGTTAAGTACTTAATTCGTTCCGGAGGTCCGTTCTTAACCTGAAACTGTTCTTAACCTGAAGCACCACTTTAGCTAATGGGGCCTCCCACTGCCGCTGCGCGTTTTCTGTTCTCATCCTGAAGGAAAGTGCTTAACCTGAGGTATTATTTCTGGGTTAGCTGAGTCTGTAACCTGAAGCGTATGTAACCCGAAGTACCACTGTATTGTGGTTGCATGTTCCCCAGGAAAATGTTGGTCAGTCACATCTTATAACAGGTGAAGCTTCCAAATTGCAGTAATCCAACCAGGATTTGTGACTATGATCAGGTTTGCTTGAGTAAGAAAAGGAAACAACTGGCATTCCAGCCAAAGTTGTACAAAAGCTGGCCCCTGGTAACCCTGGGGCACCCCACCCCAAACAATGAAACTGATATGAGTGCAGCTCTATTCAAAACAAGATGTACACCTCCAACCTGGCTCAGCAGCATCTTTACCCTGTTTGCTAGCCTGCCTCCAATCCATCATTATAGGCACCAATTAAAGACCTCCAAAGCAACTGTGGATGCTCATGAAATGGAGAGAGCGAGCTGTGTATCATCAGCATATTGACAACGCCCCAGTCCAAATCCCTGGATAAACTCTCCCTCTGGTTCCATATAGATGTTAAATATTTGCTTGCTGGTTTGCAATACTTATCAGCTGCATGCACTTTAGCTGAACCTCTCACAGTATCTTCAAAAGATAATAAAAACATGATCGGATAAGAACAGCATAAAACAAAACCACAGCAGGACAGCGTAAAACAAAATTATAGATTAAAAACATTGGAAAATAAGGTTTTTACCTGGTGCTGGGAAGAATAAGATGGTGGGAGCAGATGAAACTCCTTTGGGATGGAACTTCAAAGTCAGAGGCAACAATGGAAAAGCCCCTGTCGCTGCCAGCATTTCACTTCAAAAGTCAGGAGAATCAAGAGCAGGACTGTAGAGGATGATTTTTAGCACCTGAGTAGCCTCATGTGGAAATGGTTGGAGAAGGACCACAGCTGAGTGGAGGAGCATCTGCTTTGCATGCAGAAGGTCCCCGGTTCAATCCCTGGTCTCTTTGGGTAGGGCCAGGAGAAACCCCTAGGGATGCGGGTGGCGCTGTGGGTAAAACCTCAGTGCCTAGGACTTGCCGATCGCATGGTCGGCGGTTCGAATCCCCGCGGCGGGGTGCGCTCCCGTCGTTCGGTCCCAGCGCCTGCCAACCTAGCAGTTCGAAAGCACCCCCGGATGCAAGTAGATAAATAGGGACCGCTTACCAGCGGGAAGGTAAACGGTGTTCCGTGTGCTGCGCTGGCTCGCCAGATGCAGCTTGTCACGCTGGCCACGTGACCCGGAAGTGTCTGCGGACAGCGCTGGCTCCCGGCCTATAGAGTGAGATGAGAGCACAACCCTAGAGTCTGGCAAGACTGGCCCGTACGGGCAGGGGTACCTTTACCTTTACCTAGGAGAAACCCCTGCTTGAAACCCTGGGGAGCCACTACCAGTCAGTGCATGCAATACTGAGCTAGATGGGATGGAGGTCTGACTCCATAGTAAGGCAGCCCCCAAGTTGTTCAGGGCTTTATACAGTATATCAAAACCAGCACTCTGAATTCTGATGTTGGTGGACATGCTCTATGTCCAGGAGAGGGTGCAGCTGGCACACAAGTCTATGTTACAGAGAGGTACTCTGAACCAGATGAGGCAATTGGGCCTTCTAACAAAAAGGTCCGTGTCTAGCAGCCCACCCAAATGTGAAGCGTGATCCCTCAGTCCAAAAAAAGAACAACCCAGCAGCGTGCAGCACCTCTGTTTGGTGTGGATTAAGCTAAATACAGTAGCAGAAGGGGGCAGCACATCCACCTTGCTGCCCTGGGCTCCTTTGGAAGAGCAGGATATAATTGTGATGTAGTGGTTACAGGCCTGGAAGACTAGGGTTCAAATCCCAACTCAGCCATGAAACCGGTTGAGTAGGCTTGAGCCAGTCACTGCCCCTCAGCATAACCTACCTCACAGGGTTGTGAGGATAAAATGGGGAACTACGTATTTCACCTTGAACTCTTTGGATATAAATAAAGTAGTTTATGACATGTTTCCCATCCCTTTTCATAATCTGAACCTGGAAGGAAACTTTGTTAAGGTAATCGGCACCATATATGGTCAAATTTGACCTTATCTGTTTGTACCTCAAAATAGGCGTGCGTAAAAATTGGCCAGTGGCCCTTAAAAATAGAGCTCAACAGCTGAACAAAAAAAGGCAAAGAGCTCAGGAATTATTATTTTTTTTGGGGGGGGGGGAGTTCAATAACGTAAATACTGTAAGGTTAAGAATTCCCTCTCATTAGTGGAAATATAGCAGGTATACATGACTGGGACCATGTTATAAAGACGCCTTTGCTTTATCGCGCATTTACATCTCTGAGGACCAGTTTGCTTTTCTCTTTTTGGTAGTTTTCCACCTCCCTCAGAGTGTCCCCTCGGGGGTTTCCCGCCTTTTTCAAACGCCCCCTCCTCGCTGTTCAGGAGCCCCCTCGCTCCCTCGCAGGTTCCCGCCCCGCGTCGCGCGCGGAGGGATGGGGCGGGGCGGGCGGGGGAATAAGCAGAGAGAGGGAGGAAGGCAACCGAAGCGGAGCCGCGCATGCCCCGCGTGACTCTTGGCTCGCTCGTCAGCCGCCGTGCCCGATGTGCCTCTCGGCGTTCCCGAAACTTTCACGCCTGCGCGGTGCTGTCTCCAGCTCGGCGCCTGCGCTGTACGGCGCTCTAGCACTCTGAGGGAAGAGGGGTAATTGCAGCCCCGGCGGTTGTTGTCGTCGCTGACGCCGACGCCGCTTGGAGAAGCGCGTCCTCTTCCCTCCTTACCGGGCCTGGCCTCCCCCCCCCCCCAGTGAGAAAGAAGGAGGAGTAAGCGGCGCTGTCCGGTAAGGACCGAACGGGGTTCAGAGTTGGGGGGCGGCGAAGGGAAAGGGAACGGAAACGCCCCCCCTCACCCCCCAAGAACGACCTCCCTCCTCTGAGGCGGGGCGGAGGGTCGCCGCCGTTGTCTTGGCCGCCCAGGCCTGGCGCGGGGTCCGCCCTCCGCTTCCTCAGGGGTCTTGTTTGTGCTCTTCCCCACCCCCGTGTTCCGCCTCTGGTCTTTCCTCACACGATGTCTCTCTCCCCCCCCCCCTCCAGTTACTCCTATTTACATGTCATTTCTCCATCCTCAGTAAGCCGCCTCGACCCTCTGTAGAAAGGCGGGGTATGGTGACTGTGATTATTATTATTGTTGTTGTTGTTGTTTGTTACATGTCTTTCCCACTTTTCTGCCAAGGAGTTCACGGTAGTGTATATGGGATTAGCATCAGCTCCCATCCCCAGTCCCTGGCTACGGGTACGAACATTTCCCTCTTCTGTTCCTGCCCGAAACACCTACAGTGCTTTTTCCACATGCTTTCAGTAACGTTTGGAAAGCTGAGTAGGCTTTTATTATTATAACCACTGCAACACACTGGATCTCTTCTTATCCTCATCATAATTTACTCCCCCTTCACCCTAAGGCCTCGGGTTGGTTTACAGCAATTTTAAAATGTATGAAAGATAGTTTAAAACAACTTTTAAAGATTACAGAACTAAGGTGACTTCTCAAAATATATCTCTCAAGTGTTAAAGGCCAAGGTAAAGAGGTGTGTCTTCAGTACCTATATAGAGCACTTGATATTGTTGTCCACAGAGCAGCTGCCTTCAGCCTCCTAGTGCTTTTTCCCATCTGTTGTAGGGCTGCCAGCATGGTCAGTGGTGATGGGAATTGGGAGCCCCAGGTTGGGGGAGGCTGAGCTAAGACTATATATAGCACAGGGGTTCCCTAGCTGTGATCTTTCAGCTATGTCTGGTTCTGTGGCAGATGGCTAGATACTGCACAGGACATCCATTACATTAAATAGTCATATTGATTTTATATATTGTAGGGTTTTTTTTTGTATTGCAGTGTGAACTCTATGGAATTCAAGTTGTGATACAATAACTAAGAAATGAAAGAAGCAATTAAAATACACTATAAAATCGATATTTTATTTTTGAAATTTATGAGCTGCTTTTACAGATTTGTGTGGAAAAGTTGAGTATAAATTATATAAATACAACTGACACTCCAAACCAGAAGAGGTTTGAGATATTGGATCCAGTTTGAGCAAGCACTAGAACTAAGATGACGAAATAAATAATATTTAACCACCACCTGCTCCTCTTTTACTGCTATGCTGTTTGGGGCAGTTTATTATGATATTAGAAAGACTAAACATAGTATTGAGCGCCATTTGGCTGAGAAGGTACTTAGGAAATATTAACTATAATTAATGAATAATATACATTATGGTACTACTTCTGGCTGTTCACTTCAAAGTGGTTTGTTTGTTTGTTTGTTTGTTTGTTTGTTTTGTTATAAATTTAAGCCTGTTATGCCACCTTTTATATGGTGTCACAAGGAGACGTACACACTAATACAAGAACTGTAAGCAAATTAAAATATCGATTAACATCTACAACAATAAAAGTCATAATGCAGCAGTGATCCCAGTAATATGAAATCATAACCCTGATTTTCATAACTGAGCACCGGTGCTTTTTGCACCCTGTTTCAGTAATCTCTGCCTTGCAGTGTTAACAAATATTCCTGCATTGCAAAGGTGGAGATGAGTTTAAGAATGCCTTTCTTAATGTTACTCGGTGAGTTCATGTCTGAGTTTATATTATGAACAACATCTCTTAGGCAAAACAAAAGGTCTCTCTGGCTCAGCATTGCACTTGTCCCCAGTGTCTGATATTCAGACACTGCACACAAGGCTTCCCAAGCACCTGCAGTCAGCTGGTTGTTGGCACTTGGGAAGTGCTACACAGGGTGTTTTACAGGCACTGCCATTCAGCTACAAAGCTTCTTTGTCCAAGCCCCTCCTTTGCCTTCCCCACACTTGACATCACCATGAGGTGTAGGGCAGGTGGGCATGGCTTGCAAGAAACAGCTTTACGGGCCAAATGAGGAGGTTTGATTGTCCTAATCAGGGCTGTGGCCTGGAGGTTCTGCCCCCTTGGTTTAATGTTGCATCTGAACCAGGTTATAGATTCAGTAGATACCAAATTGAGTAGTTTTATGTCGTCATATTTCCACCCAGATAAAGTCCCACTGTTGAATGGGTGCATTACTGTTTGCCGTGAAATACAACCTCCCCTATTTGTTTTCCATTGGTGGTCTAAAATAAAAATTTGAAAGCAACTTTTATGAAAGATCCATGCTTAATAATCTTACACAGGTTGGCAGACAAGTGGCTGTATATAAGTGAGCACAGTGCAACAAAACCAGTGCTAGGTGTTGGGAACCCATCTTAATACCAGCCCACATCACAGCATTCAAATTCTTTCCCCATCCCCTAATTGAGCAGTGGCTGCAGTTTTTTCTTCTTATGATAGAATAGATAGAGACTGGCTAATGAAAATGGCTTCCCTAAGTGCACCACAGACGTAAAGTGTTTGCAAATTAAATAAACATTTCAGCTGTTGCTAACAGTTGGTTTCTGTTTTTTGCATTTTAAAAATGGACTGTTTTATGCCTGTCTTGTATACTCTTTCCCCTAACACTTTAGTTAAGATGGAATCCTTTGGGTGATTTCATTGGAGGATTCCTGAAAGTTTGTGAGGAATACTCTGCTGAATGTTACACTTGTAACAATTACTCATGGTCAACAAAGAGGCTAAACAGACAGGTTAACTAAATGTCCACAAACTCCTTCTGAGTAACGTTTTTCTTCTTTTCTGTACTTCAGTTCAGATAAGATTTAAAATAAATAAAAGGGAAATATATTTCTTCTGCACTTTGCAGAAAGCAGCTTGAATGGATACTATAGATTCAAGGATACCTGTTGTGAATCCTTGCCTGAGGCATGAGTAGGGTGCTTTGGCTATGAGTTCTGAAGCATGTGGTGTGCCCTGGATAGCAGCTTAGAGGCATATGACTCAGTGCTCTTCCAATATAAGGTAATTTTTTTGCACGGCTGGGACGCAGATTGCAATGCAGCATCCATAAAATGAACTGATCAAGTATCAGGTTAATGGAAAAGCCATTGATATCCTGATGAGATTTAAGTGTCCCATTTTGTAAACTGTAATGATGAAGATGTAATTGATGTATTTCAGGTATTAAAAAGGTAAAAGGTAAAGGACCCCTGACAGTTAAGTCCAGTCACGAACGACTCTGGGGTTGCGGTGCTCATCTCGCTCTATAGGCTGAGGGAGCCAGCGTTTGTCCACAGACAGTTTTTCCGGGTCATGTGGCCAGCATGTCTAAGCCGCTTCTGGTGAAACCAGAGCAGCGCATGGAAATGCCGTTTACCTTCCTGCCAGAGCGATACCTATTTATCTACTTGCACTTTGGTGTGCTTTTGAACTGCTAGGTTGGCAGGAGCTGGGACCGAGCAACGGGAGCTCACCCCGTCACGGGGATTCGAACCACCGACCAAGGTTTAATAGTTGCTGAGGAATAACTGTTCTAAGTCAACTGTGACTATGTGGGCACATTTTAGAGCTTTTTGAGCATCTATTGCACTTCTGTTGACCTGAAGATATGGACATTGAGAGAGCCAGATAGGTAGATAGGTTGTGTTGCTTTTGACAATCATATTTGTAACTGATTGAATGCAATCCGTGTGTTGGGCCTGATGCTTTCATGTTTGAAGACAATATTAACACAGAGAATCTTAATATTCTACCAATGCAATGTGAAATATGATCCTTTGTGGAATTATGGAAATGAAGTGGAATGATGGTCAAGTAGTACAGAGTACAAGGTTCATGCATTTGAGAACATGTATGCATTTTGCTTACTGATTCTGAGCTTGTTGTCTCAGATGAAGGAAATACTTTGGTGCTTGGGAAGCATAATTAAAAACAAACACCCTGACCTGATTTATTTGTAACTACAGAAGCATGCTTTGTTTCTTTATGTAAAGGAAATTAAAATACTAAGAGTAATTAGTGCTTGAGTGAGAATAAAAGGAAATGTGCTTCCAGAATTAGTTAGTTACATTTATTACCTACTGCAAAACATTTATCATTCTCCTCTTCTGGCATCATTAGTTCTGCTCTGTGCCATATTATCACATAAGAAAGTAGTAATAAATAAATAAAAAGCTATCCTTTACTTATGCACTCATTTAAAGGTAAAGGTAAAGGTACCCCTGCCCGTACAGGCCAGTCTTGCCAGACTCTGGAGTTGTGCGCCCCTCTCACTCAAGAGGCCGGGGGCCAGCGCTGTCCGGAGACACTTCCGGGTCACGTGGCCAGCGTGACATTGCTGCTCTGGCAAGCCAGAGCCGCACACGGAAACACCGTTTACCTTCCCGCTAGAAAGCGGTCCCTATTTATCTACTTGCACCCGGGGGTGCTTTCGAACTGCTAGGTTGGCAGGCGCTGGGACCGAGCAACGGGAGCGCACCCCGCCTCGGGGATTCGAACTGCCGACCTTTCGATCGGCAAGCCCTAGGCGCTGAGGCTTTTACCCACAGCGCCACCCGCGTCCCATGCACTCATTTACATGTCCGAGATACATTGATTCCATTATTTCCCTGTGAAAAGCATGTTAATCACTTTAAGAGTAGCACTTAATTATCAAAATCATTAGACGTCTATATATCTTTGTCTAGACAAGGATTCTGAAACTTTGTAACAGTAGGCTTCTCAACTATATAGTATGTGAGCTTTCTGCAATGTGACTAAAGCCATAGCAACATGGATCGAACAAGGCCCGTGATATGTCTTGAATCTAAGTGATTGACCTCAGAATGGAAAGAGAAGAACCTGAAAAATAGCAGTCACACCACAGACCCACATTGGGATTTAGGCTCATCTTTTTCTTTTTTACTTCTTAAAAATAAGTTTGTCTCGCATTACTAAGGGCTAGAACAACTTTCAGAAATTTTCAAGTGGATTATGCATGTGACTTTCAAGAAAGCCCAGTAGCTAAAAGAGTTTTGCATTTAATAATTAAATGTTAAAAAAGAGAGATGTGAAAGGAATACACTTCTGCTTAACTAAAACACTGGTAATTTCATCTTTCTTTGTAAGGTCTTAAATTCTTCCTTGTAAAAGTCTGTCTTGAAGTTGCCTAGTTCAACACAATTCCCTACAAGACCCTCTGAGATCCTATGAACTAATGTCGGTATGGTGTACTGGAATGCACCCAGTGGAGGTATAGGTATAGGTACACTTTCCCTTGGACATTCTTAGTAATACAAAACCAAAGAGCATTCTTGGGCATGTGAACTAGATGCTTATTTCTTTTGATTCTGGTCATTTTGCTCCTTTGACCTAAAAGCATCATGCAAACATTGTGGGAATATGAGTATTGTGTTTGATTATTCATTATGATCATAAGCTCCCCATGATTTCATTGATAAAACTCTTGATGTTGTAAAGCTGAATTGCGGCTATGTTTATTAGAATCTCAATATTTATGTTACAACTTTAAGTTCAAGAATACAGTTATTTGCATTTTCTAGTTGAAGAGTATTCAACTATTAGGCTGCAATCCTATACACTATTACCTGGGAGTATACTCTGCTGAGCTCAGTAAGTCTTGTTTCTGAGTAGACATGTATCAGATCGCACTATTAGCCATTGGAAAGCTATCTTACACAATGTTTTAGGCCTAGGAATTAGCATTCTTCAGATATCTTGGCTTGTATTTAAATACTAATGAAAAGCAGACTTATTGCTTAACCTAAACATTATTTAAAGGATGTGCTATATCTACTTGCAGATATTCAGTGACTATCCTACTAAAATTGTAACGCGTGATAGAATTAACATAAAGATAGTCTTTCACTTTTTAAAAGGTGTGCTGCTTTTAAACTCGGAACGCGGGTGGCGCTGTGGTCTAAACCACAGAGCCTAAGGGTTGTCGATCAGAAGGTTGGCGGTTCGAATCTTCGCGATGGGTTGAGCTCCCATTGTTCAGTCCAAGCTGCTGCCCACCTAGCAGTTCGAAAGCACATCAAGTGCAAGTAGATAAATAGGTACCACTCCGGCGGGAAGGTAAACGGAGTTTCCATGCGCTGCTCTGGTTTGCCAGAAGCGGCTTAGTCTTGCTGGCCACGTGACCTGGAAGCTGTCTGCAGACAAACACTGGCTTCCTTGGCCTATAGAGCGAGATGAGCGCACAACCCCAGAGTCGTCCCCGGCTGGACTTAATGGTCAGGGGTACCTTTACCTTTACTTTTAAACTCAGATATTGAAATCCTACATAGGAAGCTTATCCTACCTTACTTTTGTAGAAGAAACTATTCTTTTTTTAGATACTTATATATGTTATTGAGATGTTTATTTTATTTATTATTTCTTCCATAAAATTTATGCATTGCTTGATTGTTTTAAAAAACCTTCAAAACAGTTTACAAAATCGATAAAACAATAAGATTATCAATAAGAAAAAATAACACAATAATTTGAAACTTTTGAAAAGCTAAAATAACAACAGACTAAAATTAAATTAAAACTCGCATCAATTTTCTAAACATCTGGGTAGGCTTGTCTAAACAAAAATGTTTTTAGTTAATCATGTTTAATTCAATGACATTTAATTCCAAGTACACATGCATATTTTTAGGTTGCTACCTGGTCATGAAATATTTGTGTCCTATTACACCATTTGCTTTAAATAACATGGGAATACTTTAGATTTCAGACAATGAGATCCAGTAATTTCAAGTTATGCACAAAGAGGCAGAAGTGATATTTGATATTTAATTTGGAGTTGCAGTTGCTAAGAAGTCATTGCTGTGGAGTTGGAAGGTGCAAGTTTCTCTCTCCAAATGTTGTAGAAATACTTCTGTTATGTGCCTTGGCTTTGTGGCTGCCATTTTTGGCATATAAAAAGTAACCATTTCATTGAAAGTTACTGTTTTTAATGTTTTTTTCAGATACTTTCCAAGTAAGAAAGGGCCGGGGTGCGGGGGAGCTTCTGACTACTGGTTATCATTCTGTAACACTAATAAGACTGTTGGTATTTCTGACCGTTGCTTTCCATCTCTGTTTGTTTGTTTTAAGAGATTTCTAGACTGCCTTTTAGGGCCATAGTGTCACAAGGTGACTTCCAATGTTAAAAACACACACAATGGATATATGGAGAAGATTGAATGTTCCCATAGTGGAACTTTCCAGGCTCCTTCCCCCCCATGATACCCCCTTCTGCTGCTGCCCCCCCCCCAATGTTCCTAACTGCTGAAGGATCCTCTGAAACTGTAGAATGGAGCAGGGAGGGCTTCAGAAACCAAGGGAATTTGGTGCTGCAGAAACAGAAGTAATTTCTCTGCCTGCACTAAACTGGTAATGCCCAAGCAGGAGTGATTTTTCTGCTTGCACAAGACATCTTTGGATCCACACACAAACACACACACACCATAAGTGAGTAGACCATGACAGCAATAACTTGATTAGTAACCGCCCAACATAGGAACCACACAAACAGCTGAAACTATTATATGTCACTTCATACTGGTTCAGTTAAACAGAATTCACTGTAGTGACAACCACTAGCTTAGATGTCTTTAAAAGGAGATTTGCAGATTGAGAAAGCTGTTGAGTTTTAGTGTTGTCTCTGTACAAAGAACAGTTGACAGGCCCCAGTGGGTTTTATTATCTAAAACATAGACAGTAGATGTTATAAAGGCAGCCAGTGAAATCTGGGCAAACATGGGCATGGCCTGTGGGAAGTGCTGGACTTTCTACATGGCCTGGTGCAAATGACCTCAACCAGCACAGCTGAGGAGCAGGGAGAGGAAGGCAAGCAGCACAGAGTTGCTGTGGGGGCAAACTGCAAGGGAGCACATACCCAATCCAGATGAGAAGCTGCCAGATTGGAGGCTAGAAGCAAGAAAGGGTTAGGCTTAGGTAAACAAGCTTGGGGAGCCGAACCTCCATCCCAGGGAGGGTGGTTGGGTGACCCCAGGATCTAGTAGTTACTCTAGTCAAGAGAGAGGAACATGTGACCAGCCAGCATTTCCCCCAGCTGCAGCAGCCCTGTCACTGGACCAAACCCTGCTGTCTAGGAGACCTAGTAACCTTAAGGGGGGGGGGGTTGTCACTTTGCTCCATCCCTGTGGCACTTGGGGGAAGAGACAGACCTTCAAAGAAAAGCATGAGCAAGAAAGAGCCAGTGGAGAAAGAGCTCAACCTTTAATCCTGAGGAGGACAATAAACTATAAGCCTTTGGCTAGACAGACCTGGAAGCAGGAGATTCTTTAACTAGAGAGGCCTCCAGCATTGTAAACTTAACCACTAAGGGCTTCTTCTTGGGGGAGAAATGGAGGTGAGGAGGTTGGCATGCTTTCGCCTGGGCAAATTCCATAATTGTTTCTCTCCTGTGTAAGTGGAAAACTGAAGTTGTCTGTGGCATCCTTCCATTGTGGGACACTGGTGACAATGACCCTTGGGTCATGCTGCCTGGAATTGAAAGGGGCAGAAATTCTGACAGCCCCTTTTGGGCTGGTTGGTTTAAGGCCATGTTCAATGTTTCCATGCCAGGGAATTCTAGATTATCTTTGCATGACTTCATTGAATGTGATCCTTCTTTTGGATAAAAATATTAGTGCGTGTAAGATTCCTATAAATAGTATAGAAGAAAGATATAACAGCTGAAGTCCCTATAATATTCTGCTGTTTTGTCCATATGTACTCACCCATTGCGTTATTGATGGGCAATATTCAAGTACAGTGGTGCCCCATAAGACGAATGCCTCGCAAGACGGAAAACCCGCAAGACAAAAGGGTTTTCCGTTTGCGAGTTGCTTCGCAAGACGAATTTCCCTATGGGCTTGCTTCGCAAGAAGAAAGCCCATAGGGAAATCTCCGGGGACCTCTTTTAAATGCTGGCGGTGGGGAGCAAAGCCTTCCCCCCCCTCTGGCCTTCAGAAGAGGTCCAGGAAGGCCGGCGGGGGCCGAAAGGCTTTGCTTCCCACCGCCAGCATTTTAAAAGCAGTCCGGGATAGCAGGGAAGCGCTTCCCGCTATCCCGGACGGCTTTTGAAGGCAGGCGGGGGGAGCAAAGACAAGCTTGGGGAGCCGAACCTCCTGGACCTCTTCTGAAGGCCGGCGGGGGGCAAAAGTCTTTGCTCCCCCCTGATCTCAGCGCCCGCAGGCTTCGGCATGCAGGCAACTCTCCGCAAGCAGCGGGAGCGCTCCCGCTGCTTGCGGAGAGGTCCGCGAAGCCTGGGCGCGCTGATCTCAGCGCGCGCAGGCTTCGGCATGCTGGCAAGTCTCCGCAAGCAGCGGGAGCGCTCCCGCTGCTTGCGGAGAGGTGCGCGAAGCCTGTCCCAGACGGCTTTTGAAGGCAGGCGGGGGGGGGAGCAAAGATTTTTGTCCCCCGCCCGCTTTCAGAAGAGGTCCTGGACCTCTTCTGAAGGCCGGCGGGGGGCAAAAGTCTTTGCTCCCCCCTGCCTGCCTTCCCGGGAGAGCTTTTGTCCCGGACGGCTTTTGAAGGCAGGCGGGGGGAGCAAAGAGGTCCAGGACCTCTTCTGAAGGCTGGCGGGGGGCAAAAGTCTTTGTCCCCCCTGCCAGCCTTCCCAGGGGCTTTTAAATCGCCCCGGACAGCGGAGAAGTCCTCCGCTGTCCCGGGGCGATTTTAAAATGCCGCCCGCCAGCATTTTAAGATCGCCCCGGACAGCGGAGAAGTCCTCCGCTTTCCCGGGGTTTTTTAAAATGCTGGGGGTGGGAAGAAAAGCCCTTGTCCCCCCCCCAAGCCTTCAGAAGAGGTCGGGGGACAGACTGTCCCTGGACCTGGTCTGAAGGCGGTTTCCATAGGAACGCATTAATTGATTTTCAATGCATTCCTATGGGAAACCGTGCTTCGCAAGACGAAAAACTCGCAAGAAGAAAAAACTTGCGGAACGAATTAATTTCGTCTTGCGAGGCACCACTGTACCGGTAATTTAAATTCCCTTTTGCTTTATTATATTTTATTCATGAACTTTTTTCAAGATTTACATCAAGCATTAAATATATCTTATGCATTAAATTATGTTATGGCCGCTTAATTGAAGAACTGCCTACCATTTAAGTACCATTTTATTATTAATCCTTGGTTTTCATTCTATTCTCACTACTGTAAATGAAATACCTTCAGACTTGTCCTGTCCATGCTTTATTCCCAATGAATAAACTACAGTTTCTAGTTGAAAAAGTACAAAATAATTGCTCATTTTGAGCTAATTGCATCCTTCAAGTTATTGCAAGTGTTATTGGGAAATTATGCAAAGATAGTTTTGCTGACAACCTCAGTTCATAAACTGTTAATGAAGCAAAAGTTTTATCTTGACAGTGGGCATTGGCAAGGTCCTTCTCTTGTAATGTTGTGGCTGTTAAACCTCCTCTCTGGGGCTGGCAGGGGCTGATGGGAATTGTAGTCCAAAACATCTGGAGGGCATCAGGTTGGCAAAGGCAACTTTGAAACAGTATGAAACATGCTGTTAGAGATTGTATTTGTCCTTAATGTTATTACAATTCTTTTCTGTTTCTAGATTCGTTTGTAAATGCATATCAAACAGGTAGCCAAGAATGAAGAAAGCTAGCCGGAGCGTTGGTTCAATGCCCAAGGTGCCTGGGATAAATAAAATACCAACGGTGGAAAAAGTCAAACCAGAAAACAGTTCCACAGTATCTGCGGTCACAAAACTTTCAAAAACTGGGGCAGCATCATCATTATTGAAGGTATTTTCTTGTTAGTTTTCTTTATTTAGACTTAAGTAATTGAGCTGCTAGGTAATGTAGAGCAAAACGGTGGGGCTGGCGGAGACTGGAGGCATGGGATCCAAATGTTGCAACGTGTGCTTGTGTTCAAGACTGACCCAGCACAGTTCTAGAGCCAAGTCAAAATGCAGCTGCAGTACTCTGAAATCTTTTTGACAATTCAAGGCTCAGATACTACTTTATATTACATTATAATTAACTTAACAAGCATAATCAGGATGTTGTTGAGTTCTGTACAAGTCTCTTCTTTGCATATCATACCATTCTCTGTTGTCCCGAGTTAAGGAATGTGAAGGTGTGGGACCAAAACTAGAACCTAGACTATTTCCCAAGACTTGTGAACAGAAACAGACAGATCAGGAAATTATTGCTGTCAGCTGATGACACCTGAATACCCATGTTATGCTTATGTTGTTATGTTAGTGTTGCCTCAGTTTGAGTGAGAAGCCTACTACTAGAATAAAAGAGTGAAAAGACTTTGTCCAGTTGTGTTAAGTTTTAGGATGGTGGCAATATGTTTTCTTGCATATGTTGTCACACGAATAAGTAAGACTGCTTATCTGTTTCTCACTCTTTCCACTCTGACAGATACCCATGAAAAAGGAGCATGTTTTAGGTTCAAATCTAATGGCATCCCAGCCTTTGAATGCCCTCCTCAGGGCTAGCTGCCCGACACCTACTTTTAGCAGTTTCAGGTGCAGGTGAAAGGTAGTTTTCTTTTCCCAGGCCTTACTTTTAACCTCCCTGATGCTTTTTGAATACTGCACAGCGTTTCACTGTTTTAACATATGTTTTGTTGTTTGGCTGTAACCATGTATGATAAGGCAGGTTATAAATATATTAAATACGTTGCCTACTGCAAAAGCGCAGGGGTGAACATGAACTGATGTTGTATCATTAGTATCCCTCTGCTCAGGACCTGACTTGAATCTTTGCAATGTTGATATAACACTTTCCATCTGCCTCACATAAGGATAATGATGCATTACTGAGAAAGTAATTACCCCCCCCCCTTTTTTTTTAGATCAGCCAGTTATGGTCATCAGAATATTTTCCTCTTAAGAGTCAGTTTAAATAGTTTCTTTCTAAGATCATAATTTGGTTTGAAGTTACATCAACAGGTGATTCATTTTTGCTCTTTGTCATTATGATAGCTGAAGGATGACAATCCAATTAGGTGTTCCCACTGTAGGAGGATTTATACATTCAGATTCTATAGCAAAATAGGGGGAGGGGCAGAGAGAAGGGACACCAGTATTTGGTGTCCATTTCAAGTCATCATTTCTGATTTTGGTTTGCTGGATTTAACACAAATCCAGTTGTGATAATTGGAAGACTGACAATTCAGGCATTATACCAGCCATAGTTAAGGTGTGATGTTTGACTCTTTAAAAGAAGAATAATTATTCAGTAGGCAGAATACTTCCCACTGTCAAAGTAATCATTCCACATTTCCTCATTTGAGCTTGTGTTTTCTTGACAGATGGGAATCTGTTGCTCTTAAGGAAGTCCTAATTACCAGACTTTGCACCATCTCATAGAAAATTATGAACCAGTGGTGCAAAAATGATTTTAATAAGTCCCACCGCGGTGTGAAAAAACCTCTCTTTTGCTTACTGATTCTATTTACATTACATTTCAGCCAGTTCTGCCTTTCCTGTGTGTTGAAAAAGCCCTGTGATGTTTCTTACGCTTAGTAGAATAGTAGTGTTTGCTCTTGACTGAAGGAACCTGTTCTGCTGGCTGTGGAGGTGGTAATCTGGACTAGACTAGAGGCAGTCTGTGGGTAAGGTAGGGAAAAATACTGTGTTTATGTACGGCAGAAGGAAAATGCTGCAAACCCCAAACAAGAGAGGCCTTAGTGTCCCAACCTGTCTGATTTTCCAGCTGTTGTCTTCTACCATACCCTTCAAGTATTTAGATCAGAAAGATATTCCTGTACACTAGTCTGCTTATGGGGAGGAGTACATCTCAGGAGGGAGGGAGAGACTGTAGTACAAAAGCACTGGGAGAAAGATTCTTTAGTCCATTCAGTAGTTTCTGCATTTAGAAACCCAAAGCATGACTAATGTTGTTGAATTTTTTTCAGTGTAGATTTTTCCAGGCTGAATCATGCTCGAGTTTTTACAACTTGACCTATTTGGCTCAGTAATGCACAGTTGTTACCTACATAGCATGTCTATAATTAATCTACTTAACATACCTTTTTACTAGGTGTGGTAGAAATGCAAACTGGCAGGAAGTTTCAACCTGTATGGTCTTGCTGGCACAAGTTCTTGGTTATGCCAGATAAACCACAATAAGAAATTATCAAAGGATGTGCAATTTGCTCTATTGTATCTTTGTGAACCATTAATTTCTTGAGTACTTAAACATCATGAGGCCTTTCTGAATAGATTAGATGTGAGTGTTCTCAGCTGCTGGTAATGCAAAACCAAAGATTTTCTTAAACCTCTTCTTGCCGATAAAGGGTTGCAATAATAAAGATTGCAGTGCCTGAAGAAACATAATTACACGTGTAAGAATGAAAAATTGTCCTTATAGTGGAATTGGTTTAAACGTCTCCAATGAAAAACATTTTTAGTGACAAAATGTCTTCTTCCAGATTCAGAAACATGGCATTTAAAAATAAAACCTGACACAAACGTTGCAAACCAACTGTGGCATTAAAATAAGCATGAACCACAACCAAAACATTGCAGAACAACACCTCATATGTAATATTGACCAAATCGAATACTGAATTTGATACTTATTCCATGAATTCAGAATATTTTTATGTATATGTAAAGTTTTAATTATATCAATGTTTTAATTATTTTTCCATGTTTTTAGCTGTTATTATTTTTTATTTGTAAGTTTAATAATAGTAGTAGTAGTAGTAGTAGTAGTAATACAGTGGTACCTCTGGTTACATACTTAATTGGTTCCGGAGGTCCGTTCTTAACCTGAAACTGTTCTTAACCTGAGACACTACTTTAGCTAATGGGGCCTCCTGCTGCCGCTGCACCACTGGAGCATGATTTCTGTTCTCATCCTGAATCAAAGTTCTTAACCCGAGTTACTATTTCTGGATTAGCGGAGTCTAACCTGAAGCGTCTGTAACCTGAAGCGTATGTAACCCGAGGTACTACTGTAATATAATCGAAGGGTTGGACTAAAGCAGATCTCAATGATTAGTTGGTTCCATGATGTTGGAGCTACTGCAGAGAAGGCCCTGCACCATGTCTCAACCAGTCCCACCTCTATTAATGACTGGACTCTGAACAAGGCTTGGTGTCCAGTTGCCAGAGGTGGGTGGTCCATGAAGAATAGGCAATACCTTGTCAAAATAGGCTGGATAAAATTGATTCCTTGATACAGCAGTTAGCGTAGGAATCCCGTAGTAATGCCACATCAAGGAGTAACCCCAGGCAGTGTACTTGGTCCTTCAGAGTTGGTAAGACACCTTTGGTTCACAGGCATTCCTACTTCTTTCAGACACTGGAAAGGAATTTGTTCCTGGTTTGTCTTACACGCAGTCATTCCAGGCTGCCCTAAGGCTCATGCTCAGATAACAGAAGCTGCTTTGGGAATCTTTTGTTCGTGGATACATTCAGCAGCAATTCCCATTCTCACAGTAGCTGGAGAAAGTGGTACCAGGGTGTCAAAAATTGATGCTGCTTTTCATGAATTGCTCATTTGCACTCAAGCTTTACCATGCAATCATGGGGGCAGGTGTTGCCAAGGATGAGTCAGAATTGTTGCTGTATAGGAGTAATTCATATTCTGCTTTCTTAAAAATGAAAGTTCTGGAGTATTTTTAACAATTAAATTTTATATTATGCCTATGCAAAAAATAAAACTATTTTCTCCCCTTTTAAATACATGGATTCATCATGTATTAAATGTGAATTTATTACTAGCTTTAAATGTGAATTTATTACTAGCTTTATATATGAAAAGGGTCTTTTTTTTTTAACAGTGACTTAATTTTGAGTTGCTTCTGACCTTTGTACCTTCTGTCAAACCACCCTTGAAATTTTATCCAGACAAAGAGCAATGATGATCTTTTAGCTGGGATGGCTGGAGGGGTTACTATGAGCAACGGTGTCAAGGGAAAAAAGAGCACTTGCACTTCGACAGCGCCTTCCACTGCAGGGACCACCATGAACAACCTGGAGAATAAATCCAAGTCTGTTACAGGTAAAGAAGCATTTGGCCTTGAAGATGTTCTCTCTGCCCTTTAGACGAGAACCCCATTTGTCGAACCATGGTTTGTTTTACCATGAATTGTCCCACAGACAGTCCCACAAACCATGGCTTGTTTCCCCAAAGTTGGTTTTGTTTCCACTTGCTTGTGCCTTTATAGCTTGATAAGTGCCTGGAGTAGGGTGGTCAAACAAACCATGGTTAAGGGAGGCCAAACCTTAGTTAAAACTAGCCAAGTTTGTAATCTATTAAGTGAAATTAAATTACCTTAGAAGTACATTTTTGGATCCCTGTTTCACTGCCTCTGTTATGGAATGTATATACATGTCTGTTACTAATTGATTTCCAAGTATGTAGATGAGACTTCATTGTCATGCGATCCTGGATACCTCTTGACTTGTATAAAATCACATCCTTCCTTGCCAGCTTAATATTTTTTCTAACCTTTTAAAACAATACAGGTACAACTTCTGCAGCAAAGCGTAGCACTTCGGCTGGGAATAAGGAATCCAACTCTTCTCGAGAAAGAATTCGTGACCGTTCGCGGCTGACCCAAAGCAAAAAATTGCCACTAGCTGGGCAGACAAGCAATGATACAGTCCTTGCAAAACGCTCCCGTAGCCGTGCTAACCCGGACTCTGATATTCGCATGAGCAAGTCTAAATCAGACAATCAGATCAGTGACAAATCTGTTCTGGAAGCAAAAGTAAAAGATCTTTTGACTTTGGCCAAAACAAAAGATGTAGAGATCTTACACCTGAGGAATGAGCTCAGAGAAATGCGCGCTCAGCTTGGCCTAAATGAAGATCAGTTTGAGGGAGTTGAGAAATCTGAGGAGAAAGAAACCATCGTTGTCCACCAGCCAACTGATGTTGAGTCCACGTTATTGCAGTTGCAAGAACAGAACACTGCCATCCGGGAGGAGCTCAACCAGTTGAAAAATGAGAATCGGATGTTGAAGGACAGGCTAAACGCATTGGGGTTTTCTCTGGAGCAAAGGCTGGACAACTCTGAAAAGCTGTTTGGCTACCAGTCTTTGAGCCCAGAAATGACAGCTGGAAGCCATAGTGATGGTGGGGGTACCCTCACTTCCTCAGTAGAAGGTTCTGCCCCTGGTTCAATGGAAGATCTTCTGAGTCATGACGAGAACACCTTGATGGACAATCAGCACAGTAACTCCATGGATAACTTGGACAGTGAGTGCAGTGAAGTTTATCAGCCGCTCACTTCAAGTGATGATGCCTTGGACGCTCCATCCTCTTCAGAGTCTGAGGGTGTGCCAAGCATAGAAAGGTCAAGGAAAGGGAGCAGTGGCAATGCCAGTGAAGTATCTGTGGCTTGCTTGACGGAGCGGATACACCAGATGGAAGAGAACCATCATAGCACAGCTGAGGAACTTCAAGCCACTCTACAGGAACTTGCAGACTTGCAGCAGATTACACAAGAGTTGAACAGTGAGAACGAAAGGCTTGGTGAAGAAAAGGTTATTCTTATGGAGTCTTTGTGCCAGCAGAGTGATAAGTTGGAACATTTTAGCCGGCAGATTGAGTACTTTCGCTCCCTTTTAGACGAGCATCATATATCTTATGTTATTGATGAAGACATGAAAAGTGGGCGCTACATGGAGTTGGAGCAACGCTACATGGACCTTGCAGAGAATGCACGTTTTGAAAGAGAACAACTCCTTGGCGTCCAGCAGCATCTGAGCAACACTTTGAAGATGGCAGAACAAGATAACAAGGAAGCTCAGGAGATGATCGGGGCGCTAAAGGAACGGAATCACCATATGGAACGAATTATTGAGTCGGAACAGAAAAGCAAGACCGCTCTAGCAGCCACTTTGGATGAGTACAAAGCCACAGTCGCCAGTGACCAGATCGAGATGAACCGGCTGAAAGCCCAGCTAGAGCATGAGAAGCAGAAAGTTGCTGAGCTGTATTCCATACACAATTCTGGTGACAAATCGGACATACAAGACTTGCTAGAAAGTGTCAGGCTTGACAAGGAGAAAGCAGAGACGTTAGCCAGCAGCCTGCAAGAGGAGCTCGCTCATACGCGTAACGATGCCAACCGCCTGCAAGACGCCATTGCAAAGGTAATGTTTAAAAAATGTAATTAAAGAAGAGAACATTCCAGATCTCCTTGTGTTCTCTGCAGCCTTTGGGGGAGTATGTGAAGGCATGTGGGAGGGCGGGGGTGGGGGGACAATTCAAGCAGCTGATTTAGACATTAGCCAGATCATGTTGACTGCATGGTTACTTTCATGAGTCTTTTAGTTTTATTCCTGTTAATAAACTTAAATCCTGTGCTTAGAATTGAATTCATGACTCCTGGGCTGTGTTTTCTGTAGCATGAAACTGTTGCATGCTGCATGTTTAGTTTGCCCTTATATCTGCAGTGAGGGTGGGGTTGATTGTTGGTGTGAGCAGACTGGTTGATACACAGCATTGAGGGTAGTTTTATGCTGATTTGTCACTTCATTTCTCATAATTCACAAGACAGTTGACTGTTCGTAGATTCAGATACAGCTCAAGTTTTACAGCTGTGAGGTTTGCTTAAGCTAGTATGAAGCCTTAACTCTTTGCAGTAAAGCATCCTTACTGATTAACATTATAATAGATTACTTGGCGCTGCCAAATGTCAGAGCTGGTACGTTTAAACCTTTCCTGATTGAGTTTCTTTGCTACTTGTCCATCTTGTGGTATCATAAGGACTTTAGCAAAGCCTTGCAGCTGGATTGAACCAAAGGAGGCTGTTCTAGTTCAGCATCCTGTTTCCCACAGCCAACCAGATGCCTCCTCTGGGACGCCTAATAGCAGAGCATGAAGGCAATAGCTCTCTTCCACAGTTGTTCTCCAGCAACTGTTGTCCGGAGGCATGTATTCCTGCTGATCCTGGAGGGTAGCATATCCATTATATTACTTTTCTTTTTTTCTTCCTTTTCATGCCAAAGAGACCTTGGAGGTGCATAGCAGTCAATAGAATGTCAAATCATTCTTGTAATGGATGGAAGTTCCACAGCCAGGGTACCACAAGGCAGAAGGCACTATTGCAGGTCACTGCATAGTGTGCCCCAATCATAGATGCTATCTTGAATAGGGCTACCCTGTCAATCTTAATACCTGGTTATCAAATATTGGGAGAGACATTCCTTCAAGTTCTTTCAAGTGTAGGGCTTTAAATATCAGAACCTTAAATTGGACTCGGTCAAAATAAAGCAGCTGGTTCAGTTCTTTAAGATCAGCGTAATAGGTTTCTCAGAGGCCTGGCAGCTGTGTCCTGCACCACCTGCAGCTCCTGAGCAATCTTCAAGGGCAGCCCCACATACAGCATATTGCTGTAGTTTAGTCAGGAAGCTACCAGAGCAGGCTTCAAATTCCTTGATGACTTTTCCCAATTGTCTTCATATAGATGTTAAAGAGCTGGAAGGTGAGATGGAACACTGCAGGTCTCCACAACACAAGTGCCAAGGGGGCCCATGCTGTTCTCTGGTAGCGGTCCTGCAGATAGAAGCAGAGCCACCATAACACAATGCTCCAGAAGAGTAGCATGGTCGTTGGGAGTAAAAGCTGCTGAGAGGTCCAGAAGAACTAAGTCACATTCCTCCTCCTCCCAATCAGGGTTATCACTCAGGGCAACTGAGACTGTTGAAGTATGTAGATTGAAATGAAAACTAGATAAACAGAGTTCACTGTAGCCAACATGACAATAATTGCATTGTGATAGCATTATCATCCATACATTTGTCTAATTCCCCTTTGTAGCATTCCAGGATGAGGGCCATCATCACACCTTAGGGCAGCAGATTAATTGTGCACTGTGAATAAGTACTTCCTTTTGTCTGCCTTGAATCTTCTGCCGTTCATTTTAACAAGATGACCCATTGGGTCCTAATATTATGAGACAGGGAGGGAGAAAAAGGGCCCAGCCCCTGGCCCGAAACACAGACCAGTCCTGCTCAAAGTTACTTGAGTGGGTTTCTATGAATTGTGTTATTTGGGAAAGGCATTCACAGAAGTAAAATGAGAGTTTGTGTGCATGATGTGGTTTTTTTTTTAACCAGATAGAAGATGAATATAGAGCTTTCCAAGAAGAAGCAAAAAAGCAAATTGAGGACCTGAATATTACCTTGGAAAAACTTCGGACCGATCTGGATGAAAAAGAAACAGAAAGGAGTGATATGAAGGAAACCATATTTGAATTGGAAGATGAAGTAGAGCAGCATCGAGCGGTAAAACTCCACGACAATCTCATTATATCTGACCTGGAGAGTAAGTAGTTTTTGTTTCAGTTACACGTTTTGGTTGTAGTTTCTACCTATGTTTTTTTTTTAAAAAAAAAAAATGCATCAAAATAGCTTACAGCTGAGTAAAAAACATCAATCATGAAGAGAGGGGGAAATTAAGCATAATTTGTGTCATGCACTGCAGTTCCCAAAGGATTGTGCTGTGTGCTGAGGTCCGAAGGAGCAAATTGGTGGCTTTGGCCTCTTTCCCTTCATCTCGACTTTTGTCATCTGGATTTCAAAGACAGCCAGAGATGTGACAGCTGAAAGCTCCTAACCACACAGGCAATAGGCTTCTCACATTCCACTTTTTCCAGAAGGATGGTGGAGCCATCACACAGAGAGCTGCCCCTTCCATATGCTGTTTTCTTAAACTTGGAAAAGCATTCATCATCATCATCATCATCATCATCATTTTATTTGTATGCCGCCTTTCCACAGTTAAAAACAATGCTCAAGGCGGCTTACAACATGACAAGATTTACATAATTACAAAAGTCATAAACAATAAATAAACCACATTAAAAAAATTACACAACAAATGGAAAACAATTTCCACATAAATCAAAATCTAAAACTAAGAATACAGCATTAATATCACAGTTTAAAATGACATAGATATGTTTTGTATGTTCCAGTCAGGTGCTGCTGATGAAATTTTCCCTGTTGGAAGAACTTTAATATCAAACAAATAAAAGGATTCTTTAGTTGTGATTTCTGCATTGCAAAACTCTATAGTTCTATGACTCTATGAACACAGTTTTATATACACGTTTATATCAAAATACATAGTCCTCCTCTCTTTTCAGATGCAATGCTCAGGGAGTAACTAGCCTTTATCCAGAAGACTTTGATTTTATCATTAATCTGCTTGGCATCTGTGCCATCATGCAGTCTCACAAGAGTCCACTTTGTCCACTGTGCTGTTCAACATTTCTATGAGACCCAAGCGTTCAATGTTGCCTGGAGATGTGGAGTAGCATGTCAGTGGAATGCTGATGTTACTCAGCTCAGACCCCATTGGGCTGAACAGCCCTCCCCAAGCATCACTTTCTGGAAACAACCATCCATGTGTGATCGGAAGCACTGTGAAGCAGTGCCACCCACCCCTAACTCAGACAGCCTCTCCAGAAGGATATCGTGGACAATGGTATTGAAAGCTGCTGAGAGGAGAATGAATTGGGACACATTTCCCCTGTCTGTCTCCCAAGTCATCATATAGGGCAACCAAAGCAGTTTCTGTGTCAAAGCCAGGCTTGTATCCTGATTGAAATGGATCTAGAAAATTGGTTTCTTCTCAAAATGCCTGAATCTGGTTCACAACTCCTACTCAAGAACCTTGTTCAACAAAGGGAGATTGGCAGCTCGCCAGTAATTACTTAGATTTTACAAATCCAGGGAGGGTTTCTTAAGGAGTGGTTTTACCACTGCCTCCTTCAAGCAGGCAGAGACCACCCCTTCTCGCAAAGAGGCATTTATCACCTCCCTGGCCCAACCAGCTGTTCCCTCCCTACTACTAGTACCAAGAAGGGCAAGGATCCAGAGCACAAGTGGTCGCCCTGACTGATCCAAGCATCTTGTCCACATCCTCAAGCCTTACATCTCTTTTGCCAGCCACAATTTCTGAAGAGGAATAATCTGGCCATTGTAATCTATGATAGTCCCCTGATTGAATTCCAGAAAATGATTTGAAAACTAGGATAAGTGCAGGATACAACCAGGGTTTTAACAGAGGCAGCTGTTTTAGACCATACCTCATCATTTGATTGCCTGTTTGCTTCCAAGCCTTATTTCCAGGGCCAGTACTTGCTTCAATAAAACCACTAATGACTTGAGGCCCAGAAACAGCTGCTCCCTTATCAATCAGCTTGTGCCTTCTAAGGCCCTTCTCTCAGTACCACCCTTACTGGATATGAAGTGAGTGTCAATAAGGGAGACAGGGTTTTTTTGCGGGGGGTGTCCTGTGATGCCCCTCCCCAAGAAAGCTCCCCTGGCCACACTGCTTGCTGTTAGATAACAGATTAAAGAAACCAGCAACAATTGTTCACACAGACCTTTTAACTTGTTGAACTGTTTTACTGATTGTTTAAGCATTTTATTGTTTTTATATAATTGGCATGAAAAGCAACAACTGTAAACTGCACTGGAATCTTTTTACAGAATATAAAAATATTTCCAATAAATAAGATGAAACGGTGGATTGGCTCATTTTCTTTCCCCTTCTCAAAGCTCTGCTTTCAGGAGTGCTGCTTACAGCAAGGCCATATAAGGGCAATTACACAACAGGGTTTCAACTTTAGTGCTTTCATGAAATAAGCATGGGACCTGCTCTTACACTTTGACCCGTCTTATTTCTTTGGGAAAACAAATGTAAATGGTGTGGCATTTGGAGGTGAGGTCCCTTGTTCCCTGTAGATTGGGCACAAGCAGTGATATCAAGAGCCCCACTCAGTATTCTGCTCATGCAACAGGACTTTGTATCCTCGCCCCCCAACAATTGATTTTCAAAGGAGCACAGCTTGACCTATGAAGCTGCAATTTCTGCTTAACTCTGATTCTCCTGTGTTTTCAGTGGGAAGACTGCAGAACAGCTGCTAATTTGGTTGATCCTTTGCTGGTTCTCTGTAAACGCATAATGTAGACAAGCACTTCATTTGAAATGAAGTCAGTAATCCAGGAAGAAACTGAAAGCTGTATCAAGTGGCTGCTTGTATCCTGTAGTTATGGAAAAGGCAGAAGGATGACACCTTTTGGGACTACTAGCACAGTTTGTGCCCTGGAAAACATTGGAGCACAGAAAACAGAAAATGCAAACTATGGTCATTTTGTTAGTGAATCTGGAGATGATTAAACTTCCATGCAGGAAATATTGGGGGAGAGGGCACATTTGCTCTCACCACTCCTTGGTGTCTTGTTTCTCTCTCTGCCCCCTGCTTGGAAGGGAGATAGAGATGCACATTCTCATCCTCCCCCCCCCCAAAAAAAAAGGTGGCAAAAGGGTATGACATATAGTAAAGAAACTACTAACTTCTGGTATGACATACAATAAAGAAACTACTAACTTCTGTAAGGGCAGAATAAATTTGGTGGTTGTGATTTGCCATGCACTGGAGTTGTGTGGTTGCTTTTTAACTTCAGGCTTTGGGGCCCTAAGATTTTTTATCAGTGGAAGCTCAGTGCTGTAGGTTAGATACTTCCCTGTCTCTCTTCCACAAGTAGTAGGGAATAGCGAGTGCACCCCTGTCAAAGGATATTAGCTGGGAATTTATTTTAATAGTGTATACATGAGTAGCCCAGACGGCACAGAGGTTCCCATGTTTGTTCTGGCCTAAGCACATAGTGCCATATTCAACCTTTGGCACATTGAAACATTTCTGCTTGGATGTCTGATGGAACAAGAATGTGTGAGCTCTATCTTCATGGACAGCAATGGAGCAGAAGAGACTTATTATCCAAATTGGGCCTTCGCTTTTTCATTCAACAGTACACTAGATGGCGTACTTGGGTTTTCAAAGCTGACACATATGTTCTTGGAATCCTGAACTTTTAACAAACCATGGCAAGTTTTAAACAATTCTCCACTATTTGTAAAGCAAATCTTAAATGAGTATATTTTCTCCTTGTGATTAGCTGTGTTCTTTAATCTTCAAAATCAGCATTATATTTATATATTACCTAATTACCAGGGCTGCAGCATATGCAATATATTATTAATTGTGCACTTTACATCCTTTTAATATGTATAATGGTGCAGCACACATTAATAACACAATGTGAAATGCAACCCTAAGTATTATCCCTTTCAGATTTAATGTGCTCATAGCATAACTGAAGTTGAACCTGGTGTGTGTTGCAAGTAAGTTGCTTGTTGTAAGGATTGCTGTGTTGGATCAGGCCAGTGGTCCATGTAGTCCAACATCCTTCTTTCACCTGTTGCCTCAATGGGAAGCTCGCAGGCAAGACTTGAGCACAAGAGCACTCTCCCCCTCCTGTGGCTTCCAGCAACCAGTATTCAGAAGCATTACTGCCTCTGGCACACAATTTAAGAAAATACCGCTTGGAATCAGATACCAATTTAAGATTCATCAAGGGCTTGTGGGGGTTCACTAGACTTGTGTTGATGGTTTGAGAAAAACACTGCCAGCATAATGATCTATAAAGAGCCTGAACTGAACTGAACTGCATAATTTATTATGGTTTATGTTTCTACTGCCTTGCATTTTTGCAACTTGCCTGTTCATATGCAGTGCTGTGGAAGGAATGTTTTCCCAAGCATCAGCAATATACCTTTCAGAAATTCTGTGTGCTCATATCAGATTCCTTCTTGAAAGTGCATCCGGTATTAAGAGGCTTGTGTTAACATCAGAGTTAGTGTAAGTTCAAAAACCTTTTAAGAAAAATCCTGAGGGGGTGTGGGAAGTACCCCAAATGGCCCAATGAGGACTGAGCATGCTTAGCGGCCAGGGATGTTGAGTGAAGTGGTGAGGTGCACAGAAAATCTCTCTCTGTGTGTGTAGAATGAAGTGCAGTATCATTTTCAGTAAAGAGGATGTAGCTGAGAAGAGCGCTCCACATGAGGACATGGAGCATTGCAAGGTGGTCCTACTTGTATCACCTGTATTTAGCTTCATCAGTATTTCTACTATAATCACACAGTTCTCAAAACTTCAGATATCTCAAATCTTCAAATATCCAAAGTGCTGTCACATGGAGCAAGTTTGTTTTCTTCTGCTGCTGCATTGCAGGGTAGGACTCAAACCAATGGCTTCAAGTTACAAGACAAGAGATTGCAACTGAACATCAGGAAGTGCTTTCTGACAGCAAGAGCTGTTCAACAATGGAATAGACTCTATCGGGAGGTTGTGGACTCTCTTTCATTGGGAATCTTTAAGCAGAGATCGGATGGCTATCTGTCATGGATTCTTTAATTGAGATTCCTGTATTGCATGGGATTGGACTAATTGACCCACAGGGTCCCTTCCAACTTTACAATTCTATGATTCTGTGATTCAAGCAATGAAGATATAAATGAAAACTAATCCTGGTACACAGCCAGTCAAATACTAAATCGGATGTTGGTCATGGTCAAATTGCATACTTTTTGTGTAGCTAATACAAGGCTACAGGGGCATTTTTAATGTGACAGGTTTCACTGTATTTGAAAAAGGCAACCTGATGCAGCTGCAAGGCAGCATTGACTCTGCAGTGCATCTCCCTTAAATAATTTGCTTGGGTCTAGTAATTGTTTCTAGTGATTGATAACATTCAAAAAAGAAAGCACTGTGGTGGGGAAGGTGGAGATACTTTTTTTCTATTGAAAGCACAAGCAAAGGAAATTCACCTGGGAGTAAGAACCATTGGACTCAGTGGGATTTACTTTTGAGTAGCCATTAATAAGATTCTGTTGGTAGTGCTTTTTTATGGACAGTACAGATAATAGTAAGAAAGTGTTAGTGGCATTATTTTTTTCACAGGAAAACCCTCGCCGTTGGCATTTTTTCCTATGCATACATCATATTATGCGGTCCATGCTTGTTTTTTGTTTTTGTTTTTATAATTAATAGCTGTGAAATGTAGGAGAGAAACCTAGAGTTCTAGAACCAATTCGTTGAACTTCCCTTTGAATACATTAAAGGCAGTAAAAAAATTCCTTTGGGCTTTGGTGAAGTGTTTGCCGGTAAATAACTTTTTAAAAATTTCCACCTGATATATTTGGTTTTGTTTTGCCAGATACTGTTAAAAAGCTTCAAGACCAAAAGCATGATATGGAGAGAGAGATCAAGACTCTTCACAGACGGCTCAGGGTATATAAGCCAGTTCAATATATCATGGTTTGGGGTGGAGGTGCATTGGGTGTGTTATAGCAGTGCCTTTGGACTCCATTGCTGCTAATTATATTTTATTTAAACTGTTTATATCCCACATATCATGGCCTTCCAAAGCTGTAGATTTCTTTTTCTGCTCCATTTTCAGGAGGAGTCTGCGGAATGGCGGCAGTTCCAAGCTGATTTGCAGACGGCTGTGGTCATAGCAAACGATATAAAATCTGAGGCTCAAGAAGAGATTGGAGACCTAAAGCGCAGGCTGCATGAAGCTCAAGAGAAGAACGAAAAACTCACAAAAGAGTTGGAGGAAATAAAATCACGCAAGTATGTGAATGACATTTTGGGTTCATTCATTATATTTTCCTAAAATTACTTTATTTAATCTCTGAAAGTTATTCAGCAAGAAACTGTATGGTAAAATGTTCCTGTCAACAAAAATATTTGTTTATAAGTGTGTAAAACACACAAGCCACTCTACACGTAGGAAAAAGGACAACAGATATTTGCCCTTAAAGGTAAAGGGTAAGGGGACCCCTGACCATTAGGTCCAGTCGTGACCGACTCTGGGGTTGTGGCGCTCATCTCACTTTGTTGGCCAAGGAAGCCTTCTGGGTCATGTGGCCAGCATGACTAAGCCACTTCTGGCAAACCAGAGCAGCACACGGAAATGCCGTTTACCTTCCCGCCAGAGCGGTACTTATTTATCTACTTGCACTTTGACGTGCTTTTGAACTGCTAGGTTGGCAGGAGCAACAGGAGCCCACCCCTTCGCAGGGATTCGAACTGCCGACCTTTTGATCAGCAAGTCCTAGGCTCTGTGGCTTAACCCACCGCGCCACCCGCGTCCCTATATTTGCCCTTAGACTGCACTTTTAAAATCTTTAAAACTTCTGCACATGCCTCTTGGAGATTTAGAAAAATGGCAACTCCATTCTCCCCACTGCCAAAGAAAAAACTCTCAGAGAAGACTGGCAGGTTCCAATAGGGTTACAGGGGCAAGCTCTGTGCCACAGCTCTTCTAAATAGTGGGACATGGTGCCTTTTATGAGTGCCCGCCTTACCTCTAGTGAAACACTTCAGTATGGAGCAAAGTGGCAGGCAGCTTAATTAATTCCAGTGAGCAGCGTCTCTACCTCAGGTAAAGGTTCCATGTTGCTTTAGTATGTACCCTAATGTCTCACTTGGCAGAGTGAGGTACAGAAACACACATTATAGGGTCTTAGTTTCAAGGGTCTTCTGTTTAGTTAGCATGAGTACATTCAATTTCCTAAGTGCAGTCCCTCTAGTCCAAATGAATTTGTGGCAAGGCAGGGGGGAAAGAGGAAAGCAGCTGCATCTTCACTGGCTGATGGATGGGGCCATGTTAGTCTCCCCCTTATGCACTGCCTGGGAGGCCAGGGTAGCAGCTTCTCAGTGGCTGTGGTTTCCTGGCCAATGGCCAAGATTAGAGAGTGCCTCCCTTCAGCTCTGCTGCCCCAGGTAATTTCAACCCAAGGCATAAAAATCCTTACTATATAAATACAATTGATGCCCTTCCCCATCTCCCCTTTCTCCAAAAAGTAATACAGTGGTACCTCGGGTTAAGTACTTAATTCGTTCTGGAGGTCCGTTCTTAACCTGAAACTGTTCTTAACCTGAAGCACCACTTTAGCTAATGGGGCCTCCTGCTGCTGCCGCACCGCCGGAGCACGATTTCTGTTCTCATCCTGTAGCAAAGTTCTTAACCTGAGGTACTATTTCTGGGTTAGCTGAGTCTGTAACCTGAAGCATATGTAACCCGAGGTACCACTGTAATGAAACTCTTTCTCAAATGACTTTCAGTTTCAAACTTGCTCTCTGGCTTTGTAGCCTGTTGGAAGATTTGACTCACTCCAAGTAGGCTTCCCAGTGTAGCAGATGCCCTTCAGACATGTCCTCATGAATGAGTCCGTTGCTTAAGCACAGTATAGAGGGAGGAATTCAAGTTCCTTAGCAGTGTGCTTGCACTAGAGGATTGGCTTGTGCAAGAGAAGGCACAGGAAGCTGGCATGGTTCTTGTGACTGGTTGTGTAGCACATTGCAAATACAAGCTTCTGCTAGAGCAACTTTTGCACTGGATTTCATATTGCACAACCGTTATTCTCACCCTTCTGTTAGCACAGCAGCCCTTGTGCTGGCGGTCAGAGCACTGAACCCATGCCAGATCATTTCATAGTATCTTGACAACTGCCTTCCCCTGATATTCAGGCAAGAAGAGGAACGTGGCCGCGTTTACAATTACATGAATGCTGTTGAAAGAGACTTAGCAGCTCTGAGGCAAGGAATGGGTTTGAGTCGCAGGTCATCCACTTCTTCAGAGCCAACGCCCACTGTAAAAACTCTCATCAAATCCTTTGACAGTGCCTCACAAGGTAATTTGTTTTTTTGTACCTGCATAAACTTAGTGCAATTTTGTTTGGAAGCACCACCATTGGTTCTGTTAGCTCAAAATTTTGAACAGAACAAGCACTCCATGCATACATCAGTAGAATGTAGCACATTTTTTTTCGAGGGAGCTCCAGCCGGGTGACGATACATGTGGAAATGTATTGGATAATATGTGCTTCAGTTTTGCAAGCCCAAAACCATGCACCTGAGTTTTAAAAGTTTCTTGTTGTTCTGGGGCTTTGAATATATGGCAATCCTTATTTATCTAAGTTTTCAACCTCCTTTTAAGTTGCTTCATCTTAGTCCACAATGGTCTGTCTTCAAAAACTAACTGTTGTTATTATAGTTGAATCTATGTATTTCATTGTTATGCTTCTGTGGCACTTAATGATGTTCAGATATAAAAATTCATCTGGGCTTATAAGTCATCAAGAATCTGTTTACAAAAAAGGGGCACATTTTAGCTTTAGATAAGGAAACTGCTTTTTGGGCAAGCTGCATAGGTTACTTCTCTTATATCTTTGCGTTCTTTGCATGTTATGAAAACAGAACTTGGCCAGATTGTGCAGGCCTCGCTACAGGAGGACATGGCCAAAATCTAGGATATGTGAAATTGGTAAACAGCTGCCAGTCACACTTGGGTCACTCACTTCAGATGAGAAGATGTCTTACTCTGCAATCTTGTGCCATAAGTGAAAAAGATGCAAAACTGTTGCTCTTAATTGATTTTTCTTTCCTTTCCTTTTTCTATTGGGATATTTAAACTAGATGTTTTAGTGTTAATTTAATTTTTCCTGTTTTTTAAAGGAACTTGCTTGCTATTAATGTAAGCTGCCTTGGAATAGCACTGCTCTTGAAAGTCTGCTTAGAAATACTTGAAACCAACCATACTTACCCCCTGTTTATTTTGTTGTTTTTGGTAGTTCCTAGTCCAGCTGCAGCTACAATGCCTCGTACCCCCCTGAGCCCAAGTCCTCTTAAAACCCCTCCTGCAGCAGCAGTATCTCCAATGCAGGTAAATGTGTGTTTACTAACTGGAAGAGACTGTGAAGACTGATGTACAGTCGTACCTTGGTTTTCAAACAGCTTAGTTCTTAAATGTTTTGGCTCCCGAACGCCGCATACCCGGAAATGACTGTTCCAGTTTGGGAACTATTTTTGGAAGCTGAATGTCCAGCGGGGCTTCCACGGCTTCTGATAGGCTATATGAGCTTCCTGCAGCCAATCAGAAGCTGCACTTTGGTTTCCAAGCATTTTGGAAGCCAAACTGACTTCTGGAACGGATTCTGTTTGATGTCCAAGGTACAACAGTATTGGAATTTGTAATGGTGCTAGCATGATGCAAAATCAAGAGAAGGTTTTGCAGTAAAAATTGTGCATTAAATTTGTCATTCATAATTGCATCCTGACCTTCACAAATTTCAGAGTGACATACATGGATTTTCTCCTCTTTTTGATCCTCAACAACCATTAGAGGCAGGTTACACTGAGAAAGTGACTAGCACAGTTGACCTGGTG
Organism: Podarcis muralis; assembly: GCF_964188315.1. Classification (NCBI taxonomy): domain Eukaryota; kingdom Metazoa; phylum Chordata; class Lepidosauria; order Squamata; family Lacertidae; genus Podarcis; species Podarcis muralis. The sequence continues at coordinate 26,882,129 of NC_135670.1, forward strand.
GCCAGATTCAGATGTAAGGTTTCCAAATCTCTGACATATGGTTTGGAGTGGCAATGAATTTGAATAGTCTTCCACCCATTCCCCTGTCCTCTCTTTAAGCCACTTAGTTTGTTTAGTCACAGATATCTGAACCTGCAAACTGAGACTTAAGCACTTCCTACAAATTGGTTTGATCATGGTGGACAGTCTTTGTTTGTAGAGAGTGCCTAAACAGTTTAAAGTAGCACAAGGAAGCAGGTTTAACAAACCAGGAAGTCACTGCTGCAACTGAGTGTGAGAAGAGAATGGAAGAGGAAAGAACATTCATGCTCTTGCTTGTTCCCAATCCACAAAACCATGGTTTGTAAGACCTGGGAATGTTGCATTTGAATCTGGCCAGTGAGCTCCAGCGTGTCCCTAGTTCAAGTTCTTGTTCCCTACAACTGTTATGTCATTTAGCTTTCAAGCCAGTTGAGAGTACTTAGACCAGCAGTTCAGACATGAGGACTATGATTATAGTTAATAGTTTATTATTATTCTGTAACTAAAATTCATTTAAATGCCCACCTCCTCTCTCACCAGACCTGCAAAGTAGGCCACCAAGTCACATTTTATAAGCAGGGAACTGCAGACTCTAGTACTGGTGTCTATACTGATTTTTTTTTAATATAAATTCTGATTCATGTTTTAAAGATTAAACACTGTTGGTTGTACTTAGTTTTACTCAGGGTGTAAACCTGATGAAAAAAATAGTCCACATTGCTGGCTGTGCTGAATTTAAACCTACGTCCAGGGATCACAATAGTGCTTCTGTGTGGGTTTTGCTTGTCTTAATATCTCACCAATAATAGTTCTTGTTTTCCTTCAGAGGCATTCCATAAGTGGACCAATATCTGCTTCCAAGCCCCTCACAACTCTGTCAGACAAAAGGCCAAGTTATGCAGAAATCCCAGTGCAAGGTAGGTGTTTTTTCTCTGTTAACATTATTTCGCTAAAGCTCCCCCAGAGTTCTCCTGAGGTTAAAAAGAAAAGAAAAGCACACTGAATAAGAGAGCATAGAAGAGGCTCTTTTTTTATATATATAAATTTTTATTAAGCGTTTCAAAAGTTTTTTATCACAACAAAAACAAACAAAACTATACAGTAAACAAAACAAAACATAAAAACACGTATAATTTCAACCCTTATTTCTTGTATCTTACTTTCCCGACTTCCTCATACCTCCCCTTTCTGTATTCCAATTTCTAATTAATTGTTCAGCAAATCCTTTCCTTAGTTTTAACTTAATTTTAATCTTACTTTTTCTCTTTAACTTTACCATTACCGCTAATAACCACATGTTTTCAGATCCAGCGTCATTTTAACAGTCATTGATTTTGCAATATTTCTTTAAATAGTCCTTAAATTTTTTCCAATCTTCTTCCGCTGTTTCTCTTCCCTGGTTTCGGATTCTGCACGTCATCTCTGCCAGGCCCATATAGTCTATCACCTTCATCTGCCACATAGAAGAGGCTCTTTTGACACATGAGCTCCTTTTCTTTTGAGTACAGCAAAGTATTGTTCATATAGAGGGCTTAATTCGTTCATTACCTTACCCCCGCTCCTGCAAAAGGAAGATGCAAAGCATAAAAGCTCAATAACATACTCTTAATTAGGGCTATGTATTATTTCAATTTCCTTCTTTCCATGCTCACCTGGTCTGTTTCCTTTTACTTTATGCCAGTTTGCACTGAGCTACACTGGGCAGAGGTGAGACAGGGAGGGCTAGACTGACTTTAAAAAAGGAGAACCACAAGAAATTATACTACCATATGGTCACAGTGGAATAATTGTTTGGGTAACAGGTGCATAGAAGTCATAAAGGCCGCAGTCTTTGCAGATAAGGGTATAGCGCTTGAATATGCTAAAATCAATACTTAATCAGCGCTTGTATAATTAAAAAAGCAAAGAAATGTTTTATTGTTATGAAAGCCACCTTAGGAGCAGGAGGAATTATTTCCAAAGCAAAACAGTAAGTAAAGCTAAAAACGGGCCCGTCCCATGTATTTGTAATCAAGTAGATTTTAGGAGCATTCACTAGCTGCCTTCCGAACATCTGGTTGTCAGTATGGTGTGCGGGAAAAAAGGAGGGAGGAAGAGGATGAGAGAGAGCCTAAAATAGTACATTCCAGGTACTGTTCCATTATTTTTCTGTTTCTGAGAGTTTGGCCTCCAATGTAGGACAAAACAAAAAACCCCATAAAACTGCTGTTCTCCACTTCTTGATTGTGGCAGAGTCAGCTGGCCAATTATGCATTGCTAAGATCTGTCTGGGCATCCTAACTTCAGGAGGAAGTGAATGATGGACTGGTGCCTGCATTTGTTGAGATGTCCCTTGCATGCTAGTGGAACTGCACTTGATAACTGCAGGAAAGTGTAGGAGCCTGTGCGGATTTGTCAAGACTCAAGAACAAAGCTTGCTGGGAGAGGACAGCAATTTGTTCTCTGCTGCCACAGATATCAAAGCTAGAGCTAACGACCTAAGTTATGGGAAGGTAGATTTTGGTTATTTGTTTAGATTATTTTTATACACCTGTGCTCAAGCCACAGGACAGTTTACAACAGTATCAGATAGGATAAGATCAAGTAGAATCCATAAAAACACACAGTCCATCAAGTACAGTAAAGGTAAAGGACCCCTGGGCGATTAAGTCTAGTCAAAGGTGACTGTGGGGTTGCGGTGCTCTTCTCGCTTTCAGGCCGAGGGAGCTGGGGTTTGTCCACAGACAGCTTTCTAGGTCATGTGGCCAGCATGACTAAACCGCTTGTGGCGCAACAGGACACCGTGACAGAAACCAGAGCGCACAGAAACGCTGTTTACCTTCCCACTGTAACGGTACCTATTTATCTACTTGCGTTGGTGTGCTTTCGAACTGCTAGGTTGGCAGGAGCTGGGACAGAGCAAGGGGAGCTCACTCTGCCATGGGGATTTGAACCACCGACCTTCGGATCGGCAACCCCAAGAGGCTCAGTGGTTTAAACCACAGCGCCACCCGCATAAAGTAACTCACCGCAACTCGCTAAATAGCAATTTACCAATAGCAGAATCAACTAATCCATTTATCTTAACAATTCTGTGGCTGAAGAATGGTTCAAGAATGGCACCAATGCCTATGAGTGGGTGGTGATGTTATCAGAGGCCTTCAGGCAGAGGAAGGGATATACTCCCTCTGGAATTCCTTTGTTGTACAGGGGTTGGGATAGCTGGCCTATAACTACTTGTGTAGCTCTTCCATTTACTTTCAGTGCTATCAGGGCAGTATTTTAATAATGTCCATAACAAAAGGTAAGGCAATGTTGAAAAAGCCCTTTTTGTGTTGAAGAAACAAGGATTATATGTTCACTGTTTACTTCTCCATTTCCTGGTGCTGGTCAACTTGTTCTGCCTATAAACTTTTCCTTTCAAAGTGCCCTTCCTGTAAGAATGAATAGCTCTCGTGTAATGGGTGTAGTTCTTTGATTTATGTCTGGGGGCTTTTAAAATAGAAATTTCTCAAGAATAGCTTTCTTAGGGCCAAGCAGTAGGCTTCCTCTTCTGCCTTGACAAATGTCAGCTAAACACCTACAATGTAAAGATTTTTCCAGGGATGAAATAGTGTTTTGTGCTAGGTTTTTATTCAGTTATGCTTTGAATAGCATTGGGGTGATATTATACTCAGAGCAAAGTAAATTTTAAACACACTTGATGTTTAACAGAAACTAATAAGGCACTCCCTGCACAGTGGGTGGCCAACCTGTGGCATAGCTGACACAGACTTGTAGCCGTTTGTGTCCATTTTGGACTAGGCTGAAAAGTGCTGTGGACTGGGCCATCGCGTAGCATCAGGCTTGAACTTCAGTTATTAAAATAACTTATAGCCTACCCTTCCACTGCAGCTCAGGGCAGATTGCAACAGTTAAAATTAAATAAATATAAGCAATTAAACAGCTGCAATATAGTAAAACAAAAGGAGAGACAGCAGATAAAACAGCTTTTTTTAAAAAAAACCCACCTGGGATCAGTTTAAAAACCTTGTCCTAGCAGGTCAGATCCTTGCTGGAACAAAAATGTATTTGTTGGACCCAGAGGGTCATGACAGACGGAGCCAGCTGAATCTCCCATGACTAGAAGTTCAGCAGCCAAGGAGGGGGCCACTTGAAAGGCTCTATCCCACAGACAAGCCAAATGCCACCAGTACACAAAGAACAGCCTTCTTTCCTCCACCCCCCAAAAAACCTATAAATGGATGGCCAGGCTTATACACAAGGAAGCAGCTCCTAAAATACTCTGCGCCCCAGGCTTTAAAGGGAATCGCTAGCACCTTAAATTGTGCCTGGAAACAAACTGCTAACCAGTACAACTGATGTAGTGTGCCAGTGCCAATCAACATCCTTGCCGCTGCATTCTGGGCCAATTACCTGATTTCCAGCCAATCAAAGGCACGGATGTTGTTGCATAGGTACTGTATTGGGCAGTGGACTGGGACACTTGTGATCTTTGGAATCTATTTGTGTTAATGATGTGGCCGCCACAGATCTACACAAACAGAGTAGCTTTTCACTATCAGCTCTGTAAACCCAAGCTGCCCTGGCCCCCTAAAGGCAATATGTATACAGATTTTCCTCTCCTTTGGCCATGCCATTGTATAAAAGTGCTGGATGACTTCTCCGGATTGGGTCAATATGTAAAAAGACATTTCAGAATGGAGTGGCATGGGGGCGGGATTCAAGGGACAGAGCTGGGGGATAGAGTCCTATCAGCATTTGCAAAAGCCCATCTGACTGGTGACCAATTAGTAAGGGAGTTGAGCCATTGTGAGATTATTCTTAAGTCTTTGTTGCTTCTAAGCAATTGCACCTGTTGTTGAGCCTGGCCTACACTTGCAGCAGCAGAATATGAGTTGGCTAAAATGAACTTTACTCGAGGAAGAAGATACTATTTTTTCAATGCATTGCCTATGTAAGAAAAAAACACCTCCCTTCAAGTCAAGAAGCAGGCTGGCTTAGAGCCTGTCACCCTGATATGCTAGCCTCTTACTTGGAAGCAGTTTTTCTTTTTCTTTTTTAAAAATAAGAGAGCATACAAAATGGCATTGCTCTCCTGCTGTGGTGAAGTCCATTCTATCTTCTCATTTTATAAGACCAGGCCTGAAGCTTGTGGTAATGAAATGCCTTTTCTTTATTCTCTCTCTGCACAGATCATTTGCTGAGAACATCCTCAACCAGCAGACCAGCTTCCCTGCCAAGAGTTCCTGCTATGGAAAGTGCCAAATCTATTTCTGGTAATAATTATGCCATGCTAATAAGGTGGTGCTTCAGTCACAGAGTCTTGGTGTGCAATGCCACCATCTTCTTTTGAAACAGTTTTGTTAGTCTTTTCTGACATCACAGCAGTAAGTTGGTAGAGTTCCATATTGACACTGTAGGTGAATCTCGCCCACATTGCAGGGGGAAAGCAGCCTTAGTGACTGAGGGAGGGTTTCCTCTTTCAGTTTAAAGGTATATGCCCTTGCTATTCTTTATGTGCATTTGATGGAAATTAAGAGAATTAAAACTGGCAGTCTAGATTTGTTCCTCATTGCAGCAGAGAGAAAGAGTGCTGTGTGCCTTCATGTTTGTTACACAGTATGTGATTTTGAATAGAACATAGAACATTTATGTGACTACCCGTGTTCTACAAAAACTAAATCCCTGCAATCAGTCCTCTGTAGAGAAAAATAGTTAGAAGGCTCCAAAATCTGCCTCTTCCAGAGAAGGAGTCCTGACATGTTAGGCCCTTAGAAGATATTCCAAAACTTTGGAACGGTTATATTTAAAAGCAATAACTCATGTCTTGCTTCTTCAGGAAAAATTAATGCCATCTTTATATTTGATAGGAGAGATTTCTATTGGTGTGATAGAGAACTTAAAAGTTTTGTACAATTCAGTAGAAAATTAGTTACTCATTATCTAGATTTTTGCAAAGACTCTTACAGTGGTGCCTCGCAAGACGAAATTAATTCGTTCCGCAAGTTTTGTCGTCTTGCGATTTTTCCGTCTTGCGAAGCACGGTTTCCCATAGGAATGCATTGAAAATCAATTAATGCTTTCCTATGGAAACCGACTTCAGACCAGGTCTGGGGACAGTCTGTCCCCCGACCTCTTCTGAAGGCTGGGGGGGGACCAAGGGCTTTTCTTCCCACGCCCCGCATTTTAAAAAACCCCGGGACAGCGGGGGACTTCTCCGCTGTCCGGGGCGATCTTAAAATGCTGGCGGGCGGGAGCGAAGCCTCCGCTGCCACCCGCCAGCATTTTAAAAGGCCCCGGGACAGCGGGGGACTTCTCCGCTGTCCCGGGGCAATTTAAAAGCCCCCGGGAAGGCAGGCAGGGGGGACAAAGACTTTTGAAGGCAGGCGGGGGGGGGGAGCAAAGACTTTCGCACCCCGCCCGCCTTCAGAAGAGGTCCAGGACCTCTTCTGAAGGCCGGTGGGGTGCGAAAGTCTTTGCTCCCCCCTGCCTGCCTTCAAAAGCTGTCCGGGACAGCGGAGAAACACGCTGCGTTTCTCCGCTCTCCCGGGAAGGCAGGCAGGGGGGAGCAAAGACTTTTGCCCCCCGCCGGCCTTCAGAAGAGGTCCTGGACCTCTTCTGAAGGCCGGCGGGGGGGCGAAAGTCTTTGCTCCCCCCCCGCCTGCCTTCAAAAGCCGTCCGGGATAGCTGAGAAACGAAGGCTGGCGGCGGGAGGAGGTCTCTCCGCCCGCCGCCAGCCTTCGGAGGAGGTCCAAGGACAGTGGGGCAGACTGTTTCCCTGCTGTCCCGGAGATTTCCCTATGGGCTTTCGTCTTGCGAAGGAAGCCCATAGGGAAATTCGTTTTGCGAAGCGCCTCCAAAATGGAAAACCCTTTCGTCTAGCGGGTTTTCCGTCTTGCGAGGCATTCGTCTTGCGGGGCACCATTGTAGTTTTCTTTTATGAGAAAGAGAAAGAAATGGTTTCTAAGGTGTTTTTCTATTTCAGTGTCTCGGCGAAGCAGTGAAGAAATCAAGCGGGACATCAGTGCCCCTGATGGAGCATCTCCAGCCTCTCTCATAGCAATGGGGACCACTTCACCACAGCTGTCTCTCTCGTCTTCACCTACAGCGTCTGTCACCCCTACGACACGCAATCGAATAAGGTACACCTCATTGCTACACAGCCTGTCCTATTTTTCACACAGGGATATTCTTGCAGCCTTGCCCTTTGGAAGACACCATTCACTTTTGCTAGATAATCAGTAAGCTTCTTCTGTAATGGAGAAGCAGTAGACTTCAGTGGGTTTGCTCCTCGTTTTGGGTAGGTGCATCAGCTGTCCAGCATTCCTTTTGCACATCAGTCTCAGGAAAGTGATGCCATCTGATGGGACATGGAAGGAAACGGCCAAGTCAGTCCAAGTCAAGTGGGCCCTTCTGGAAGGCAGGAACTCTCTGGCAGCTGAACAAACAAGTTGATGCCCAAAGCTCACCAGGAAGTATTCCTTCCTTACATCCTTTCCTGCCTCTTTCTCCTCTCCCATTTATGGTGGTCTTGAGTTTGGGGCTGGTGCATGGCAGATCCTTGCACTTACTAGCAAGGCTGCTGACCAAGACCTTCCTTGCTGGAACTGCCTTTGACCACTTCCCTGGACATCATAGAAAAGTAGAGTTGGAAGGGACCCCGAGGGTAATCTAAGCCAAATCCCTGCAATGCAGGAATCTGCAATGAGAGGAGCATGTTTGGACTGCAGTGAGAGCTGCTGCTTCTGTCTCCCTCCATCTCCCTTTTCCCTGAGCTGGGCTGCAGATCAGCCTCCATGGACCCCTTTGCACTGTGTCACCTGAGCACTGGAGGCAGCTGGATGTGTTGGCGGAGCTGCCTAAGGAGCCCTTGTCTCCTCTTCCCTCCACACTTTGGAACCCCTGCATGCATGCGTTGGGGGTGGCCAGACCTACTGCTTCAAACGGAAATACCAGTGAACACATCCAGTTTTGAGCAAGGTGTGCATGGAGAATAGAGGTTGCTGTAAAGAGCAACTCTGAATAAGAGCTGCATTGAAGGAGGAAAATTTGCTTTGTTTATTTCCTCATACTTAAATCCCACCTTTCCCCCCAGTGGGAGAACAGCGTGGCTAGCAGTCTGGCGGAACCATAAATAATAGCATGAGTAGCTGGGTTAGGAAGAGGGTGGATTACATTCCAAAGGGTTTCACCTTGCTAAGTGAGGGACATGGGAGAGGCAGAGAAGTGAGAACGAACACCGCTCATTGGCTCTATTTGTGACTGTGACAAATATGATTTGTGTGAGGGGGGTGATTCAGTACTTCTCCCGCTTAACTCTGTGGTGTGTGTAGGAACTAGCAGTCAAATGACTGAGCTACTTTATTTGGGGGGGGGGGCATGAAGAGGTGGGGAAGAGGTGTTTGCAAGCAGTTTAGGGAATTTTTTTGTTGGGCAGCTTCAGGTTAAGTTGGGGGCAATTTCTCTCCTCCCCTTCTCCTTTCACTGTTGCCTCTTATTCCCCTGCCAAATCTCTCCCCCCCCCCCCTTCTGCACTTGGCTTCTTGGCATTTTCATAAATCTTTTAGATCTTTAATTGACCCTTTAATTGGTTGTCTGTCACTGCAGTTCCATAGGTCAGCTGAATAAAACTATTGTTTCAAATTATGTTATCAGACAGTTGCTAGTGGCTTTTTGTGGGGACATGTGCTGACTGTAAAATGTTAGTTGGGTGTCATTTAGGTGTAGAAGAGCAGTATGAATGCAAAAGGAAACCTGTTTGATTTGTAACATTTGTTGGGCTTTAAACACTGAAACAAGAATATCCTGTGGATTAGAAGTGTAAATCTAAACAAGGCAGGGAAGGCTTCTAATGCCAATCTGTGAAACTTAATCAGGCATTGGGTTTGGAATTTAGTTGACCTAGCCCTAAATAGCAGACGCATTTAAAAGATTAATATTTGTTGTAAACTCCTTCTCATTGTGTCCACACCGTTCATTTTATTTGTTTCCTGAAACGCTATTTTCAAAACAAAGAACTTGACATAAACTGTGTTCCTTACTGGAATTTAGAAACAAGCCGTACTGTCCTCTCACAGTGTTATGCACGTTTAGGTTTTTGTTTTCTTTTTTTAAAAGAAAATTCTGACTCGAGGTTCTTTTTTTGTTCTTACTTACAAAGAAGTCTAGTTTTTTTTCCTTTTTCCTAAATCGTATTTCTGTTGGTTCTGCTCTCTAGTCTGCTCTGGCTTAAAAGTGTTAGCATCTGGCTTATATAATATATAGTGTGAAGATAATCTGAAAGATTTCAGTTTTATGTTTCATTCAAGTCTGTATGGTTCCCAGTCCAGATTAGACTTTTTCCTGCTCACTTCACAGTTCATCCCACTTATACAATCTGCAAAATCCAAACCTTGCAATCATGGTCATTTTACCCTACTTCCGTGACCAACCATCTATATAGAGAAAGAATAGCAGGAATCATACAATTCTATAGCCATACAATTTCTATACCAACCTTTGGGAGGCTTTGAAAGCAGTGATAAGAGGTACTTGTATCAAAGAAAAATCATATACCGTATTTTTCGCACCATAGGGCGCACCCAGGTTTTTGGGGGGGGAAATAAAGGGGAAAAAATTATTTCCCCCCCAGGCGCGGGGCTGGGGCGGGGGAAGCTCGAGCTTCCCCCGACCCCAGCCCCCAAACAGGCAGCTCTCTGCAAGCCGTGGGAGCGCTCCTGCTGCTTGCGGAGAGGTCCGCGAAGCCTGGACGCGCTGAGCTCAGCGCGCGCAGGCTTCAGCATGCAGGCAAGTCTCCGCAAGCAGCGGGAGCTCTCACTCTCCAGGCTTCAGCAAAAGCCTGCATTCGCACCATAGGACGCACACACATTTCCCCTTCATTTTTGGAGGGGGAAAAGTGCGTCCTATGGTGCGAAAAATACGGTACTGTATTAAAAAACAAACCTCTACAACAATAACCAAACTAGAAATGGAAATTTTTGGTCTGCTAACTAAATATAAAAGATCAGGTTCAAAACCCCTCCTCAAATTAATTGTACAAAGGAGAGAAAAAACTTTTTAGAAATCAATAATGCACTAGTGTTGTCCTGTTATACATGAAACAATGTTTTTATGAGTATGGAGGTAAAAACTCTTAGACTTTTGGCAAACAGGTGTAAAAAAAACCTAAGTCAAAGGCACACAGTATTCAAAAATTGAAGGCACCAAACATTCTCTTCTAAAGACATCTGCTCAGAATTTTCCTCTTTTTATTCTAAAATGTTTAAACTGCAATCATTAAATAAAAAAGATACCCACAGTTTCTTAGAAATTTTGCCTAGGCCGTCACTAGCTCATTATCAGAAAACCTTTTTAGAAAGTCTCATCTCCCTAGAATGTTTCCCCTTTGTTTTCATTTAAACCAATTCGTGAACGTTGACCACTAATAATGAACCATATGTTGTAGATATTACTGCAAGTTTATTATGCTTTTTTAATATATATAATTATCATGAGAAGACTTGGTCTATTTATTTGTATCATTTATTATTCCTATGATCCTTGTTTATAAAACCCAGTAAAAAGTTATTTACCAAAAAAATAAAAAAATAGAAAAAATAGGAGTAGCATCTGCTTCAGACAAATCAGGCAACAGAATGATCAAATCGGAATCTGAGGTATGGCTGTGAAGAAAGCTTTTAAGGCTCTCGTACTGAAAGAAATACATAATTAGGAAAGTTGATGCATCCTTTAAAAATAAATCACTTTAATGCCCAGAGAAAGGCTTTATTTGAAAACGTAGCAGGGCAGAGTTAACATTGTGAAGATCCCCACCCCATGCAGTATGGAACCCCACCTGCAATCTGAAATGGCAGGTTTCACTTCATTGTCTGCCGTGTTTGGCTTAGTTCTCAAAGTGAAAGAGTCTTTCCTGCAACGAATGGGAGTTTTGAGAAAGCAGGACCATACTTATGCACAGACCCTGTTCATTTTTCTGTGGAATTATGTCCAGTAAACTAACTGAGGAAGTGTCAGGCTGCTTGAATGCATTGTTTAAACTTCGCTTAAATTGTGCTGCTGAAACCAGTTGTGATTCGTAGAAGCTGTAGGTTTATTTATTTATATTTACATGGTAAGGGCTTCCTCTTCTGGACATGTGATGTTACAGGAAGCCCTTACCATGTAAGTTCAATCACTGATAATTCTGCTTCTTTGCTGTATGCAGTCCTGGATCTAAAACAGCCTTTCCCAACCTAGTGCCCTCCAGGTGTTTAAGACTATAGTTTTCATCAGCCCCTGCCAGCAGAGCTGATGCTGCAGTAGAAAATAAGTCTTTTGTGCTGGTTGTAGTAAATGGGAGTTCAGGTAAACATTTGGAGGGTACAAGGTTGGGGGAGGCTGGTCCCAGAAGGTTAGGGTAGATACACAGCTGCACCCAGAAACAGCAACTCCTTCTGAGTCCCTCCCCCCAGATGGAAAGCATGTACCGTATCTTTCGCTCTATAGGACACACCGGACCACAAGACGCACCTAGTTTTTAGAGAGGGAAATCAAGAAAAAAAATTATTCCCCCCCCCCCAGCCCCAAAGAGCAGCGGACAGCCTTGGCTTCCTCTTTAGCCTTGCGCAGCCCCCCCCCCCCCCGGCTGGAGAGGCTGTGCAAGGCTAAAGAGGAAGTCAAGGCAGCGAGCGGGATGGATCGCGCTCGCTGCTTTGGCTTCTTTAGCCTTGTGCAGCCTCTCCCAGCTGGAGAGGCTTTGTGCGGCTATGGCAATTCCCCCACCTCCCGCAAAAGCCCATAGGAGCCGCGCACCCTTTAAGGAGCGCGTGGCTCCTACGGGCTTTTCTACGAGAAGGGAGAAGGGACTGACTGGCCACGTCAGTCCCTTCTCCCTCAGGGGAAAAGCCCACAAGAGCAGCGCAAAGCTTGTGTGCGGCTCTTGGGGGCTTTTCCTGCCTGCCTCCCCCCTGCATTCACTCCATAGGACGCACAGACTTTTCCCCTTAGTTTTTAAGAGGGGGAAAGTGTGCCCTATGGAGCGAAAAATACGGTAATGGAAAGCATTATTCAGCATCATCACATGTCAAATGTCCCTGCCTTCATTTCTGTTCGTGGAGTGGAGGAGTAGAGCCCTACATGCGGTGATGTCACATCATGCTTTCCTTTACTACCCAGTATTTTTGGGGTGTGTGTGTTGAACTAAGGCTGCTGCTTTCAATGGCAGCCGCATGTCTGCGCTAGTTCTGCACTCCTAAATCTTGAAGAAGGTAGTCGGTTGACAGTTAACACTCTGGCTTTGCTTTCCCTTCAAGGTGACATTCCTAGTCGGTTATGAGTTGCAGGGAGATACCATCAGTTTATTTTCTAAATTCATACTAAAGTTCAGTGTGGCTTAATGTTCACATCGTTTGTTCTCGAAGCACCTCTAATTGTGGCTCTGAGGTATTAGAAAAAGGATTTATTTCCCAGCTGTCCTCCTCATGAAGTCTCAATCAAATTAATCTTTCCCCACCGCACAGAGAAGTGTCCGTGGGCTGCTATCCTTGCTTTGGTTATCTACCTGGGAGTTCAGGGCAAGGAAGCAGGCAGGCAGGCAGGCAGGCAGCGGGTTGCTGGGAAATTGATCACTTGTCTCTGTGGGGGCGGCTGAAGTGCTGCTGACATATACCTGGGAGTTGCCTAGTCTCAGCCTAGCAATGGGAAGACAGAGGGAAGGCCAGAATGAATATAGAACATGGCGCTGCCCACAGAGCACAATGCAGTTTTGATAAGAGCGGAATGATATGGAAGGAACTTTCGCTGTTTTAAAAAAAATGTTCTGAACATTCATTTGTATGAACGATGTGAATTTTCTCCTTCACTTCTAGAGAAGAGAGGAAGGACCCTTTGTCAGCTCTGGCCAGAGAATATGGAGGCTCCAAGAGGAATGCTTTGCTGAAGTGGTGTCAGAAGAAAACAGAAGGGTATCAGGTAATGGTTGCTTGTCCTTTCTCTAGTGCAAACATGAGAGCATCTGCCAGGTGCACAAGCTGGGCTGCTCCACAGTTCACGGCATCGATCGTGAAGGAACTGGTATGTACTGTCCTGGCAGGAACACAATGCTGCAGGAGCCAGCTCAGCTGTTATTTATAGTCACTCAGTCACTTTGCACAATACAAACGTGTGTGTTCTTCACAGAACGGCTAATCCGTCCATTAAAGCGGGTTAACGGTGCTATCCTGCACATGTCTACTCAGACAGAAGTCCACACTGAGTTCAGTGGGATTCGCTCCCAAGTTAAATATGTATAGCAGGGACGTCCAACTCCCAAGAGACTGTGATCTACTCCCAGAATAAAAAAACTGGCAGTGATCTACCCGTTTTTTTTTGGGGGGGGGACACCCAAAATTGTTGACAGGGGGGCAGGTCGAAGTTGTTGAGCTTTTTCTTAGGAGGGCAGGCAAAAGTCGCTCACCAAATGATCGCTATCACCGATAACTCCATCTGCTGTTTTTGCAATCGTGCACAAATGAAGGACAGGGCAAGGGGGCAGGGCCAGATGCTCTTTTTCTCCCGCGAAGGAAATTGAGACAGTGTTGGACTGCTAGCTCCCGGGGATCGACTGGTCAACCAGTTGGAAATCCCTGATGTATAGGATTGCAGTCTAAAATGGCTAGCTTCCATCTTGCACGTTGATAATTCCAAATTAAGAGGAGGGTGGAGAGCGAAATCTTATTCTAGAGTTAAACCTCTTAAAATGGCAATAATATAGTACATAGGAAGAGGACATTTTATTTTAAAGTGCTTTCATATTGCTTTTCATTTAAAAACCACAGGTCTGTGCAGCATAATGTAAAAATTACAATACAGTGGTATCTCCGATTGCGGACAGGATCTGTTCCAGAGCTCCGGTTGGATCCTGAGGTTTCCGCAACTGGAGGGACCACTTCTGCGCATGCGCACGGCACAGTAAAGCACTTCTGTGCATGTGCACATGGAGAAACACTTCCGGGTTTGCAGCTTTCACAACCCGAAGTTTACGTTACCCAAGGGTTTACGTAAGCCAAGGTGCTACTGTAAAATCAACACCCATACAATAACTGAAAGGCCAAAGCAAACACACCAGCATTAATTGCCAGCAAAGGGGACTAGGTAGAGCATGATTCCTGCTTCTGTCCCTCAGTATTATATTGCTGGTGTTCTTACTCTGTGTGAGCTCATTCTCCTGCTTGCTGGTGATGATGCAAAAGCAGAGTTTGGCAAGCCAATATGGCTGTCCCCTGGGGAAGGATCATAGTTTGGGGGCCCTTGCATGCAGAAGGTCCTAATGCCTGGGGGAAGCTCCTGCTTGAAACCTTGGAGAGCCACTGCCTGTTGGAAGAGACAGCCCTGAGCTCGATGGACCTAGTGGTCTGACTCTATGCAAGGCAGCTTCCTCTGGTCCTATCACATTTGGATGGGTGGCCCACTGCCGTGTCCCCTCATTTATCTGGGCTCCAGGCAGACCAGCCTCCTAAGGAGCCACATGCAATACAAGCATGGCCTCCTTTTAGGGGAAGGGGTGTCAGGCATGTGCTTTGCATGCAGAAGGTCACAGGTTCAATCCACTAAGGCATCTCCTGGTAGAGCTGGGAACGTCACCTTGCTGCCAGTCAGTGCAGGCAATACCGAGCTTCTTGGGCCAATGGTCTGACTCTGTGTAAGGCTTCCAATGTACTTACTTAGCTTAATTGTATAGGAAATCTTTGGAATGCAAAGGGCAACCTCTCGGTTCTTAAGTATTACTTTGCTTTGTCAGGCTTGAGACTCACAATACAGAAGGAAGTTGGAAGGCTACGTAACAGGATGGTGGGGGGACATTAATAGAAAGGCTGTACAATGAGAGAAGCTTGTTTTTATGTAGGCAGAGGGGGGGCCCTCCCCTCTCTTGCTTCCTTGGCATCTCTGCATTGACCGAACGGTGCTATTTCTGAATGTAGACCCTCCACGTCCCCCCTTTCCTTCAAAGGCAGGATGTGGGATGCCGCTGAATGAATCGTAAAACTCTTCAAATGGGAAAGCATCTGAGACAGGGCAAGAAGCATGTGACAGTTTCCTTAATTTGTCACGAGAAAGCGCTCCATCCTTTCTATCTCAAGCAGCCTGTGCCAGAAAGATAGTCCTCTTGCTCACATTCCCGGATTCCCTGCATCGACTAAGTCTGGAGGAGAGAGACCTTTGGTCCGCTTGCAAGGAGGGGCAGCTGATACGTGACTTTCAGCATGTGCCGCTCCCCATGCAGGACCACCAGTTTTGGGAGGGGGCCAGAGTTCTAGTCTTAGGACCAGTCTGCCCTTTCTGTGAGCAGTCAAATGAGAAAGCTTTTCCTGCGCTCTGCTATTTCATGCCGCAAGTGATGGGGGTTGGCATTTTTGAATTCTCGCTCACAAAGAAACGGAAAGCTAGCACGTTGAGCAGGAGGGTTTAGCCCTAGCTTTACCCCTGATGTGTCACATTTCTGAATACAGGGAGCTAGTCATGTGAGAGTGCTTTCAAAAACCAGTTTCCCACAGGCAGCCTGAAGTGATACAGCCCTGAAAAAGCTTTCCTACTTGATTCTGCTGACTGTACAAAATGGTCCTTAAGCTCCCATTTTGTTGATGTTTGCACTCATCCGTGTAACTTGTTTATGTGAGTAAATTTTTTTTTAAAAAAAACCTCCTATAATTCTGTTAAAATCAATTAAAATAAAAAGAATATTTGCAACTGGTCCAGGGGCGGCCTTCTTTTGAAAACATTTTACAGCTGCTTAGAGCTGGTAGTGACATCACTGTCCATGCAGTAAACACATTTTTTAAATGCTCCCAGTAATGACTATACACCATAACATGCAGTCCCTTATTGGGGAGTTATTGTACCTGGGATGGTAGCCATCTTTTTATTTTTTAAAAAAATATTTTTATACCATTTTATGTCGTAAAAATATATATCAAAGTGGTTTACAACAGTAAAACTATGTCCTTGCAAGGCTACCAAGGATATTAATGGTATAAGGGGAAAGGTCCCCATTGTGAAGCAGACCACAATAATCCTCAGACTTCCCTGCTAGTTGACAACACAATCCATTTTTAAGAAACTGCCCATGTGCGTGGTAGTTGTTGCTTGCTTGCAGGTCTGTTTGCTCCCCACTTTAGCATAAGAACATAAAAACATCCGAAGAGCCTGTTGGATCGGGCCCAGTAGCCCATTTAGTCCAGCATCCTGTTCTCTCCGTAGCTGAAGAGCCTTTAGGAAACCAGCAAGCAGGATTCGAACACAAGAGCACTATCCCCTCCTGTAGTTTCCAGCAACTGATATTCAGAAGCATTGCTACCTCCAGCTGTGGAGGCAGAGCATAGCCATTGTGGCTAGTAGCCACAGGTAGTCCTCTCCTCCATGAATTCATCCTGTTCTCTTTTAAAGCCATCCAAGTCGGTGGCCATCACTGCCTCATGTGGCAGCGAATTCCACAGTTGCTATGTGAAGAAGTACTTTCTTTTACCTGCCCTGAATCTTCCGACATTCAGCTTCATTGGGCGTCCGTGAGATCTAGCGTTACGAGAGAGGGAGAAAAAGTTTTCTCTATACACTTTCTCCATGCCACGCACAATTTTATAAACTCCTGTCCTGTCACCTCCTAACTCATCACGACTGTGTCCTTTGTGAGTCCTAGAATCTTGGCCATCCCACATGTAATGTGTGAACTCTGCTGTCCTGAGCATGCCTGACTGTATCCGAACCAGGTCAAAAGGGCATGTGCTCCAGCTGATCTGTTACTCCCACGGCTGGTAGGATTTATAGCAGCGTGTGGAAGCCTGTTACAATAGAAGGACCAGCAAGAGGACATTTCCTGTCTGAAACAATTCCTTTCTGCAGCACTAAACATAGTAACTAGTTACACTTTCCCAGAATTTTCATTTGCAACATTTTAAGCAAAACTGGGAAGCAGGTGTCATAACGTTGTCTGTCACTCTTTTGCCATCTATTGAGAGGTGTATGTGCCTAGGGGAGGGTGCTCTTCCTCTGGATTTCCTGCACCGGGGGGGTGGGAGTGGGGGGTGCTGACTAGTTGTCCTGCTTGTAGCCCCCCCCCTCCAACTCTAGGATTTGCTGCACATCGTTCTGTTTGTGATGGGAGCTAATCAATTTATTTTTACCACTGATTTTTAGTGTGTCCAGTCATCTTAAAAATTTGCGCCCAGCAAAGATGATGCCCATCAGCATGCACAATGCTTCTTTTCCAATACTCAAGGTTTTTTTTGTGTGGGGGGAAACCCTTGAAGATCTCTGGCAAATCGGAAAGGATTAATAGTGATGGCAGAAGGATATTTTACTTAAAAAGTTCTCTTCTGCTTCCCTTAAATTAAAATCAGATTTACAGCATAATGAATTTTCAGCCACATTCATAAAATACTATTTAAACATCTTAAAAGTTGAAACCCAAGTTTATAATTTCTGCTGTACAAAGACTAGGATCACCTCCGTCCTTTGCAGTTGGCCGTTCACACTAAACCATGGTTTGACTTAGCATTATGTGGAAATAAAGGCAGCGTAGCATGAACCACACCACATAGTAAGATTTAGCATCTTAACTTTGTCCAAAAGTGGTTTGATGCCATGAATTTATCCTAAGGTTGTCAAAGCTCACGGCAGACAGATTTTGAAAAATAGCAATCATTTATATCCTACTACACTTGTAGAAATGCTTGAGTCCTTCTAGAACAGGCATGTCCAAAGTCCGTTTTGGGGGCCTAATTCGGCCTGCTGTTCAGTTTAATCTAGCTGTGACAGTTTATTTCCTGGGGTAAAATACTAAAAAAAAAAAAAGCTCAACAACTGGCTATCATGCATGTTCACTTCATCAGATCTGGCCCTCTTTGGAAAAAGTTTGGACACCCCCGTTCTAGAATGATCCAACAGCTACTGGATCAATTTCTCCTGAAGCATTCATCTGTTTTTTACATTGCATTGAAATTACATTTTCCCAGCATGCGGATCCCAGTTTGTCATTGCTGGTAAAACGCTGTTACTTCCCCAGCACAATAGCCCACAAAGTATTAATTTCTCAATCAAAATGGATGTATTTTATATACTTTGCTGACATAAGTGCTCAATTGAGACTGAAAACAACTTAGCAGCCTATTTAGTCGATCTCTTGAGAGGCCTCTCGGCAAAAAGTTAGATACCTCATGCCCTTGTGTTTGAGCATCGTTCAGAGGAAGATAAGACCTGAGCACTTAGTCATAGGTGACTTAGCAAATTGAGAAAACATTGCCGTGGACTGTGGCAAGTTTGTAGCTAGTCAGCATTCCTGCCATAAGCTTCTATTGATGTTGCAACCACCTCTTCAGGACTCCTACCTAAATATTAGTCATCTTTACTTACTTGCACTGTGCTTAGTGTCAAGTTTAATATTTACAGCTGATACCAAATGACAGAGATTTTTTTTACTCTGGGAACTAAAAACCATGTGAAATAGCCCCCTTCCCAACTACGTATCTCACAGATAGATCCAAGAATAGTAAATAACTGCTGAGAGTGTAATGTTATTGATTATTACATGGGCACAGAGTGTCCCAAAATTTTGCATCTGATGCATACGACAGTGTTAAGGGTCTGCAGAATGCTGTGCATTTTCAGTAACATCTATGAGAAAAATATATTCACAGAAGTGTTTACACTTCGTGTTCTTTCTTTCTCTCTGCGCTCTTCAGCTACTGATCATTTAGCTGTTTTTACTTAGAAGCAAAACCTCTGTGGTAATTTTAAAACGCTTGTCATTCAACAGCGTTAATTTCTGAGTGCTCGTAAAACTAGGTATAGCACCCTCCCATAACTAGAGGTGGAAAGGAATCATTTCTGCTGACATGCCAGGAAGAGGTTTAACTTGGAAGCATGTGCAGTCAGAGCAGCATTACCGAGGGAAAATGTCTTGGGTAGGGAAGTAGCAAGTTGTTTTTGAATTTCCTCCTGGGGGAAACAAAATAAGCTTTTATCTTAGGTTGCTAATGGATCTGCTGTCCTAATTCTTGCAGAATTCTGCTCATTCAAACCAATGCTTCTTAAAAAAATAATCAGGACTCAAAAATCTTTAATTTAGCCTGCTTCTCCTCTTGCAAGGAGGGAAGTTGCTATCTCTTTTCTCCTTCTACAAATGTCACTGAGTAATAGAATAAGTAAGCCTCGCAGCAGGTTTCTCTCTTACATGTATGCATATTTCCCTCCGCTCTTAGAATATCGATATCACAAACTTCAGCAGCAGCTGGAATGACGGGTTGGCTTTCTGTGCTGTTCTTCACACTTACCTCCCAGCTCATATTCCCTATCAAGAGCTGAACAGTCAAGACAAGGTGAGTATTATACTGAGCTTTGTTGAATGTCGTTAAAACCATGCTGGAGACCAGAGCCCCTCTCAGATCCTCTAAAATGGACCAGACTCGCACTTCTGCCACTATTCTGGTCACCAGCACTCACTGGCAATTGCAATTCCCCATTTGCAATCCTAGTCACAAGCACACCTTCCTCACACTTAGACCATTGTATATTTGTTTAAATACTTTGTGTGATGTTTTTTTTTTTTTTTGCATTCATTCATTGTCTTTGTCCACACATTACTTTAAATGAGTTAAAAACAAACCCAGTAGAGGGGTGCTTAAAAGAGTTTTGCAAGCCTCTGATCAACTCGTTGGACAAGTCCATAAGGCAACATTGTTTTTTTTTTAATTTAAAAAAAGTTGTTCAGTAGATTTATTTTTGACTCAATGTATTTTTCAGAAAAGAAATTTCACTCTGGCTTTCCAGGCAGCTGAAAGTGTTGGCATCAAATCCACTCTGGTAAGTGTGTGCAAAGTTTAGGGCGATCTGACTAACTTTTACCTGGGAGACTAATTGCTAAATAGGCACATGCAAGGATTGTGCTGTAGCTGTGTGTTTGAAATTACTGTACAAATAAATTCTGGGATAGAAATATCATAACTGAAAACTAGAAGGCTCCTTTAAAGAGAGGGTGTGTGTTTGTGTTTGTGAAAATAAGGCTGGTGCGATTAAATTGCAAAACAAGACTATAAATTAAGGTAAAGGTACCCCTGCCCGTACGGGCCACTCTTGACAGACTCTAGGGTTGTGCGCCCATCTCACTCAAGAGGCCGGGGGCCAGCGCTGTCCGGAGACACTTCCGGGTCACGTGGCCAGCGTAACATCGCTGCTCTGGTGAGCCAGAGCCGCACACGGAAACGCCGTTTGCCTTCCCGCTAGTAAGCGGTCCCTATTTATCTACTTGCACCCGGGAGTGCTTTCGAACTGCTAGGTTGACAGGTGCTGGGACCGAACAACGGGAGCGCACCCCGCTGCGGGGATTCGAACCGCCGACCTTTCGATCGGCAAGCCCTAGGCGCTGAGGCTTTTACCCACAGCGCCACCCGCGTCCCTGACTATAAATTAGTGCCGTGCAAGTGCTCTCACTCTCTTGGCCAGACAGGACTCAACACTATATGCATCATTAGACAGCGCACCCAGTTTTGTTTTCCTGTTTGGGGAGAGTTCATCATGCAGACCACAGTGCACAGGGACATGAGTATTAGGTTAACCCTTCCCAGCTGTGATCTTTTCACTTTGGCATCCAATGGGGCAATCCCACAAGAAGGGATTTTGTCATGATTGCAGCTGGGTAAGGGAATGTTAAACCTGCCTACATACTGCAGTCCCAATGAAAATTGTAGGACCCTGTGCCAGTGCCGGATTTAGGTTTGATGAGGCCCTTAGCTACTGAAGGTAATGGGGCCCTTTATATATCTAGCTGTCCTTTGTCAACAACAAATTGTCACTGTTTTTTGTGTTGAATATATGCTATATGGTAATTTATGGACCTAATAGGTATCTAAAGCCATAATGGGATCAAAATAAATACATTATGTATTGCTTGAAATCAAATCAGTAGGCATAAGACTCATATCCTTAGTCTATGCTGCCTGATCATCAGTCTACAAGCACTCTTTAATATTAGATAACAGGTACAGACATTCAGCTGTGCTGCACTGAAGTCTGCAGCTGCATGCTACATGCTGCCATGCAACCAGTCCATGCAGAATGTAGGCACCCTATATATAGAAATGCGCAAACCAGTGATATTTTAGGGAGCAGGCTAGCAGACGGGGCCCATTACTTAACATCGTAGGAGCCTACACAAGACAAAACACTGTTGCTGTATGTAGGTTTTATTTTATTTGTTTTTTATCTTATATTTTGGAAATGTACATACAGTTTTTTTACCTTTAAATTTTTTGGAAGGCCCCAAGAGAGTGGGGCCCTAAGCTATAGCTTGTTTAGCTTGTACATAAATCCGACACTGCCCTGTGCCTCCTCTTAACAAATCAGCTCATGGCTGTTGGAAATCGGTTATAACCGGTGCCATTTTGTACTTGTCACGGAGGTCAAACCTCTATTCTGCTTGGTGGTTCAGAGGAGGCAAACCTATAAAGCAAATCTAAAAATAGCTCTCCTTGCTCATGGTCAAGTCTCTGCCAGCCATTGTCTGTGTGTTCACAATGGGGAATGCTACTGTGGTTAACACTTCTAAACTGTGCAGTAGCCAGTGAAGGTGGAACTGGCTTGGACCCAAGAGGGCCATGGATGGCAGCATTAGGGGCACTGTTGCTTTCCTTCTGCAGGTAAGGGCTGAAGCTCAGCTAACAAGTCCACGGGACCCACCAACAGACATGGACAGCCAGAGCTTAAAGCAGGGTGGGGTGCAGAATGGACAGCCTCCAATCCTGATCTCCTTTTCTTTTTAGACACCCTGATTCCCCCTCCTCGCAAAAAGCCAGCTATATGACTTTCCTCTTGCCTTTTCACACCCCCATTTATCATCTCTGTTGACCAGAGAACACAATGCAAGCAGGAGAGCAGCAGGTATGCAGCAAATTAGCATCCAGTGATGCAATTAATACCTAGGTATTCCAAAAGCAAGACAGGACTTGTACTTTAAGCTACACACAAACTGTTCACATGTGGAACTACAATTCCCAGGTATGCCTTGCTCCCCACCCACCCCCGGGATAAGCTGAGCACTACAGAATTAAAAGCAGAGCCTGCAAGCTTTTGCTTTTTAAATGTCTATCTTACAGATGACCAGTTATAGATGTGATTATGATTAACAGAGTACAAGAGTTATTGCAAGGTGGATATCTGTTTATATATATTTTTTTCTTTCTCTCTCTTCCTTCCCTCTGGTAGGACATTAATGAGATGGTACGAACGGAACGCCCAGACTGGCAGAATGTCATGTTGTACGTTACAGCGATTTACAAATACTTTGAAACCTGAGAGCTGGAATAGCAATAGAAAATGTTGGGGAAGCACAATCCCAGCACCACACACTAAGCTCAACCAACACCTCTTGACTTTGGATGAAACTCTAAAACAGCATTCTGAGTGGCTTTGGTGAGCAAGGTTTCGTTAACCCAGCACTTGGGCAAACCCAAATAGCTAAATGAGCTGGATTAAATTATTAGCCTGTGAAGCCTGAACTTTACAAATGACCCTGTAAGGCCAAGTGTCAGAAAGCTTGCAAACTTCCGTTGGTGAAGAGTGAACTGAATGAGATGCCACTGAATCGACAAGGCCGAAACGTAAGGGAAGGAAGTCTCTAGGACTGTATTGCAAGACTTTTCTTCATGGAAAACACCTCTGGCGGTTGGGTGGATGTTCTGCTTGTTGCTCCTCACCTAAGTACAGGAAAAACTTTTAATCATAACCTAGTTATTGCCTTATTCTATCTCCAGCTCCTCAAAGTGCACAATTCTTATAGGAAGTACAAGGGTGTCTTCTCCCATGGAGTTCACCTGACTGAAGAATGGCGTCAAATCTTGGCCTACTCTCAGTGCACAAAACGAAGAGTCTGTGTTTAAGCCTACCTCTCTTCTCCATGGCTTCCAACTTTATTACTGGATGGATTCCAGCCTTGCACATTTGATTCCCAACCTTCAGGATATTACCATGTGCAGGTGATCGGACACACTGCAATTTGTTGTGCTTCCAAGAGAATTTAGTTTATATGGAATTTACTTTTATTTGGCAAAGTGTAACCTTTCCTTTGCAGGAGCTCAGATGATGCATCACCTGAGATTAAACTGGTTGAAATGATTGTTTTGATCGTTGGATAGGTTAAGCTCCTATTCAGAAAAGAACTTTCTGCAACTAGCAATAACTGCTTCTTGCCCCTACGGCCTGCAGGTAGCTTTGCGGTGTGTTCTGATCTGATTGTCTGCCAAAAGCAGCAGCAGTAGCTGCTGCCTGTTCCCAGGTTTGTCTAAAAGCCATGGGCTTCCCTTTCAGGAATGACTTAAATGAATGGAGCATACATAGGAGCAGCAGCCATGATTCGTAGATTGTGCCTGTGACCTGAAAATTGACCTCCTATAAGCCTAGTTTAAAATGTGGGATCAATGCTGGCGAGAGAAGAAAATGCAGAGTTCAGGATGTTTGTACTGTGGTGTTGAGTCCACTTGGCACAACTCTCTGGGAAAAAAGCATTAAAGCAAGTGCCTTACTTGGCTCTGAGGTAAGAGGAGCTCTAATTGCAAGGCAGTGCACAAAAGACTTCAGACATTTGGTGGTAGCAGTGAGGCTTCTATTGTTCTGTCCTTCTCTAAGAAGGCCTCAGCGCCTACCATCTTTTTCCTAGATGCAGAGCAACTGTTAGTCCCCCCCAAGTGGAGACCCAGTTACTGCTGAGGGATAGGGATCTTTTGAGTCCCCCATTTTGATGAACCCCATATCCCTGTTACTTATAGATGTATTTAGCTTTCATTTTTCCCCAACAGCCCAACTAGAAATAATCCTCTTTCTTTTTTCCAATCCTTTCTGTGTGCCTGGAACTCTTAAAGGACACTTTTTGAATGTCATAGGTATATGAATGGTCACGAATGTAGCCCCGGTCCAAGGTCTGCTGTGAAAGAGTCACTATGACAGGAGCAGGTGCCAAACTGAATTTTGGGACAAGTCAGAATAAACTTTGAACCTTTCATTGTGCCTCCAGTACCCCCTGCCTTGTACATGGTTTCATAGCTCAAGGAATACAAACAAAACTTACATGTGGCTATAAAATGGCTGATGAGCTCCCATTGCAAGTGTTTAAATTCAACTCCTACTTTCCAGTGGTTTTTTCCTCCTTCCTCTCAGATTGTGAGGCTAATATCAAAGGTTCCTGCAAACACCTAAATGACTTTGGCTTTTTGAGTGAACAGAGTTAGCATTTCCCAGTTAGGGACAAAGAGTTGCAGGTTTTTTAGATGGAACTCACCCTTCAACCCCCCCCCCCAAGTCCCCCCCCCCCCACTTTTTGCTAGCCCTAAAATGAGGTACTAAAGATCATCCTCGCTGTGTTATGCTTTCTTACTGTTGTGGTACAAAGGAATTTGCTTCAGGTCCCTTGCTTGTGAACTTAAGATGTATTGCTCTACAGGTGCACCTCTCTTTATTTATTGCATTGCAATTGAAGAAGCATTTTTTTTCTAGTGAGCTGTCTTCCTCCTACACTCAACAGCATCTTATTTTATGGACTTTGCTTGAGTCCAGTGGTGGACGAGACTCATCTTGAGCAGAATCCTGCTTCTAAACTCTTCCTCTACGGCCACAGGGGAGAGCTGATCAGGAGGGCATTGATGAAAAGAGGACTGAGTTGTGCAAGGAAGTGAAGGGCAAAGGCAAAAGGACCGAAGAGTGGGAAACGTTCTGCAGATGGAGCACAAGGAAAAGAAAAAATGTGTTTCCTTGCATTGATTATCCAAAACCTTTTATGGTAAAGACTGAACTACCAAGAGAGATGATTTCATCAAGACAAGAAGCACTCAGAGGGATGAAGGAAATTAGGTTTTAAAAAACACACATCCCATTTTGCAAAGGAAGAAAATCTTTGCTCTTGGTTAGATAACAAGCTACATAAGTATTCTTCCATTCTTTATTCACTTTTTAAAGACTGATTAACATGTTACTGTAAAGTACATTTCTTGCTGGTTTTGTTTTTGTTCTATTAAATATTTTTAATATACCATAAAAACAGCCAACAGTGTGCCTGGGTTTTTTAATCGCATTTCTTTAGATCCTGCAAATGTCCCCGCATTTTAATGTGTCTGCTTTATAAAAAGAAAGAAATTAAAAGGAGCTCATGGTGTTAAACACAAGCAAGTGAAAACAATACCTGGCAGTTTGGGGGATTCTCTTGCAGACACTTTAGTGAGGTCTTACCTGGAGTTTTGCCTTGGTCTTTGTGTTAGATGGTGCTTTGAAGGCATAGCTATCTCTAACCTCTGTCTCATAAACTACACAGGAGGCAGCAGGGTGAGGTGCTTTTGTTCAGGGTTCCAACCACACTCATCCCCAGCAGTCAGCATACTCAGTACTCATTTAGGCAGGAGGAGGGGTGTGGGCACACAGTCCCTGCTGACTACATTTTTTACTTCTCTGGACAGCTGTCTCTTCCATCCCTGGGATCATTTTTTTAATTGCTTCTCTGTGCGAACCAGGAAATTGCCTGTCCAGACCGTAAGCTGGTTCTTGCTTCCTTTCTTCTTTCAGTCTCTCTTCCTCTGGTCTCCTGTTCCAACCCCTCCATTCTTCCCACCCAGTTTCCAGATTTTTTTCCTCTCAACCATCATTCAGCATTCTGTAGGCACTGAGCATGCAGAATGATGTTCAGAGTGTACTCAAGGTTGTTCTATTCCTTCAAGGCAGCGATGCTTCCAAATATCTAATTTCTGGAAACCAGGGGAGGGAAAAGTGTTCTTGTGCTCATGTTATGTTCCCTGGTTTCCCGCAGGCTTATGGGGTGGCCACTGTGAGAGCAGCTTGCTGTACTAGGGCCATTGGCCTGATCCAGCAGGCTCTTCTTATGCTCTTAAATCTCAGATTTCTGCCAAGCCTAGTGGTGCCTCCCTCTTGTGAGTGCTATTTTGGCTCCGTGGCAAAAGGATTTAATTGGAGTTCAACTCAAGGGTTGCTTATCACTCAAGGAAATATTCGCACACCCCGCCAAGGGAATAGCCACTTCTGCAGTGCTTAGTATCAAGGCCTCACTGTTTATTTTTTATTCCATATACAGTGGTGCCTCGCAAGACAAAAAGAATCCGTTCCGCAATTCTTTTCTTCTAGCGGTTTTTTCGTCTTGCGAAGCAACCCCATTGGCGGCTAAGCAGATTAGCGCTATTAGCGATTTAGCGCTATTAGCGGCTTAGCAGCTTTGAAAAAGGGGGGGGAGCGGGGGGGAAATGGTGTCTTGCGAAGCGCCTCCGCGACGGAAAACCCTTTCGTCTAGCGGGTTTTCCGTCTTGCGAGGCATTCGTCTTGCGGGGCACCACTGTATATATATATATCCTGCCCTCCTAGTGCTTACACAACACTCATGGCATCTAGAAACAATTAAGACCAGCTGTAACAATAATATTACTCAAATATAGCAAAATGGAGACAGGTAATAGCACCAGGTTTTTAAATATCTAGAAAAGCCTACCTAAGCAGGAAGGGGGCTTGCCATACAGTGAAACAGTGGGCAAAGAGTCCTACTGGTTGGGTTTGTGCACAGATCAGGCTCCTTTCATCCCCATCAGCTGAGCCTCCACCATAGATCTTAGGGCATGGGCAGGAAATAGGTCTGTAAGCCATCCTGCACCTAAGCCAATTAGTTCCTTAGAGGTCATCACCAACACATGATAGATGCCTGGAAAGGAATTTATAACCAGTGCAGCCCTTGCAGAAAAACTAGTGTGATCCCACCTGGTGGACTACGGGGCACTAGGTGTACTTCACATCCTTATTGGGCACTGATAAGCATATCTGTGTCTAGCAGACTCTGAACGCAGAAGCCGTTAACTTGTTTTTACATAGGAGATCCTAAATGTTCTAAAGGGAATCCACCCATAACCCATTCTCTTGTTGAGAACGTACAGGACTGAACCAGAGTGGCTCAAGTTGTCCCTTCATAACCAGAAAAGGCCTTCATGCAGAAGTCTAGTATTTTTCCAACTTCCCAATGTTCATCCTCCATGTTTGCCAGCCAGGTGCCCATCAGCTATTCTGAACTACAACTCCCATCAGTCCCTGCCAGCGTCACCATGCTCCTATCAGCCCTAGCACACTGGGAGTTGTAGCCCCAGATAGTTGGAAGGTACCAAGTCGCCAAAGGCCATTTTAACAATATTCACATCACCACTCAAGTGCATGTGTGACATGGTTCCTCCTTGGGCCATGCTGTGTGACTTGAATAATTATTCCTCCAGTTCTTCGCTTGGGAAATGTATCTGTGGTTAAATAACATCTCTTCCCACAGCTTATCGCGGCTTATTGGGGAGGAAATAGGACTTCCTGCTAGGAGTTTACTAGCCAGACTCCATTATACCTGTGTGTAATAAATATTGAAAGTGCATTGAAGTTATTCTCTGGGAATCAGTGAGGCTGGAAGCCAACCAGCCCTTGATGGTGAGACAAGTTGGATTTCCATCCAGACTGCAAAACAGCAACACTCACACCTTGGCACGTCCCCTTTCTTGCTTAATGTGAAGTGGTAAAGTTTTAAATTGCTCCTTACCTACAGCTACCCCCCCCCCCCATTTGTGAAAATGAACCTTTTGCTAGGGTTTCATTTCCTTTCTGTTCAGCACATCTTCTCTTTTGCATATATTCATTTATTGTTTTAAAGTAAGATACAATTCAAAAATTACCAAAATAATACCAAATCAGCAGGTAAGTTTTACAGTGGAAAAATAAGTCCAAACACAAAAGTAATCCTTTTATGCCAGGACATCATAGTTAAAAGGCAAAGGAAAATATCAGTGACGTCAATTAAGACTAATTTGAAAATAAAACTGGATAGGTGACAAAATAAAAGGAGACAACCACCAGCAGCTATTTACATATATGTATTAGGGGAAAAGTTTAAAATTTTTTTTGCATTATATACAAACAATACAGACTCAATGAAACATAAAAGTTGATAAAGTTACGGTAAGTCTTCTGAATTTTTGTAAAGTGAATAAGAATGCTCATTCATGCACATCCATTATTCTAAGGTCTAGATGTTTTCTTTATGAAATGAGCGAGTCAGCCAGGACTCTCAAATGTGTAATTGCAATTAGATTTGAGTGGGTTTGGAATTGCTAGGCACCAGACAGGCATGGCCCATCCTTGCCGACAATGGCTTTATACTGTCTCCGTGCAAGTGGCGTTCCAGGCACTCTGCCTTTGCCCCAGACTGGCCCGGAATACATAAACTGGAAAATGGGAGCAAACCACATCCGCATCAGTGAGAAGACCAGCATGTGAGGCTGTTGGTATGATGTGGCCCAGTGCCAGCTCTATTACTGGAAAGCAATGTTCAAAAAACCTGAAACTGCTGCTTTTCATGGAGCCAGGGGTGGCTAACTAGTGGTTCTCCAGATGTTGTCACACGACTGGTCTTCATCAGCCTCAGCAAATGGAGCTAGCAGTCAAAGTTTAAGAGAGTTGGTAGTCCACAAGAAAAAAAAGAACTTCTGATTCTTCATCTGTCATTTATATATAGACAATTATTCAAAACATCCACTCCAAGACACCCAGCAATTCCACTTTCTATAAACCAATATTTTCTTCCAACCTCAGACCCAGATACCATCAGTTCATTTTCTTTCTCATGCAAAAAGTCCATTAGGGGCTTCCAATCTTTAGTAAATATCGAAGACGATTTTTCTCTGATTAAACACATCAACAAGCTCAATCCTGTTAATGTTTGCTCAAATCAAAGTCCCCCTGTATTAAACGGAGCTTACTCCCAAATTTAAGTCTGTTTGTTACAATTATTTATATCCCGCCTTTCAGGATACAAATGTAGTTTACAAGAAACTTCATTTAAGAACAGCAACAGCATCAAACAATGGCCTGTTTTGCACATAACAGTAAGCCATGTTTAAGCTTCACTATAGTTAACGCTGAGATGCCTGGCAGATGGTCACTTAAACCTTGGTTTATTATTTTCCCCACCTGTCTCTCATTAAAAGAGACATTAACCAGGAAAAATTACTCTTCTATTGCAGCCCTGTAGCTTTGTGGCTCCTTAAATGACATTGAGGAAGAGATGCACGCTGGCACATAACACTAAGGTATGGTTGACGTTAACCAAGGTTTGCAAAGCAGTCACAAACCTTGGTTAACAACCTTTAAGAATAGCTAATAAACCATAGTTAAAGTGCTGGGCTGGGTTCACACATAAAGCTAAGTCAGAGTTTAATAAACCATTGTTTGGTGTTATGTGCGACCCAGGTCAATATCGGCATATAAAAAGCCACAGGATCCTTCCCAAGGAACCGTGCCCAAAGATTAAGGCTTTCTGGGAGATGATCTATAATGAAATGAAAAAGGTATTTAAATATACCTTCCTGAAGAAACCAGAGACCTTCCTCTTGGGCATAGTCGGCCAACTGGTGCCAAAGAAGGATAGAACTTTTTTTATGTATGCAACAACAGCAGCAAGAATACTGATTGCAAAGTATTGGAAGACACAAGATTTACCCACACTGGAAGAGTGGCAGATGAAGGTGATAGACTATATGGAATTGGCAGAAATGACTGGCAGAATCCGAGACCAGGGAGAAGAGTCGGTGGAAGAAGATTGGAAGAAATTTAAAGACTATTTGCAGAAATACTGTAAAATTAATGAATGTTAAAATGATGTTGGATTGAAAATAAGTGGTATTGGTTACAAGATTAATAAGAATATGCAAATACGGATTGATAATGGATGAAAATATACAGTTATAATAGGCTAAGATATAGAGTAAAGATAAATGAAAGAGGGTAAGGATTTGCTGAAATGTTTTTGTAAATGGGAATACAAAAAGGGGAGGTGTGAGGAGGTCAAGGAAATAAGCAAACGAGCCAAAAGATATTGAAAAATGGATTCATTTTTAAATTTTTTTCTTTTAGTTATCTGTGTTTTTTCTTTTTTCCATTGCATTTTGTATCTTTTTTCTTCTTTTTTTCTATGCATGCTTTTTAGTTTGTTAATTTGTTTTAATTTTCTATATTCTGTAAACCTATGTTTTCTGTAAAACCTTAATAAATATTTCTAAAAAAATAAAAATAAAGGTCCCTGACGTTGGAAAAGGATAGTCCAGTTTAGAGCAGACCCTGAGGCTGTCTTTGCTCGTCTGTCCTCTTCCC
The DNA here is from genome assembly GCF_964188315.1 of Podarcis muralis. Lineage (NCBI taxonomy): Eukaryota > Metazoa > Chordata > Lepidosauria > Squamata > Lacertidae > Podarcis > Podarcis muralis. The sequence continues at coordinate 26,912,291 of NC_135670.1, forward strand.
CAATCTCATAATCCTCCCCAAAAGTCAGCTGTTGATGACAGAGGGTGATGTGGGGAGGGAGAGGAAGGTTCAGTTGGTTGGAGCTGGCTCCTATTGCGTCTTTTGCTGCAGCCTTCTTTTTAGGATTGCAGCGTAAAAAGATATTAGCTCCATGGCAAGTAGTCCCTGCTAAGTCCAATGTATTGAACTATATCCCACAGTTCTGAAATGCCAAGAGTGAAATTAGGTGAAAGGCAACAGTCACAGCATTTGCCTGTGTTAAAAATAATTTTATAGCCCACATATATATATTTTTGCTGAGTTCCTGTCATGATGCAACTCTTTTTCCAGGTTAACAAAGGATGCCCTCTTGGTGCTTCCTTAGATAACAAATAGAAACATTGTCTTAGAGAAGTCAGATGATCCTGACGGCTGATGTCCTTCTCGTGGCTTTCAACAGTTCTGTCATTGTGTAAAGGTAAACTCTTAGGCATTGTTGAATGTGTGTATATATATATATGCATATATCACATGAATATATGATAAAGCGGCCTATAAATCTTGTAAATAATGAAAAGAGCCGTGGCCGAGGTGAGCTTCCAACCGAGGATCCAACTTCGCTTCTCTGCTGAGCCAGCTGCAAAGGAGGGTTGAGGTGCGGCGAGGCTCCGCTAGCACCAGGCTCCCCTCCGCTGCAGAGGAAAATCCCTGCAAGTAGAAAGCCAGCCCTACAGGCCACGTCCCTCCTCCTCTTCCCCGCGTGCCCCTTTTGCTTGCGCGGGACGGGGTGCTAGACTGCTAGAGTCGCTCTTCTGAGTCCCGGCCCGGTCGCGGCGGCTCCGCTACCCACGCCCCCCCCCAGCCCCACAGAGAGCCAGGAGCGCGTCCCGGCAGAGTCCCCACCACCACCGAAGCGCCGGTCTGCCTGCTGGGGGCGCCCTTGTCGGGAGGAGGCGCGCCCCTCCGAGGCGGACCAGGGGCCGCGTGGTGCGGCGGCGGGCCGGCAGGGGGCGCGGCGGCTGCGCCTCGGCGGAGCGAGTGGCGGGCTGGTCCCGGGCGGCGAGGCGAGGCGAGGCGAGGCGGGCGGAGTCGGCGCGGAGCAGCGAGCCGGGAGGAAGCGGCAGGTGAGCGGGCGTCGGGGCTTCGCGGGACTTTTTGTGCCGGGGAGGGGGCGCCGTCTCCTGCCTTCCCAGGCGACGGCAGGACCATGCTCTCCATCGGGGGGGGGGGGGAGTTTGTGGGACCCCGGAGGCAAAGTTCCGAGGGCAGCGGAGCTGCTTCTGCCTCTGCCTCAGTTTCCCCTTTGGCGAGGCCAGCCCCAAGGCCGGCTCTCGCTGGGGAGAGGCTTCGCTGGTTGGGGGGGGGGCGCGCCTGGATCTTCCCGCACAACAGCCCTGAGAGGGAGGCTAGGTTCAAGAGGGGGAGTAGCCCAAGGGGAGCTTGCCCCCCCTTCCCTGTCGATGGGGAGGGGCAAGAAAGCTCAGGGCCCCCTGTTTGCCGACTGTTTCTGGAGGAGCCTCAGTCCGGAGATCCGAGTAGGGCAAGAGCAATGGGGGGGGGGCGATCGGTCCTCAGCACCAAGGGGCCCTATCCTGTGAGGGTCCAGAGATCTAATTCGAGAGGCGATGATGAGTAGGAAGCAGAGAGCAGGTGAAGAGAAGTCTTCTTGGGGGGGGGGGGTCGTCTAAGGATGCTCCAGGGCCGGGACCCCCGCATGGTCCGGGAAAGGGCTGCTGCTTGGTTTTGGCACAGGGCAAGTTCCCGAGACCACCCAAGTTCTGGGTCTAGAAGGGGACCTACAGGGCAGACCCTGAGGGCGTCCCTCCTTGAGGAGACCGTGGGGTGGAGTGGGATAGAGGAGTACCCCAGCAGGAGAGCCCCCGCTTGGCATGCAGAAGGGTGCAGGGTCTTCCCAGCTCAGAGGACAGCAGAGCCACAAGCGACAAGTGGAGCTGTTCTGAGGTCAGGATCCTGCAAAGCCACTTGCTAGGCCTGGATAGGAGGCTTCCTCAACCTGGGACCATCTAGATCATAGAATTGTAGAGTTGGGACCCTGAGGATTATCTAAGTCCGACCCCCTTTCAATGGAAGAATTTGCAGCTGTCTAATATGGGAATCGAACCTGTAACCTTGGCATTGTCAGCACCACTCTCTAACCAACTGAGCTGTCCGGGCTGATCTGCTTTACTAGCCTTCACAACATATGGAGGCACCATTTTGATGTGTAGACAGTAGTGATTTACATATGGGCATCATGGGCTTGGCCAGGGGAAAGGCAGGGAGGGGCAGCTGACCGCCCCCCCCCCCCATAATCAATAAAAATGCATAGCAAACTGAGCTTCTGTCCCACCTAACAAAATGTCTGCCCCCCCCCCCCAAATCCTGGCTACACCCATGGCAGCTTCTTCTGCTTCCAGCACCAATCAGCAGCAGCAGCAGCTGCACAATGGTCCCCATTTCAGGGTCCGATCCTGGGTTGCTCAAAGTTTAGGAGCCTTCCCAGCTCAGTGACAGAGCATACAGAGGGTCTCAGGGTTCAGTCCCCTGCGGCATCTCCACGTAGGGCTGGGATAGGCTCCCTGCCTGAGAGCTGCTGCCAGTCAGTGTAGGTAACAGTGAGATACGCAGAGCAAAGGTAGGAGGTGCCTTCCTGCGTTCCATTGTCCAGCACGTCGCTGCTTGAGTGTGGCAAGCCTCAATGCCATTGCTCTCCATCTGTGAAATGGGCCCATTTGGGGACAAACCTGGCAGGGGGGTTGTGAGGGTGAAGCTTTGCAGAGGTTGCTGAAGTCCCATGCATCCTGCTCATCATGGAGACATCCATGGATCCTTTAAGGGAGGAGGGAGTCCAGGTGGTACATTGCACTGAATTCATTACTCAGATTGAAGCATAAAGTGCCTGGGGTTCTAGTCTAGGGGGTTCTAGACAGTTACCTTCCAGTAGACACCCCCCCCCCCTTTCCTCATGGGTCTTCCTCATCATCCTTCCAATTTCCTTGCAGAAAACAGATCCTCCCTCTGCACAGTGCTTAGCAAGCTAGAGGAGACCTGATATTCACCCAGCAGCTCGCTCTCCTGTTTTAGTTTTTGCTATACGGTGGTACCGCAGGTTACAGATGCTTCAGGTTACATCCGCTTCAGGTTACAAACTCCGCTAACCCAGAAACAGTGCTTCAGGTTAAGAACTTTGCTTCAGGATGAGAACAGAAATCGTGTTCTGGTGGTGCAGCGGGAGGCCCCATTAGCTAAAGTGGTGCTTCAGGTTAAGAACAGTTTCAGGTTAAGAACGGACCTCCGGAACGAATTAAGTACTTAACCCGAGGTACCACTGTATTTTTGTAAAGTAAATTTCTGGGTAAAGTTGGCTTTTGCTTGTCTTCGTCCTCAGTAGCCTGAGAGTTTCCTAAAACGCTGGTGCGCAATGATGCCTTTTGCTGTTTGGTGAAGCTCTTGGCTTAAGGGAGGAAGAGGATTGATCCTGCAGAGAGGCGATCTGGTGGCCAGGGCCATTGGTTACATCAGGTGGATAGGAAGCCAGGGCTCTCAACACCCTTCCTGGCTGGTGTGTGTGTGTGTGTGTGTGTGTGTGTTTGTGTGTTTGTAGGAAGACCAGGAACCAGGGGGAGATGCGGACAGTAAGTAGAATGTATCTGGAGCACAAGGAGTTCTGTGCTTGTCCTGGGGAAGCTGGAGATAGGCCGAATGGATAAAGCAAAATCTTTTACTGGACCCGAACCAAAGAGTCTAGTGGCCCCTTGAAAGATTAATGTGTTTATTGTTCTCTGAACTTTTTCTCAGCAAAATCCTTCTGCCGAGAAGAGTTGGGGCGGTGTCAGAGGTGCGGGAGAGAGAAGATGCATTGTATAGTAAATCAATTAAATAGGGTTGGTTTTTTTGGGGGGTGTTTGCAAATAGTCTGGGCTTTTTCATGAAAGAAGCCCCCTGCCCCCCACCAGCACCACGCTTGCCACCTCTTTCGGATCGTGTTCCGCAAATGGATTATGCCAGGCAGCTGCAGACAGCAGGAAATGGGGAGGAGGCTGCAAAATTGGATTAGGGTGGTGGAAGAGCCTCTTGGATTGAATCTCCATTAAAAGATCAATGCGCTTAACTATCATTTTAATATAATTTGTTTAAGATTAAGAAACCCATTTTAATGTGGCAAATAGATTAGGCTGCAAGATGCCAAGCAGGCTGGCCCTGGGCTGGGGGGGGAAAGCTTCTGGGCTGGGGGTGCCACATAGGGGAGGAGAAGGCTCTTTCCCTGCCCCATGGTTCAGACAAGGTGCGGATGTTCGTTTATGGCAGGGGTGGAGAGGCTCAGGCCTGATGGGGAGAAGCAGTGTTGGCCCCCAGGCATCACTGTCCTTCCCAAAGCACTCTCCCAAGAACACACGGCCTCTTTGCCAGGCTACACCCTTCCCTGGTGGTGTTTTGCAGCCTCCTTGGGTGCTTGTGGCTGACTGTGCTGAGATGGAGAGAATGTAGAATCATCTGATTCACACATGGGTGGAATGTTGTTGTTGTTGTTGTTAATTACCCATCCATCACCCTAAGGTCCCAAGGTGGGGTGCATAAGTTAAAATAGAGCAATAATTAAAAAAACAATTTTTCAAAACTTACAGTTACTAGAAAAAGCCATCACAAAACATAGGGGCAGGTCCTGAAAATATGCATCTCGGGTGTCAGAGGCGCACTGACTATACATCAGGATAGACCTTTCTGACAGTAAGAGCTGTTTGACAGTGGAACGGACAACCACAGTAGGTGGTGGACTCACCTTCCTTGAAGGTTTTTAAACAGAGCTTGGATGGCCATCTGTCAGGGATCCTTCTTTCGCTGTGATTCTTGCATGGCAAGGGGTTGGACTTGATGACCCTTGGGGTGCTTTCCAACGCTACAATTCTCTGCTGCTGTGATTCTCCTCCGCCCCAGTGACTGATTTAGGGGAGTACGACTGGTTTGGTTTCACTGGGCACTGAGCCTTGGGGGTGCTGCCGGGAGGGCCACAACTATGATGTAGAATGGAAAGTGAGTGGTGTTGATGGGGGGGCACCGGAATTTGGCATCACACAGGGTGCTTCTGAAATAATAATAATATTAATAATAATTTATTATACCCCGCCCATCTGGCTGGGTTTCCCCAGCCACTCTGGGCGGCTTCCAATAGAATATTAAAATACAATAGTCTGTTAAACGTGAAAAGCTTCCCTAAACAGGGCTGCCTTCAGATGTCTTCTAAAAGTCTGGTAGTTGTTTTTCTCTTTGACATCTGGTGGGAGGGCGTTCCACAGGGCGGGTGCCACTACTGATAAGGCCCTCTGCCTGGTTCCCTGTAACTCTGACAGTGAGGGAACTGCCAGAAGGCCCTCGGCACTGGACCTCAGTGTCCGGGCAGAACGATAGGGGTGGAGACACTTCTTCAGGTGCATTTGAGACCCCAGGTGGCTTCATATTCAGAGTCATGAACATTGGCCCTCCTTCTCTGCCTCCACCTGTGGGCCGAAAGGCTTTTTTTTTTGACCCAAAGAGGGGCTGCTTGCCAGCAGTGAAAGTGGGCACGCCACACTCACCTTGAAAGCAGCAGATTAGCTGCTGGCTGTGTTTGTTTGTTTGTGTGGTGGCCTTCTTCCTGCTCATCAAGTGATCCACCTGATGATTGGGGAGTGGGCAGTTGTTGTTGTGAATTGCATTTATATCTCACCTTTTCCTGCAAGGAGCTCAAGGTGACATACAAGGTTCTCTCCCTCCCCACAAAAAGCCCCGGGAAGAAGGTTAGGCTGAGAGGCAGTGACTGTCCATGGTCACCAACCACCCAGCGAGCTTCAAATGGCTGAGTGTCAGGATTTGAACCCTGCTCTCTCCCATATCCTGGGCTGACACTCTAACCGCTACACGAGTTTGCATCTCCATCTGGGTGTTGAGCTAGGTGGAGAAGGTCTACTTCATTTCCCCCTCCCCCCCCCCACTCCTGCCCAAATTGGTGGGGTCTTTCAGGGTGGAGGCAGAAGCATTTATTTGGGACCCCTGCACCAGAAGTTAGGCACCCCCATGTCCTAAAGCCCTGTGGATGTTCCTTTCATTGGAAACAATAAAAGTGGATTAAACTTTAAGCCCACAGGGTGGGGGCGGGAATTGACGAAGTTCTAATGTTCCTGAAGTCGTTCCAGTAGTTCTTTGGAAGGCTAAACTCAGGTGGAAAAAAACAATTAAAAAGGACAGTAAAAGTGTAAAGAATATTTAGGCAGCCTCAGGTAGCTAAGTGCCCACACTGCAGCTGAGAAGCTGATGGTGCAAGGGTGAGGCTTGTGCAGCCTGTTTACTCGGGTGTAAGCCCTTCTTCTTTTCTCAGAATTTACTCCTTGGCCCAGTGCAGGATTGCAGGGAAAATGCCTGGTGTGTTTCCTGCCGTCTCTGAAGAACCATCAGAGAGGATCAAAATTGTGGCTCTGCGGGGGGTCCTTTGGGAGAACATTCCTTTCCAGTGTCCAGTGATGAGGCCGCCAGTTAGTCCCAGTATTGGCAGGTGGTGGTGAGAACGGGGAGAGCTTGAACCCAGGGAGGCCACATCTGCAGCTCGCTCTCCTGAGGAAGGCTTGGCTGCTTGTGTTTTTTACCCCCCAAACATATCCTCTCTCGTAATCCCATCTAATGGCTTCTCTGAGAAGCTCAGGCGGCCGTCCTGAACCACAGTGAAGGCTGGTGGGAAAGAGGGACAAAGCTGCCCTCCTGGTGGGGTGCTCAGCCCCTGGGGAAGGAGCAGGAACCCCCCCCCCTGCTGCAATGGCAAAGCGGTATGGGGGCTTGCTCAAGGCTGGGTGATGTATCTCAGATGCTTCTTCCTCCCTTAAGATGGGGAGGAAGCAGCAACAGCCGAGATACATTCCAGACATCGTGATATACAGTGGTACCTTGGTTCCTGAACGGGTTGGCTCCTGAACAAATCGGTTCCCGAACACCGCAAACCCGGAAGCAAGTGTTCCGGTTTGCGAACGTTTTTTGGAAGCCGAACGTCTGTTTCGGCTGTCGGCATTGTTTCCGGGGCTAATCAGCCAATCAGAAGCAGCGCCTTGGTTGGCGAACGTTTTGGAAGTCGAGCGGACTTCCAGAACGGATTGGGTTCGAGAACCAAGGTACCACTGTATCAGCATATTGTGGTATTTAGCTGCTGATATATCGCGATGTTAGGGACGTGAGTGGTGCTGTGGATTAAACCACAGAGCCTAGGACTTGCCAATCAGAAGGTCGGCAGTTCGAATCCCCGCAACGAGGTGAGCTCCCGTTGCTCGGTCCCTGCTCCTGCCAACCTAGCAGTTCGAAAGCACATCAAAGTGCAAGTAGATAAATAGGTACCACTCTGGCGGGAAGGTAAACGGCGTTTCTGTGCGCTGCTCTGGTTTGCCAGAAGCGGCTTAGTCATGCTGGCCACATGACCCGGAAGCTGTATGCTGGCTCCCTTGGCCAATAAAGCGAGATGAGCGCCGCAACCCCAGAGTCGGCCACGACTGGACCTAATGGTCAGGGGTCCCTTTACCTATATCACAATGTTGAAAACCAGATATCACCCAGCCCTACTTGAATCCTGCTTGTGGGGCACCTTGTTGGCCATTTAAGAGGATTCTGGACTAGATGGGCCATTGGCCTAATCCTGTCGGCTGTTCTGATGAGATGGGAGCTACTTCTGTTGGGGATCCTGCCAACCTCAGAAAGCCAGTGGGGTTGGCACTCTCCTGCTGCTCCTCCCTTTCCTTGCATTGAAAGACTCAACAGAATATTCATCGTTTGGGGCCACGCTTCAAATTGTACATTCTGCTTCCCATCCATCATGGCTCCTGCATCCTGTTTCTGAAGGGTCAGCTCCTCTTGCTGTTATTCTAGATTTGTTGCAGCCACAGCCTCCACGAACCTGATACCATCAGGATGTTTCGTACCACAAAGTCTGGAGGGCATCTGGTTGACAAAAGCCGATCTAGAATGTAGGAGGCCGCCTTATACCTTAAACCTGTGCATGTAAAAAGGGGGTTTCCCTAAAAATAAGACGTTTCTAGCCCTCAAGGTTATGAATAAAGGAAGCTGCTTTATACTGAGGTCCATTTAACACAAGTGTTGTCTATAATGACTAGCAGCAGTGCCTCTCTAGGGCTTCAGCCAAAACCCTCATCCAGCCCTACCTGGGAAATGTCATTGGGGATTGAACCTGGGACCTTCTGTATGCAGAGCAGCTGCTCTGCCACTGAGCCACAGCATCCTTGTGCCTTGCTCTGCCCTAAGCTGTGGAGACCTCCCCTTGCATTGCAGAACCCCCCAGGAAATGGGCACCACAGCAGAGTTTCGTCCGAGGACACAGGAAGGCACCAAGTCAGTGAAATTGTGGGAATCTGGACAGCTAAAACCAATCCTCTCATTTGTGCCTCCTCGTTTGCATCTGTTTCTCGAAGTGTCGCCGCCGTGAGGGTTAATTCCAGCACATGGCTGCTCTCTGTGTTAATTTGAGGGAGGATCCTTGCCAAAATAATCAGGCTGTACAAATCCCTGCCGCGACGTAGCATTTATGAGTGCTAAAGGGAAGTAGCAAAGGAGCGCAAATTGCAACAGAGCTTCGGGCGGCATCCAAATCGTCTGCAGGCTTCAGAAGCTGCGTTTCCGAAATGTGGTGTTTTAAAAGTCTCTGTCCAGGTTGAAGTTGGCAGTCAGCTGCAGGAGATTGCTGGGGCCATCAAGCCTGGCTCTGTCAATACATACAATGTGGGGAAGAGAGGGAGCAGGACATCCGGGGCCTGAATGCGGCCCTCGAGAGCTGGGGTGTACCTAGGGGTTGGCCAGGCTGGCTCCTGCCAAGGGCACAAGCCCCAGGTGTGTGTGTACAAAATCATGTCTCCCCACTCTGGCTTGGAGTGGCTAGGAGCCTGTCCACATGCTCCCAGGTTGCTCCTTCCCTGCTCTGGGAGTTGCCTAGGGTTGCCACCTGTCCTGTATAATACAGGATTGTGCCTTATTTCAATGTAAAATGCTACTGTTTTGTCACATGGTCTTCTCTCTCTCTCCCTCAAGTTAGGGATCCTCTCCAAATGCAAGTGTTATGCGAAACGTCATGCATTTAAGCTCTGGGTAGCCAAGTGCAGACAGATTTACAAATTCACGTGTATGTATGTGACAAATTCCAAAGGGGCCATCCTGTTAGGCTGTAATTACAGAATCGTAGAATTTGTAGAGCTGGAAAGGACCACGAGATGCCATCGAGTCCAACCCCCTGCAATGCGGAAATATTTTGCCCAACATAGGGCTTGAACCCACAACCTAGATATTAAGAGCCTTATACTCTACCGACTGAGCTAGAGAGAGAACTTTGCAATGGATTGCTCTGAAGTCACTTCTGCACCATATAAAAATCATCCACCAACTGCCCTGCCTCGCCCTGTCCTGTATTTTGCCAGAACAAAAGTGGCAACCCTAGAGCTGCCAGGCTTCAAGGGCACTAGGGATGGGGAGGGGGGCACCCATACAGCTCCTTGCCAAGCATGCAAGGGAGCCTAGGTACACCTCTGCTTGAGCATCTCTTGCCAGCCCTGCCCTCCTCAATGGCTGGAATGTGTCCTTGAACTATGATGGTGCCCCTGGCTTGCAGTGACAGAGGATGCGGAAAACGTGTGTGCAGAAACATCTTTCTTTTGTGTGTCCTATTGGCCCACCCACTTTTTCCCTGGCCTCGCCCACCACCTGCACATGGCCCCTGAAAGGTTCCATGCGAGGGACTGTGGCCCTCAGGCTGACAAGGATTTGTTTAGTAAGTTCACTCCAAGGTCAGCGTTGCTTCCTAGGTCTTGTACCTGCCTGCAGCAAGCACCTTCCTGTAGGAACCTTGGTGTTTTGGGAAGAAACACCTGCAAGTGAAATGGCCTGTGATTAATACTTCATTTCCTCTGATTACTTGGAAATAGTCAGGTCTCCAAGACGCATCAGAAGTGCACCAAATGGGAGAGGCAGCCATAGGGTTTATGCTGTGCCTCAGTGACTGTGGTGATTAACAGCCACAGTTTCCAAAGCTATCAATCAAGGCATGCTTGAAGTTTTGAAAGGGGGCTGCTAGGTCTGCGCCCTTCCAGCCACTCCGCGCTTCTCCCGACATCAGCCCTGCCCTTGCAACTTGTGTGAGAGGAAGCAGGTTGGTGCTTTGGAATGGTCACTAAAAGCACATGGAGTCAAACGACAGAGGAACAGTTCGGCACCTGCTCTGAGCTCCTTTAGGGGACAGCTCTCTGCAGCACCTGGGACTTTGAAAGGTCCCGAATGTGTTATATTTGCTTGATAGCCTCTTATAATAATGATAATAATAATAATTTATTATTTATACCCTGCCCATCCGGCTGGGTTTCCCCAGCCACTCTGGGCGGCTCCCAATCGAGTGCTAAAAACAATACAGTGGTATCTCGGGTTACAGGTGCTTCAGGTTACAGACTCCGTCTAACCCAGAAATAGTTCCTCGGGTTAAGAACTTTGTTTCAGGATGAGACCAGAAATCGTGCTCTGGCAGCATGGTGGCAGTGGGAGGCCTCAGGTTAAGAACAGTTTCAGGTTAAGAATGGACCTCCAGAACGAATTAAGTTCTTAACCAGAGGTACCGCTGTACAGCATTACGTAAATGTTAAAAACTTCCCTAAACAGGGCTGCCTTCAGATGTCTTTTAAAGAGAAGATAGCTGCTTATTTCCTTCACATCTGAAGGGAGGGTATTCCACAGGGCGGGTGCCACTACCGAGAAGGCCCTCTGTCTGGTTCCCTGTAACCTCAGTTCTCGCAGCAAGTGCACTCAGAGGAGAGGAGGGATAAAAGGAGCCAGATTTGAACACCTGACCCCATCCATTCGCCTTCAGGGGCTTGGGAGCACCCATCTCTCATGGGAACGAAACAGAGAGCATCCCTTAAGGATGGGGCCAAGCCTCCGAAAGCACTCTGACTGTGACACCTCAAAAGATCTCTTGCTGTATTCCAGGGAACCTTTTGAGGGTTTTTCCATAGAATCATAGAGTTGGAAGGGACCCAAGGGTCATCTAGTCCAACCCCCTGCAATGCAGGAATCTCAGCTAAAGTATACATGGCAGATGGCCATCCAGCCTCTGTTTAAAAACCTCTAAGGAAGGAGAGCCCACCACCTCCTGAGGGAGCCTGTTCCACTGTCAAACAGCTCTTACTGTCAGAAAGTTTTCCCATATGTCTAGTCAGAATCTCATTTCCTGCAACTTGAAGCCCTTGGTTCCAGTCCTACTTTCCAGAGCAGGAGAAAACAAGCCTGCTCCACCCTCCACGTGATGGCCCTTGAGATATTTGAAGATGGCTATCATATCTCCTCTCAGTCTCCTCTTTCCCAGGCTAGACGTACCCAGCTCCTTCAACCGTTCCTCATCCGGCTTGGCTTCCAGAGCCTTGATCAACTTGGTCGCCCTCCTTTGCACATGTTCCAGCTTGTCAACATCCTTCTTAAATTGGGGTGCCCAGAACTGGACACAGTATTCCAGGTGTGGTCACCTGTTTTTTTGCAGAGTTGTTGCAAAGTTGGGGGAGACCAAGATGGTTACTTGTAGGTTCCCCCCGCCTCTGCTCTTTTAAGTGTCCCAAATGCCCGGATGGATATCTTTGTGGTCGGTGACTTATTTCTTGTGAATGGTTCCCTTCCCCACAACGGCAATGCAGAATAAATTGCCGCCCATCTTCTGCTGCAAAACATGCGCCACTTTAGCATGCATTTTAACCTGACGGTACTTGCTTTGCATCTCATGGCCATTCAGTTGCTCCTCCCCCCTTACACTTTACATACCTGCCTACCAAGATTGCCCTTGTGGATCTGATGAAGTAAAAGCCTGAGGGATGGCTGGCTCAGTCAGCAGAGCATGAGGCTCTTAATCTCGGGGTCGTGGGTTCAAACCCCACATTAGATGGAAGCTTCTTGCATTGCAGGGGGTGGGACTGGATTCCACCCACCCCTTTAAAATATATATTAAAATTTTATTAAAGGAATTTCAGTTATAAAAAATGGAGTGATGAAAGAGAAGGGAAAAGGTGCACAAAGTACATTGAGAAAGGAAGATATACTATAGTACACTAAATATTAAAAAAGGTAAAGGTACCCCTGCCCGTACGGGCCAGTCTTGACAGACTCTGGGGTTGTGCGCCCATCTCACTCAAGAGGCCGGGGGCCAGCGCTGTCCGGAGACACTTCCGGGTCACGTGGCCAGCGTGACAAGCTGCATCTGGCGAGCCAGCACAGCACACGGAAACGCCGTTTACCTTCCCGCTAGCAAGCGGTCCCTATTTATCTACTTGCACCCGGGAGTGCTTTCGAACTGCTAGGTTGGCAGGCGCTGGGACCGAGCAGCGGGAGCGCACCCCGCCGCGGGGATTCTGTGATAGGAATTTTATGGTCTTAGATATATGGCAATGTTCATAACCGCACATACATAGATCAACACAGGAAGGCCAACCTGGAACCATTTTGATTCCCAAACTGACCAAATGTTTTCTCTGCAAGGTCAAACTGGAAAAGGCAAGCCCTAGGCACTGAGGCTTTTGCCCACAGCGCCACCCGCGTCCCTACACTAAATATACTACGCTATATTTCTTTGGTACACTAAATATAATACACTACATTTATAGTATGCTATACTGAATATATAGTTTATTACACTACTATAGTATATCACACTAGAGTTGGAAGGGACCCCAAGGGTCATCTAGTCCAACCCCCAATGTGCATTTTAGGTGCATCCAGACTCCCTTTTTGTGCTGTGTTTCTAGGCATATGTCCACATTTTAAAGTGTTGTTATTGGTTTTCCCCTTGGCACTTTCCCTATGAAAACTGCTCTTTACTGCTGGATCGGAGCAAACAGAAATCCGCAGAAACCCTGAATTGCCATTTCCCCCCGATTCAGCAGTAAAGAGAGAGTTTTTGCAGAGAAAACACTGGAGCGGGGTGGGGGAAGAGAGACGCAGTTGGATACAGCACTTTAAAGTGTGGACCTGTGTCTAGAAAGGACGGGGGAAGGGTGGTAAGTCGATGAGCCCTGAGCATTTTTGTTTTTGTGTTGCAAAGCGACCCTGCTAGGCTGCAGACACACAGTGCATCTGAAGCCCATAGCTTCCCCCAAAGACACCTGGGAACTATAGTTTGTTAGGTTGCTGGGAATTGCAGCTCTGTAGCGGGGGGCGGGATACAGATCCCAGGATACTTCGGGGGAAGAAGCTGTGTTCTTTAATGGCAATGTGTGTATGCAGAACCTCAGTACAGTGGTACCTCGGGTTACATACGCTTCAGGTTACAGACTCCGCTAACCCAGAAATAGTACCTCGGGTTAAGAACTTTGCTTCAGGATGAGAACAGAAATCATGCTCCGGCGGCGCAGCAGCAGCAGGAGGCCCCATTAGCTAAAGTGGTGCTTCAGGTTAAGAACAGTTTCAGGTTAAGAACGGACCTCCGGAACAAATTAAGTACTTAACCCGAGGTACCACTGTAGGGCCATGCAAGGAGCTGGATCAGGCCAGAGGGCTATCTTAGAATCATAGGTGTCAACTCACTGGGGCCCTGGTTGCCTGAGCATTCACAAAATTCCCCATGAAGGAGCCGGGCATACACAAATTTTGGTGCCAGGGCATGGCACCCATGGCCCCAGGCACGCACGGTCGCTGGGCCAAGTTGGCACTCCTAATTTCAGAGTTGGAAGAGACCCCCAAGGGCCATCTAGTCTAACTTGCCCAGCATCCTGTTCTTGCAGTGGCCCGTAGGGATCCTACCAGCAGGGCCCATGTGCAACAGCAACACTCTCCCCACTTGCGATTCCCCAGATAACTGCCATGATTCAGATGCCGTCTGACCGCGGAAGCTGGAGCAGAGACATTGCATCTGGTAGCCCCTGGTTGCCTGATTCCCCACACACCTTGGCTGGGCTCCTTCGCCTCCTGTCCTCTGTCTCCAGAGGAGCTGCCTGCTGCCAGTTGCATTACCCAGTGGAGAGGAGACAGTTTTGTTCTCCAGGGCCCAGAGCAGCCATAGAACAGCCTGTTCTAACCGATGAAAAATGGGCAGGGCGGGGGCAGCGGCAACAGGTTTGCGAGGAGCACAGGAAATGGATTTTAATAATGAGAAGTAGGCAAGAACATTGCCCAGGGTAACAAGGAAGCCTTAACCGCATTAAGAAGGCTGGAAGAGGAACACTCCTGCCAGCTGCTTTCTGGCCTGGGATGATAACAGGGTCGTTCCCTCCCTTCACCTCGCTCTGTGAGAAATGTTGGGCCCTGATGGAGAAGGCGTCAGTTGTCAAGTTGTTCTGAACTAAGCCACCGCACCATTTCCATTATGGCCACATGCCACAAACCTCTCTTGCGTCTCTCTTCCCACCCTATGTCAAGCTTGGAGCAGCGTTAGAAACTCAGGTATATGAACTAATCGCCAAATGGCACCTTAAACCAGGGTTACGGTTGCCGCAATGGAATTGTCTAGGCGCCATTTCCCCCTTATGAAATTGTTTATTACAGTGGTACCTCGGGTTAAGAACTTAATTCGTTCTGGAGGTCCGTTCTTAACCTGAAACTGTTCTTAACCTGAGGTATCACTTTAGCTAATGGGGCCTCCTGCTGCCGCCGTGTGATTTCTGTTCTCATCCTGAGGTAAAGTTCTTAACCTGAGGTACTATTTCTGGGTTAGCAGAGTCTGTAACCTGAAGCGTATGTAACCTGAAGAGTATGTAACCCAAGGTACCACATTATTATTATTATTATTATTATTATTATTATTATTATTATTATTATTTTAAAGGGGGGAAAATTCAGAGTGGTTTACAACAAATTCGAACATCAAATCAATAAAACAAATTCAAGCTTCGAGGGAAATGTTTCAGATCCTTCTTGAAGTGCCATTTTGCTCTCCCCGTATTTATTTACCTACTTAAGATATATAGCTGCCCCATGGCAGAAGTACTGTAGGAAGGCAGTATAGGCAGTATGATGTAGTGGTTAGAGTGTCGAACTAGGACCTGGGAGGGGCCAGCCAGGTCAGGGGCAAGCCTGGCATCCGGAGATCTCCACGTGGTGGCAATTGGACCCACGCCAGTCACAAAATGTGCCTGGCCCCTGAACACTAGCTTGAAGGTGCCGGGTTTTTATTTTTAACTCACAAACTTATAGACATGGAGAATTGGTAGGTACCCTTGGGGTCATCCAGTCCAACCCCCTGCAATGCAGGAATCACAGCTCATGGATGTTAAGTTGTGGGTGAACATATCAGACGACACAGCGATTCTTCAAACAGCTCTTGTTTATTCACAGGCCAGGACAGAACTAAACTGAAGGGTTCAGTCAGCCTGCTTATATAGAACTCCAGTACAACGTAACTGTAACAATTTTCTAAAACTATCCAATCACTGAACGTCACTTTTAATCCCTTATTTGCATAACTATCTACAGTATCCCCCTGCTGGCCCAGGGTGAGAACTTCAGTACATAACCATGGATATTGTGGAAATGGAGTCTGCCACTAACCAGAATCTTCCCGACTGGTTTTTCTGCAGTAGATATGAGATTAAAAGTAGATACGAGATTTAGCAGAGCATAAACACCACAACTGAGCTTGCTCCTCGTTGACTTTTATGTCGTGCTGAAATAGCAAGACTCAGCAGGTAGTATGACCTTGCTAGCCCTACTCGGAGTAGAGCCATCCGGCTCTGTTGATTTCAGTGGTTCTGCTGATGTCGGATGCAGCCCTAAACAGAGCTTATTTATGAACTCAAACAACTTTTTATATCCCGCCTTTTCGCAGGGCTGGAAGTGGCTTGCAACATTGGCAAATGTGAAAAGGAAGAAAGAAAATCTAAGAGTAAAACAGTATGCAGGGGATAATATCTGTTCTAGTTAAGCAGCGTTTGGTTTGTGGAGCAGGGAGAGGAGTCCCTCATGGAAATTAAGCACATGTCTCCAGATTCACAGATACTCTTGCATATACAGTAGTACTTCGGGTTACATACGCTTCAGGTTACAGACTCCGCTAACCCAGAAATAGTACCTCAGGTTAAGAACTTTGCTTCGGGATGAGTACAGAAATCGTGCAGTGACGGCACGGCACCAGCAGGAGGCCCCATTAGCTAAAGTGGTGCTTCAGGTTAAGAACAGTTTCAGGTTAAGAATGGACCTCCGGAACAAATTAAGTACTTAACCCGAGGTACCACTGTATTTTATGTCACCCTAAAAACTGAGGCCAGCCAGCGTAGTGTTTGAAGAGCCCCAAACCCTTGATATGCCTCGTGCGGTTTTTACAACTTCTGCCCAATTTTCCACACGTACAGTGGTACCTCAGGTTAAGTACTTAATTCGTCCCGGAGGTCCGTTCTTAACCTGAAACTGTTCTTAACCTGAAGCACCACTTTAGCTAATGGGGCCTCCTGCTGCCGCCATGCTGCCGGAGCACAATTTCTGTTCTCATCCTGAAGCAAAGTTCTTAACCCAAGGTACTATTTCTGGGTTAGCGGAGTCTGTAACCTGAAGTGTATGCAATCTGAGGTACCACTGTAAACAGAATAAGAAAGCAGTGCAGCTTCTGCAGTGGCGGCCGTTCTCTGCTGTTACCAAAGAGCACAACGATCAGGAGACCTTCCGTCTCCAAGAGGGATTAAACTTCAGGCCTAAACTCCAAGGACAGCCTCCCAATGAGTTGAGCTCCCAAAGATCATGACCAGGTCATGGTGATTTCTCTGTTTTCAGACAGCACAGACAAGTCTGCCATTGGCAAAGCCAGGATAAGCCTTAACTTGGCGAGATGATGATGGTGGCATCATCATGATTTAAATATATTTGTCGCTTTTTACCCTCCAAAAAGCAACTTACAAAAATACCATAAAATATGCAAAAATACTACAATACAGTGGTACCTCGGTTTAAGTACTTAATTCGTTCCGGAGGTCCGTTCTTAACCTGAAACTGTTGTTAACCTGAAGCACCACTTTAGATAATGGGGCCTCCTGCTGCTCCCGCACCACTGGAGCATGATTTCTGTTCTCATCCTGAAGCAAAGTTCTTAACCCGAGGTACAATTTCTGGGTTAGCGGAGTCTGTAACCTGAAGCGTATGTAACCCAAGGTACCACTGTATTGGATGCTTCCGGACTGTCACTGTGTTAGGGTGGGATCCAGTGACTTATCAGAAAATTCAAGTTGCACAATTAATAGTTTAGCTGGAGGTCTTGCGCAACAAACCCACTCTTCCTGCCCCACCCACCCCAAAGATCAGATCTTTATGATTTGTAAAGTGAAGGGGGAGCTGCCCTAGAAAGTGTGGGCTAGGGCTTGCTTGACGTGGCATTGTCTAACCTCCCTGCAAATAAATCAGGTATAAATCCTCAATAAGCTGGTTGTTTGTTAGTGAGCAGTGTTGATGGCAAAGAGCAAAGGATCATGGGTGAAGGGAGCTCCCCAGATTCCTGGATCCATCCTTGAGCAATGCCCTAGAAGTTCAAGGAAAGGCCCCTGGATAACCCAGATCACAGGGACCAAAGAGAGACAGGAAGGGTGTGTGTGTGTGAATGTGCCCCTGTGTCAAAACTCACCCCACCACCACCATACACCACTGCAGGTGGTTGTGCTGATGGGGTGAACTGTGTTAGACACACCGTATTCTTCGCTCTATAAGATGCACCAGACCACAAGACGCACCTAGTTTTTGGAGGAGGAAAACAAGAAAAAAAATATTCTGAATCTCAGAAGCCAGAACAGCAAGAGGGATCGCTGCGCAGTGAAAGCAGCAATCCCTCTTGCTCTTCTGGCTTCTGGGATAGCTGCGCAGCCGGCATCCGCTCCATAAGACGCACACACATTTCCCCTTACTTTTTAGGAGGGAAAAAGTGAGTCTTATAGAGCAAAAAATACGGTATTTGTGATCCCATTTTACCTGTTTTAAAAACTTTGCTTTTTTATTTAACACAGCCGACATTCTTATAACCAACCACGGCAGCTCAGAAACTGTAGAAGTTTAAACACACCGACACTGTTGCCATATCGATAACAAGATTAACAAATAAGCGCTGATAAAAGCAGTAATTGGCAAACAAGATTAAGGGAACAATATTAATACAAGAGCAACGGAGGTAAAATGCTGGCAAGAACAGGAAAAGGTTGTCTGGAAGGATGTGGGGTCGGGCTGTTTGGCCCTGGGGTGAGAGAAGGGCAAGCCTAGTTTGAGCTCAGGTCTTGGCAGGGTAAATCAGATGCATCAAGTTTTCTTCCTAAAGGGGATTCGGGAGGGGCTGCGGAAACCTGGACTATCCTGCCATCTCTTTTGGGAGTCACTCTGCAATAAATTCCAAAGTGATGAGACCTAAACAGAGGTGCTTGACTCATTGATAGGTACAGCTGAACGACAGCAGGCGCTGTGTTGTGGCATTTGGCACAATTCTGTGCAAACCCACAGAGTCTTGTTCTGGGTGAAAATTCCATGCGCCTGAGAAGCTCCGCTTGGCTTTTCACAAAAGCAAGTTTCCAGTCCTCTTGGTGCACAAGGCCTTGGCTCGTGGCGGAGCGGTTTCCCTGCTGCCTTGCTCTTTTCCCAGGGGAAACCTGCTCTTTCGTTCTAAATCAGAGCAAACAGCAATCTGCGGGGAACCCGATTGCTGTTTGTTCCAGTTGAGCACTAAAGAGCCTTTTCCCCCAGGGAAAGCAGTGGGACAAGAAGACATGTGGATAAACCCTCAGAATAGATGAAGTATTTCTTCACGTAGTGCGTAGTTTGTTTGTTTATTTTTATTTAATAGATTTATATGCCAGCCTTCGTCATAAGATCTGAGAATAAAATACAGGATCAAAACGAGGAAACAAGGAAAACAAACCAGCAAAACAACCTTCCCACAGACACATTTAAAAAGCTGTAGAATATTAATCTTACGGAACTATGGAACTCCCTCCCACAGGAGGCAGAGATGACTTTAAAAGAGGACTGGACAAATTTATGGAGGAGGAGGGCTGTTGATGGCTATTCCCCATGATGCCTATGCTTCCTCCCTCCAGTGTTGAAGGTTGTAATAATAATAATAATAATAATAATAATAATAATAATAATAATAACAACAACAACAACAACAACAACAATAACAACAACAACAACAATTTTATTTATACCCTGTCCTCCCCAGCCAAGACCGGGCTCAGGGAGGCTAACACCAGCTATAAAAACAATTGATTAAAATACAACTTAAAAACAAGATTAAAGTACAACATTAAAATGCAGCCTCATTTCAGTAGAAACTCAAATCAAAAACTTTTGGGGGATGAAAACGTCAAATCTTCACCAAGGCCAACTATCCAGACTGGTCCTACGTGGGCCAGAAAAAAGCCAGGGAAGTCCCCAAATAGGAGTTCCATCACAGAAGGAGAAAGGAAAAAGGAAAGAGGGGGGAGGGGATCAAGTTGATTCCAAGCCAAAGGTCAGGTGGAACAACTCTGTCTTACAGGCCCTGCAGAAAGAAATCAGATCCTGCAGGGCCCTGGTCTCATGAGACAGAGCTTTCCACCAGGCCGGAGCCAGTGTTGAAAAGGCCCTGGCTCTGGCTGAGGCCAGAACTCCAGCTGCTGGGAATTGCAGGGGGGTGGGCGAGTGCTGCTGTTGTGCCCACACCCTGCTTGTGAGCTTCCTTCCCATTGGGGGCATCTGGTTGGCTGCCCTGAGAACAAAAAGTCCCCTTTGGCCTGATCCAGCTGAAGGGGACTCTTCTCAAGTTCTGTTTTACTTTCTGTATTATTTGTGTCTCCACTAGAGAGAATATGACCTCAATGCGTTACTCCCTTTTCCAGCAGTCTCTCTCCTTTCCGATGTGGGAGGGGACACACCCCACCAGCTACCTAGAATAAGAGATAACTGCCCCCTCCGAGGTGTCGTTACATTGGCAGGAGACGACTGCGAGAGCCACAGCCTTTCGACAGGAAACTTAATTTTCACACAGATGTTCCGTTGTTGAGCTGCCCCCACAAAGAGAAAAAGCGTCCATCCCATCGACTCTCTTGGAGACTTTTGCCCATGTCTTTTGGGGCCTTGGCTAGCTTTCCCAACTTCCCCGCCATGGGGATCTGAGCCAGCCCCAGCAAAGCCGAGAGCCGAGACCCTCTTCCTGGCGCCCGGGCGACTTGAAGTCTGTGCCTGCTCGCTGTGATTCTGCAGATATGGACACTGGATTCCCCGGCACCCTCTTGCCCGGCTCTCACCATGCTAATTCGTGGGCATAAAGACTTCCTGGCAGATGTGGTCTACATTGTCTTGGAGCTACTCATCGCGGTTCTGGCCATCTTGGGCAACGTCCTGGTCTGCTGGGCCGTCTGCCTGAACAGCAACCTCCAGAACGTCACCAACTACTTTGTGGTGTCTCTGGCGGTGGCCGACATCGCGGTGGGCGTCCTCGCCATCCCCTTTGCCATCACCATCAGCACTGGCTTTTGCGCCTACTTCTATGGCTGCCTCTTCATCGCCTGCTTCGTCCTGGTCCTGACCCAGAGCTCCATCTTCAGCCTCCTGGCCATCGCGATTGACCGGATTATCGCCATCCGGATGCCTCTCAGGTAAATGTGCAGTTGATGACAATGACAACAAGCTGTGCTTTCTTTTCTAGGGGTAAAAGGTAAAGGATCCCTGGACAATTCAGTCCAGTCAAAGGCAACTGTGGGGTTGTGGGGCTCATCCCGCTTTCAGGCCGAGGGAGCTGGTGTTTGTCCACAGACAGCTTTCCGGGTCATGTGGCCAGCAGGACTAAACCGCTTCTGGTGCAACGGGACACCGTGACGGAAACCTGAACGCACGGAAATGCTGTTTACCTTCCCGCCGCAGTGGTACCTGTTTATCTACTTGCACTGGCATGCTTTCAAACTGCTAGGTTGACAGGAGCTGGGACAGAGAAATGGGAGCTCACTCCATCACGCGGATTCGAACCGCCGACCTTCTGATCGGCAAGCCCAAGAGGCTCAGTGGTTTAGACCACAGCGCCACCCGCGTCCCTTGTGATTCTAGGGGTACTCAATGGTACACAGTACTGGCACCTTTCCCTACCCCCAAATGTTAAAAGTGAGGTACTTGCTGTAACAACTTCATCATGAATACTAGGAGTGCCAACTTCAATAAAATATGGGGGGGACAGGTAAGTCCCACCCTGCATATTGGATCACATGATGCGGCACATGCACACCATTTGAAAGGCAATGCCCATCAATTGGGGTGGCAAAGAACACTTGGCCCCTAGGAATTGGCTCCTAGGGTGAGTACCAGTACCATTTTTTTTCCTTTGAAAAAAAAGCACCGATGACGACAGACAGGGCTCAGGGAGCACAGCTTCAGTGCAGAGCTTATTTCCCTTCTCCAGAACTATCAGAAGCAGAATAAATTTGCTGCTGGAGGAGTCTGAAGTCTGTCACCAACTTTTCATCCGTTTTAAAAAGCCAGCGGGTGATGCTGGGATCTGCACGACCGAAATCCCAGCTGGAGTTTTTGCTCCCCGCCACCCTGTCTGTTTGAGAGAAACGTCCGTGTTTCATAATCTCAGCTTTTCCCAACCCTCTTCACTTGCTCTGAGCACGAGTCCCCTGAGAGCAGCGGCAGTCAGTCAGGGGGGCTGTTTGTAATGGCACGAAGCAGCCCCCTCCAGCGTGGGATAACAGCTGGGCAGCCTCAGAAGTCCACTTCACAGAGACTTAGCCCGCTCTGGGTCTTCTGTCCAAGTCGCTGAGTGCCTTGGGCTCAATCTCTTCCTCTCCCCCATTGTGATTTTTTTAATTTGCAGTGAAAAGCTCAAGTGGAGTTTCCTGCCCTCTGAGTTTGAAGAGCAGCAGCAGTGGCTGGAAATTGATATATAGTTCTTAAGGGCCAGGGAGGGGAAAAGGAAGGTGCAGCCCTTTGCTGTCTGTCTGTCTCTCAGCTGGGTTGACTCTCACTTCTCATCCAAACCATCTGGGCGGGAGAAACCTCTTCAGCTGCAGGTTCAGAAAATCAGCTGCCAAAGGCTCCATCCTCACAATGGGTGTAGCAAAGATCTATGCTATTGGGGGGGGGGGTGCAGGTGCGGCGATACTCACCTGTCACCATCCTCTGTCCAGCTCTGTCTAGCAGATTTGGAATGAAATGTCTCGACAACAGTTGTTTGAAATGACTTTCTTTAGACCACAAGTGCTCAGAAAAATCTGTCAAAATCTTCAGCTGTTTGAAAACTAGGAAGGTTTTTTTAAAAAACCAAAACCAAAACACAACGCCAGGGAGACCTTTTGTGCGATTAACAAGTACGTTTTGCAAAATTACAAAGAGCACACATTTTTCCATATTATTTTTTTAAAAAAATCTAAACTCAAAACAAGTTTTCCTGGATTTGCTGGAAACCTTTTCAGCACTTCCTTCTCAAGTTCCTCCTTTTCTTTCCCCCAAGGCAGCCCTGTTTAGGGAAGTTTTTAATGTTTGATGCATTACTGTATTTTAATACTTTGTTGGAAGCCGCCCAGAGTGGCTGGGGAAGCCCAGCCAGATGGGCGGGGTATAAATAATAATAATAATTTATTATTATTGTTATTATTATTATTATTATTATTATTATTATTATTATTATTATTATTATTCTGTTGAGAAGCTGCCCTGTCATTGTCGACTTTAGCCAGGTCTTCATTCTCCGCAAGATATGATCTACAGTAGACGTAGCGCAAGGCTGAGCAAGAGAGATGACCAGTTAGACCCACTGCTGTAGTATCCTAAATTCTGATGTTCTGCAAAGAATGTCTCACACATTTCCACGAAAGAAGAAATGATATGCTACATTGTGTAGGTTAAACAAATGCAAGCACTGACCTTTTCTAGGGAAATGCTCACTTGGTAGGGAGATTGTGGTATCTCAGCAAACTTTGGTAGGGAGATTGTGGTATCTCAGCAAACTTTGGTAGGGAGATTGTGGTATCTCAGCAAACATTTCAATTTCAAATATTCTGATTATTTCTACTTTTAGTTAAGTATCTTTATTTGTTTCCTTGATTTAGTGGGGGCAGCTGCCCCCCCCCGGCTGTGCCCATGATCCTCTCTGCAACTGACTAGGCAGAGGATAAACTGATCTGCTATGTTTCAACCTGCAGTTTTGTTTATAGCTCCTACACAGAGTCTAGGACTTCCCGATCAGAAGGTCGGCGGTTCGAATCCCCGCAACGGGGTGAGCTCCCGTTGCTCGGTCCCTGCTCCTGCCCACCTAGCAGTTCGAAAGCACATCAAAGTGCAAGTAGATAAATAGGTACCACACCTGCGGGAAGGTAAACGGCATTTCCATGCACTGCTCTGGTTCGCCAGAAGCAGCTTTGTCATGCTGGCCACATGACCCGGAAGCTGTACGCCGGCTCCCTCGGCCCATAAAGCGAGATGAGTGCTGCAACCCCAGAGTCGGACACAACTGGACCTAATGGACAGGGGCCCCTTTACCTTTACCTTAAAACCCCAACAAATGCAACAGGGGTAAGAGAGGAATTGGGGGTGAGGATGGGGGCTCTGTGCTCAGAAAGTGGATGTTCCCATTGCACACATATGTGTGCATTGATTCATTCACCTTGTTCACGTGCCCCTGCCTTGCCTTTGCAGGTGGGAAAAAAGCAGTCCTCTTTGCAGGGTCGTTGTGTAGGGAGGTGAAATCTCCACCCCCTAAAATTTATACACCATTTGATTGCGGGGAAACCTCAAAGCGGTTTACGAAAGATAGAACAATGACATCAAGACGGAATCACGACCCCGCTTTAAAACGCACAAAAGTGGAAATGCTAAAACAGATGAAAATGGCCTCAGCTTTATGAGCATCTGCTTAGGTTTGTCTGAACAGGGATGTTTTTAGCAGGAGCCAGCAAGAGTACAGTGAAGGTAAAGGTACCCCTGACCGTTAGGTCCAGTCGTGGACAACTCTGGGGTTGTGGCGCTCATCTCACTCTCTCTCTCTCTCTATATATATTTTAAATTATTAGATTTTCCACAATTATAACAAAAACCACAAAGCAGAATGACACACAAAAACAGTGAAAGAAAGAAAAAGAAAAATACATCAATGAACGAAAGAAGAAAAAGGGAACAATAAACAGATAAACAATAACAAACTTAATTCTTTACAAATCCAACCTTTTAAACATCTTGGTTGACTTCCTCTAGTCCCTCCCTTCTGAGTTTCCTTGTAGTTAAAAGTAACAGCTTTCCAATATCATTATTAAACTAAAACAATTTCCAATTATAGTCCATCTTATTCACTCATCTCGCTCTATAGGCCGAGGGAGCCAGTGTTTTGTCCGCAGACAGCTTCTGGGTCATGTGGCCAGCATGACTAAGCCGCTTCTGGCGAAACCAGAGCAGCGCACGGAAGCAGAAAGGCCCCTTACTGATCTCAATAGGCAGGGAGTTCCAAAGTGCAGGTGGTGCCACACTAGGTATTATGTGCCAATTCACAACCACAGCCTGTTATTTTAAGCCTTCAGAATGCTAATAATAATAGCTTCCCTCCCCTGCTGGGGCTTTAACTTGCCCTGGGAGAGAAGTCATCAGTGCAGAGAGAAAGGAGGAAATCCAGGAAGAGGGATGAGGATGATGACTGATGTTTTATTGGCTATTTGTGAAAGGAATTTGGCCTGCAGAAGGGGCAGGGAAGGAGATGCAGGCCAGGCCTGTAACATCACAGAGACATCCTCTGTCTCCTCCCTTCCGCAGGCAAAGGATGGAGTGCATCTTGGTTAAAGCCCTGGTGGCTGCTAGAGAGCCTCCTTGGGAAATATAGCCAAATTGCCCTTTGCAAGCCCGTGCTTTGGGGCCGAAACAGTGACTCATACATTTATAAATAACAACTACAGCAACGGCGGTCCCAGGGCAGGGAAGTCTCTGCAGCGCCCCTCAAACGTGACCTGTTGATTTTTGGCACACCAGCAGATTTTGCTTCAGAGCCTCCCCACTGTGGCTTCTACTTTGGCTTGTGTGGCTTTAGGCAAAGGCTCCCGCCCCCTCTCTCACACAAGCATCCTTCCTTGGGGTCATAGGCTGGGCTGCAGTGATGTCACAGAATGTTCATAAGTAGTCCAACTGCTGAGCTGAAGGGAGCTGTCTGTAGCAGGCGGGACTAACACCCTGTTCAGGGGCCTGGTCTGATTCCTTGCCCCACAGCCAAGAAGTCCCTCCCACTCCGCACAGCCCCATTGATTTTGGGGGGTGCAGCAAAACCAAAACAAATTAAACACAGTTGTGGGATGGGCTGGGCCTAGCACTCTACTGGTGGATGCAAATCGTCCATACCTGGTCACCAGGTGGTCAATTGATAAGCGGAGCTGGGATACCGAACCCCTTGCTCTGGAGGAATCAGCCAGGGAGGGGGTGCTGTCTGCCTGTGGGTGGGTGCATATCACAGTGGACCAAAAAAGAGAGCTCAGGCACCCCATGAAGCCTAGCTGTATGGTGCAGGGGCTGATGGGATTTGTAGTCCAAAATATCCAGGCAAGCCCAAAGCAACTGGAGGAAAGTAGGTGGAGGAATTTAGACTTTCCTTACCAGATATTTCCCTTCCTTTAGGGATGTTTCAGATGAGGAGGAGGAGGAAGAGGAGGGTTGGGTTGAGTGGACTTTGGATGCCCTCAGTAAACTGAGGGGCTCTGATGCCGTCACCTGTGTTTAAACTAAGAGGCAGGTCGATCCTGATAAATATTGGCAAATATTAGCTTGGATTGTGTCCCTCCTCTCTGGGTGCTCTCTTTCTCCTCCTCTTACCAAGTTATATAACTAATGCTATTAATTAAATAAACATTGTTCCTTAATGGATGGATTAAGTGCCGGCAGCTCTTGGCTGGATCTGAATCGGAAGTTGCAGAGGACAAAGTCAAATGATTGGTTTTCAGCTCTACATTCCCCACCACCACCACCACCACAAAAGGCATAAAGTGCTAATGGGATGTGGTCCCTTTACCCCACTTGTGCTCACCTGATGTCAAAGAGTTAAAAAAAACTATGTGGCTTTTTGTCAACGTCTTGGGAAGCTTTTAATGTTTGATATTATTATTATTATTATTATTATTATTATTATTATTATTATTATTATTATTTCTTATACCCCAGTCATCTGACCGGGTCGCCCCAGTAACTCTAGGCAGCTTCCAACAAAAATATACACACAGAGAAAAAAACACATCAAACATTAAAAGCTTCCCAAAACTGGGCTGCCTTCAGATGTTTACAAAAAGTCACATAGTTTTTTAACTCTTTGACATTTGACAGGAAGAAGTTCCACAGGGTGGGTGCAACTACCCAGAAGGTTTCCTGCCTGGTTCCCTATAACACACCCTCCGACATTTCTCCGATGAAAATAGGGACGTCCCATTCCATAATGACAGTTTTACTGTTTATACCCCACACATCTTACTGGGTTGCCATTCTGGGCTGCTTCCAACATTTATAAAAACATAATCATTCAACATTAAAAAAACCACTTCCTTATACAGAATTGCCTTCAGATGGCTCGGGGGTCAGATAACTCCGTACCCTCCAACATTTCTCCAATGAAAATAAGGAAAAGTGGGACATTCCAGGATCAAATCAGAAACCGGGGCAGCTTCTTTAAATCAGGGACGTCCCTGGAAAATAGAGACACTTGGAGGATCTGCTTTAACCTCACTTCTCACAGTGAGGGAACCACCAGAAAGCCCTCAGAGATAGACCTCCATGTCTGGGCTGAATAATGGGGGTGGAGATGCTCCTTCAGGTAAACAGGACTGAGGCTGTTTAGGGCTTTAAAGGTCAACACCAACCATTTGAGTTGTCCTTGGAAATGTACTGAGAACCAATGTTGATCTTTTTTTCAATTTTTTAAATTAATTTTCCAAATTTGTCAAAAAAATAACATACAAAACACACAAAAGAAAACACATTACAATACTAAAAAGACAAAAGACAAAAAAAACCCACTTGTTACTTCTAACCTAATTTAACTTTCATTGTTAATTAACACCCTCCCATCAGATGTCAAAGAGAAAAATAACTACCAAACTTTTAGAAGACATTATTATATTATTATTATTAATTGACTTTCTCAAATCCCCCGCAATTGAATTTCGTTGTATCAACTCATAACAGTTCTCCAAAATCATATTTCTTATAAAATCAACTCCTTCAATTTACTACCCTCTTCTCTTTTATTGGTATTCTTATCGCCAATGTTGATCTTTTAGGACCAGTGTTACGTGGGTCATAGCCTATTTTGCAACTCGCAACATCACCAGATCCTACCGTTGACTTTCCTTGGCTCTTCTCCTTCCAGGTATAACGCTTTGGTGACGGGCTCGCGGGCGAAAAGCATCATTGGCATCTGCTGGGTCTTGTCCGTCATCATTGGCCTGACGCCCATGCTGGGATGGCACAAGCCTGCCTTGGGCAACCAGGGTTCCTCTTCCTCTTCCTCCTCCTCCTCTGCTGGGGTCTGCACCAACGAGTCCTCTTCCTCCTTCTCGTCCTCCCCCTCCACTACGACCCCTTCCGGCAACTGCAGCAGCGACATGTTGGCCTGTCTCTTTGAGTCTGTGGTCACCATGGAATACATGGTCTACTACAACTTTTTTGCCTGTGTCCTCACCCCGCTGCTCCTGATGTTCGGCATCTACCTGAAGATCTTCATGGCCGCCCGGCGGCAGCTCAAGCAGATGGAGAACAAGGCGACGCCCGGGGAACGTTCCCGCTCCATCTTGCAGAAGGAAGTCCACGCGGCCAAGTCACTGGCCATCATCGTCGGGCTGTTTGCCTTCTGCTGGCTGCCCATGCACACCGTCAACTGCTACATCCTCTTCCGGCGGGGCTGCGGCCGCCCTCCCCTCTGGCTGATGTACCTCGCCATCATCCTCTCCCACGCCAACTCCGTGGTGAACCCTCTGATCTACGCCTACAGGATCCGGGAGTTCAGGCTGACTTTCCGCAAGATCATCGGGCAGCACATCCTGGGCAGAAAGCAACGCTTCAAGGGGACCACGGCCAGCCGGAGGTCCTCTGCTCACGCGGAGGAAGACGGCGAGAGTGCCGGCATGCAGATCACCAAGTACGCTCTGAACTTCTACGGCGGAGGGGACTTGGATGGCATCCACAGGGACGGGGATTGGGGGAAAACCAAAGTGGGCTTGGAACTGCGCCAGAGCAAGAAGGTGCTGGCCGGGGAGGCAAATGGCCATGCAGCCCATCCCTGCAAAAATGGGGATCTCTCCAAAGCCTGCAGAGACATGGAGTTGCTGAGCCAAGAGCTGCTGGCCATTCGGGACTCTTACGCCACTGACCTGGAGACTTCAGCCGTAGAAGCCTCTGATGGGTCCTGAGGCCCCCTCAGGATGCAACGTGGCTGGAATGAAATCTTCCCTCTCCCCAGTGGTCTGCTTTCGTTGCAGCAAGAAGGGAGGGAAAGAAGGAGAGAAGGGGAGGGCAAAGGTTTGGGTCCTGGCGATGGAAGGGGAGGGGTCCCTGACACAACTGACAGAAAGACCTGAAGCGGCCTGGGGAGAAGGCAGGAAATGGCCGAGGGGCTTTTTCCCAGCCAAAGGTCAAAGGTGAAGATGGGCGGGACACAGAGACACACTTCTTGTTGCCTTTGGAAGACTCTGCTGGGGGAAGGGCCCGTGGCAATATCCAATGTTGCTTGGGACACCTGTGGCTGCCGGTGGCCAAAGCCCAGTTGTACCAGGAGAAAATGAAAGGGTCAATGGGAAGGTGCTTCATAGTGCCGAGGAGCTGTGATTCCTGCATTGCAGGGGGTTGGACTAGATGACCCCTGGGGTGCCTTCCAACACTACAATTCTATGATTCTGTGAAGAGCAGAATGGGAAGTTTTTTGCTGGACACCCAGCTAGGGTGATACCAGGCTCATTCCTGGAGCTGGCGAGAGAAAGAGAGCGTGCGAGAGCGCATGGTTTGGAGGCATTAGAGACACATCCATTTGTGTAAAATCTTGAATAGGAAGCTTTATGATGCGATTTTGATTTTCCTCTGGCTGCCATAAGTCTCCTTGGGGACTTCTGCAGGGCAGGGCAGTTGCCTACTTAGCCTCTTCCGCCAGGCCGTCTCCTAGGTAGGGTCTGGCATGATGGAAATCAGTAGGTGACTGCGCTTCAGTTTGCCCCCAGGGCACGGGTGCCTTTGAGATGATTAGGGGGGTGAACTTGCTCAGCAAAGAGGTGGCTTCCCAAGGGACCACCTGCCTACAGCTGGCAAGGCGTGCCTGCACGGGTCACCCACAAAGCTGGCCCAGCACAGATCTACACACTGAGAGAGTCCCTGGGACTCAGCCCTAGAACCGTCTGGATTTGAACTCAGTGCCTATATGAGAAACAACCCAGAGGGCTACTGCTTTTAAGGCCCAATGCCAGATTTCTCCCCAGAGCTGTGTCTGCTAGCCAGAAACATCTTGGCAACCTTTCCAAACAGCTCCCAGATGCAAAACTCGTCTCTCTCCGTGCCCCCCTCTCCCCCACTTGTGGTCTGGCACCTAGCTGAAATCTGCCAGGCAAACCTGTTTTACAAGCGACTGCTGTTCTTCTCGGCGAAGGCGACAGCACCACGGACTGTTGAGCATCAGTCGAGCAGTTGTTGTTATGGCGGCCAAGCTCTGACATGACAAAATGGCAGCTTTGCATCGAAGAGGGCCGGCTGGGCTTGTCTTGGGGTTTTGTACACAGAGTCAGAACGGGCCTCTCATTTCAACCAAAAAGGTCACCCATTGAAGAAATGTGAAGGAGGACCTTCGGCAGGTAGGAGGAGGAGAAGGCAGAGATGGGAGAGGGCGCTTGAGGGGGCAGGGTAGAGGCTTCTCCCTGTGACCACACAAGGAGGGCTATCCAGTCTGGTGCATCACCCATCCGTCTGAAACCGTCCATCTTCTAGTGTACACTGAATGTTTGCCCTTTGTTATTGTCATAGATCATGCTCTGTGCCCCCCCCCCCCATTTTAATAAGCTTTTGTTTCTGTTTTCAAGCGGCGTAAAACTGATTTTTTAAAAAATAAAACTAAAACAAATGGTGACGTCTAAGTTTTGCAATTTCCATTAAAACCATCTCCCCTTGAATGCATTCTCTTGTTCTGGTTTCTCATGGCTGTGCCTGGGAACAACTGAGGCCTGTGGATAGAGGGTGGTATACAAATTTAATTGACAACAACAACAACAGATTCATAGCCTCTGCCATGGGACTTTACAAACTTCCTCAGTGTGGCTTGCCAGGCTGCCTTTGAGATCTTAACCACTTCCTCCGGTGGGCTGGAGAAGGAGCTGGTGTCTTGCTTGCGGATCGGGCCCTAGCCCAGCATCCTTTGCAAGAATCCCGGCAGATAAATGGTGGGCCATTGAAACTTGGGCAGTGCCCTGCCTCCCATCTCTCTCCCCCCCCCCCCCCCGTCTCACCATGCTGGAGAGCTCACATGGTCACAGCAGCTGACCAGGCCCAAATCTGTCGCTTGTGATGTAAATAAACACACATCCAGCTAAAAATACCTCAGGGCTGATCTTAGGCAACTGAAAGCCAGTTTTCTGAAAGAGAGTTGGTTTGTTTTTGTGTGCCCATGTGTTTGTTGTACAGGAGGTGGTTGTTTGGGGCTAGGTGGTGCCCATTCAGTATCTGTGATGATGGTGATGCCATCAGCTACACCATGAAGTGACCAGGTGAGGAATCGCACTGTCAGGGATAGACTCAGGCATAGGTCAGCAACAAAACAATAAATCAACCGAGGCCACTGAAGTTAAGGAAACAAAGCACAGCTCAGACCTAGTAGTCTCAGCAACACACTCTATGTCTTGCCCCAATGAAGCAGTTGTGAGGACTGAAGCTCCCCACCTTCCCAATATCCACTAGGACTCCTCCTCTCCAGGGTCTTTCCCATTCAGTCTCAGGCTGTGTCTGCACACAAGCACCCTCTGTTCTTCCCTTTTTATTTATGCATGTGTTCTTGGAGACCAGTGGGGAGGGGAGATGGTTGCAGCAGGAGGGGGAGACTTCCTGGATTCTTCAGCGGCCTGCCTCATGTTCCCTCTCCTCTTCAGCCTCTGCTTCTGATTCCATTTCTGGAGTCCTCTCTGCCACAGCCTCTTCCTGCTCACTAAACCCTGTTGCCTTTTCAGCTTCCCACACCACCTTCTCCCAGTCTGCTCCTTCACTTTTTCCAGCCAGCTAGTACAAGATTTGCAGTAAACATCCTGGCCAGACAAGGAGCTGCCATCAGTCCCAAAAGAAGGAGGCAGGCTTGGGCACAAGGGATGAGATGGTTGCCTTGCTGTGTGGCTTGCTAGGTTGAGCTGCCTCTGTCAACTCCCTTCCCCTCAGAGGAGGGGATTATCCTCGGAGGCACCCTCAGCTCCCACCAGGCCTCAGCTGCCTGGGCCTCTCTGGCACTCTCTTCGTGAGGCTGTTTCTAATGCTTTTTTGTATGTTGCGTGGGGAAAGACGCCTTCACCACTTGGTTTTCTGCAGAGCAGGCCTGCCCAGCTGAAGAACACACCCAGAGCTGTGAGGCTCCTCCACTCACTCCAGAGCGAAGAAATCTCTGGGTCAGTCACCCACAGGACCACACGCAGCAGGAAGTGTGGGAAAATACCAGCAAAAGAACCTCATCTGCTGACAGAAGACTCCCGCAAATAAGAGTCTCGTGGTGAGCTGCTGGAGGGCTCTGCCAAATACTGTCCCAAAATCAGGCTACAGGAGACCCTCAGTTCCTCAGCTGTCCATCATCCCCATCACTTGTGTTGCCCACCTGCCACGACCCTCACTGAGGGAGGGGAGGGGAAAATACCAGGGTGGTATTTTTGCAGTAACAGGCAGAAATCTTTGCTGTTTCCAGCCAATTTGTCCCATTCATCAGATTCTGGCCTCCTCCAACCAGCCAGCTGACACAGAGCATCCCTCCTAATTGGTTTGCACAAAGTTCACTGGGAAGTTAGAGCATGTTACTCAGTTGCTGAGTAAGGAGTCTCCTCGTGAGTAAGCAATCCCTGAAACACACCCATCACCAGCTCAGGGTGTGGTCTCTGCCTCCTTGTCCTTGGTTTGTGTTCCCCTGCCTTGCTGTGTTATATTTTGCCTGAACTCCCTGCGAGGTTGACCGTGGACTTCTCACCTAACCTGGACCCATCCTAGACGGAGTCTCTGTGGTAAACAAAATCTGCCCTTTTCCCCATATGGGATATCCAAGAGCCCGTATAGAGTCCTTACGTGGGTTCCCTATCAGTAGGAGAAAATAACAGAGGCCAACCAGAGATTATTGAGAAGCAAAGCAGCTAGTAAGCCTGATCTTTATTAAAGCTGTTGCAACAGGGTGCTCCCCTCACCCGCAGGAGGACGGAGGAGGACCCAGAACAAAGGTGTGCCTGCCCTTATACAGACATTTTAAATTCCCTGCCTTGGAGCTCAAGACCACCCCTCCATACATCATACATACAGTACATCACAGAAGGGGTGTAACCCAAAACCACCCCCCACAAACACCATACCTACATCACAGAAAAGGTGGTCTACAACAGAAATTTGAATGTTGTTGTTTTTCCTGTCTGCCAGGTTATCTGATAATGCCTTATCTGATTGCCTTTCCTGGTAGTCTGCCCATTCCTTTGAAATGGTGATTACTCAATTCCTGTAACAAGCAAGGTTTTTTTCACCTCCTCCCTCCTTGCAGAGAAACATTTGGTCAGCTTGGGAGTCAAAATGGTTTCAGGATGGTCTTCCTGTGCTGATCAATGTACGTGCTTGGTTGGTACATTTATGAACATTTATTATATATATAAGACCTTAAATTTTATTATTACATCTCCCTGCTGGACCTTGGATTTATTCGGGCTGCGCTCCACTAGAAACCCTCTCGCTAAGGGTTTGTCTTGCCAAAGGGCAAGTGTCTTGCTAAGGAACTCCTGTCTCCTGAAATTGGGACCCTCGTTCCTGAGGGCACCCACCTTAGCAGGACAGGTATCCTGAAATGGAAGTATGGAGGTTGTTACTCTTTACATTATAAGGGACGCGGTGGCACAGTGGGTAAAACCTCAGCGCCTAGGACTTGCCGATCGCATGGTCGGCGGTTCGAATCCCCACGACGGGGTGCGCTCCCGTCGTTCGGTCCCAGCGCCTGCCAACCTAGCAGTTTGAAAGCACCCCTGGGTGCAAGTAGATAAATAGGGACCGCTTACCAGTGGGAAGGTAAACGGCGTTCCGTGTGTTGCGCTGGCTTGCCAGATGCAGCTTGTCACGCTGGCCACGTGACCCGGAAGTGTCTGCGGACAGCGCTGGCTCCTGGCCTATAGAGTGAGATGAGCGGACATCCCTAGAGTCTGGCAAGACTGGCCCGCACGGGCAGGGGTACCTTTACCTTTACTTACTCTTTACATTATCAGGAGGAAGAGGCTCCTGAACCTGCACTTCTTTGGCCTGGATTGGGACTCAGACCTTCCAAGTGTCCCTATTTTCCAGGGACGTCCCCGATTTAGATAAGCTGTCCTGGTTTCTGATTTGATCCCAGAAAGTCCCACTTTTCCTTAGTATGTCCCTATTTTCATTGGAGAAATGTTGGAGGTGTCTGAAAGCAATCCTGTATAAGGAAGGTTTTTTAAAAAAAATGTTTAATGATTTGTTATGTTTTTATATATGTTGGAAGCTGTTCAGAGTGACTGGGGCAACCCAGTAAGATGTGTGGATTACAGTGGTACCTTTTGTTACAGATGCTTCAGGTTACAGACTCTGCTAACCCAGAAATAGTACCTCAGGTTAGGAACTTTGCTTCAGGATGAGAACAGAAATCGTGTGGCGGTGGCGGGAAGCCCCATTAGCTAAAGTGGTACCCCAGGTTAAGAACAGTTTCATGTTAAAAACAGACCTCCTGAATGAATTAAGTTCTTAACCAGAGGTAATAAAAGGTAAAGGGACCCCTGACCATTAGGACCAGTTGTGGCCGACTCTGGGGTTGCGGCGCTCATCTCACTTTACTGGCCGAAGGAGCCGGTGTACAGCTTCCAGGTCATGTGGCCAGCATGACTAAGCCGCTTCTGGCGAACCAGAGCAGCGCACCAAAACACTGTTTACCTACCCGCCGGAGCAGTACCTATTTATCTACTTGCACTTTGACATGCTTTCGAACTGGTAGGTTGGCAGGAGCAGGGACCAAGCAACGGGTGCTCACCCCGTCACAGGGATTCAAACCGCTGACCATCTGATCGGCAAGTCCTAGGCTCTGTGGTTTAACCCACAGCGCCACCCGCGTCCCAAAGGTACCACTGTATAAATAGTAAAATTATCATGGAATGGAACGTCCTGTTTTCACTGGAGAAATGTTGTAGGGTATGGAATCTCTAGGCTGAATCTGGGATCCTTCGTCATCCCTCCATTGTCCAGCCAAGTGTGAAGCTAGGAAACCTTCTGCGATACTGGGTGTTTTTGTTCTGAAACATCAAAGAGGAGGCAGCACTGAGGAAACAATGGACCACCTGAAGCCCAAGGGCTGCCCACGCCCATTCCCTCCTCAGGGAAACAATGCCTGGCAAGAAGAAAGGCCATTCAGCACCTCCACTGCAAGGACACTAGCCCTCACCTGCTTGGGAAATCCAAGCAAAGTCAGTCCGGCAGGTCATTTGGAGGAAGTGAGAGAAGCAATTCTGGCAGGAGAGAGAGAGCAAGGCTGACCATTTTTCTTCTTTGCCGGCTTCTTCCTTGTAAAGGAAGCTTTCTTTTGGAGGATGCTATGCAGGGGGATCCTCTCTAAAATAAGCTAGTGGAAAGCCAAGAGGGCAGCGAGGGCATTAAGCTATTCGGGGGAATTATATATATATAAAACAAACTGTGATGTGGGTGGCAGCTGTTAAGTGTCCACTGCAGGAATGGTGCCTCTTGAACCCACATCCTGTTATTGAAGGAGAAGAGGAAGCCCCAGCCAATGGCAGTGAAGGGGGCAGAAGGATACTGCAAGCCTTTCCAGGCTCAGAGGGCTTCCATGCTGCATCCCCTTGAGCCATGCCATGCTGGAATAATAATAATAATAATAATAATAATAATAATAATAATAATAATAATAATTTATTTGAACCCCGCCCACACTGGGCGGCTTCCAACAAAGATTAAAAATACATTAAAATGTCACACATTAAAAACTTCCCTAAACAGGGCTGCCTTCAGATGTTTTCTAAATGTCAGGTACAGTGGTACCTCAGGTTAAGCACTTAATTCGTTCTGGAGGTCTGTTCTTAACCTGAAACTGTTCTTAACCTGAAGTACCACTTTAGCTAATGGGGCCTCCCGCTGCTGCCGTGCTGCTGCTGCACGATTTCTGTTCTCATCGTGAAGTAAAGTTCTTAACCTGAGGTACTATTTCTGGGTTAGCGGAGTCTGTAACCTGAAGCGTATGTAACCTGAAGTTTCTTTAACCTGAGGTACTACTGTAGTTGTTTATCTCTTTGACATCTGGTGGGAGGGCGTTCCACAGGGCGGGTGCCACTACCGAGAAGGCCCTCTGTCTGGTTCCCTGTAGCTTTGCTTCTCGCAGTGAGGGAACCGCCAGAAGGCCCTCGGCGCTGGACCTCAGTGTCCAGGCAGAACGATGGGGGTGGAGACTCTCCTTCGGGTATACTGGGCCGAGGAATGTGCACCTGTTAATTGGTACAGTCCATAGGCACATAACTGCGCTTGTGGACTGTTACTCTGTTATTACCGTTATTTTTATTTATTAGGTTTATCTACTGCCCTTTGTCACAAGATCTCAGGGCAGTTCACGAGATAAAAACACAAGGCAAAAGCACAAATGAATACTGTAACTAAGAAAGAAACAATCACAATTAAACCCCCCCATTTCCAGAAATATATTTAAAAGGCCGTACGATACTAATCAGCCAAAGGCCTGGTTGAAGAAGAATGTTTTCGCCTGGCGCCTAAAGAAAGGTAATGAACCTCCCTGGGAAAGAGCTTTCCAAAAACAGGGAGCCACCACAGAAAAGGCCTGTTCTTGGGTCACCACTCTCTGGCCCTCACGTGGAGGAGGCACACAAAGGAGGGCATCAGATGATGAACACAGAGTCTGGGTTGCTTTCTATGGGGAGAGGCGGTCCTTGAGGTATTTGTGTGCACTGATTGAATGTCATGTGTGAGCATTCCTTCTGCCAAGGACAGTTCTGAGCCCCAGAGCCTATCACAAGCCCAGGCCAGTCTTGCTGCCCCTCCTGTTTTCCAGCCACCGGCTCCTCTGAGCTATGCTCAGTTCTGGCCGCAGAGACATTCCTGCACCTGAAGCAAATAGTCAAATTGCCACCTGCTCATAAACAAATAAAAAGGATGCCTCGTTGAAGACAGGGAAATCACAACTTTGTCAATTCTGTCACCCAAGCCGACTGCTTTGCCTCATTTCCTGACCTGGGGGGGGGGGCTTGGCTAGGCGGAAGTTTCACTGCCAAGTTGCATGTGGCACAGAGAGAGAGAGAGAGAGAGAGAGAGAGAGAGAGAGAGAGAGAGAGAGAGAGACGCAAATCTGATAGCTTAAATTTCAGAGTCAGATGGGTATGGCTGGTTCTTCATATTTCCATATATTGCAGTTGGAACTTTGTTCATCTGTCTCTGGCAACAGACCAGTTCAATAGGCTCCTTTGTTATGGAGAACAATATCAAAGGATTCTTTAGTGATTGTTTCTGGTTCTTTTGGGGGGGGTCCATGTTTATAGCCAGCAAAATGTTTGATTAAAAGTGTGAAAAGTTGGTGGGCTGTCATCCCCTTTGTTTTCTGTTGTTCCCATTTTACAGGTGAGGCTGACTGAGAGTAATTTGCCCAGGCTCCCAAGTAATTCCATCACTGAGTCTGGATTTGAACACAGCTCTCACACAGGGCAGAAGGAGCTGCCTCATACCAGGCCAGACTCTCTCTCTCTCTGTCTATTCTAACTGGCTGGGGCTTTCCAGGAACTCTGGCAGAAATCATTCCCATGACCTATCCGGTCCTTTTAAGTAGAGAGGCAGTCTTCTGGATGCAAGCTCTGCTGCTGGGGCCCTCTCCCAAAGTAGCCTGCTGTCTGTCTTTAGGGGATGGAAAACACACACACACACACACACACACACACACACACACACTCCCAAGGGCACAATCGAAAAGGAAAGTCTCCTGCATAGCCCTGATGGAAATTACATTAAGCAGCACTCTATACAAGTGCACAGCTCCCACCAGGGCTCGATTTTGGTGTGGGTGGACCAGGTCTCTCTTGAAGAAAGTTATGAAGATTCCGACAGTGAGATTAACAACAGAACTGGCCTCAAAACTTCTGGTGGCTAATGACAGGTCCTAAGAAATTGGCTCTTTGCTGTTCCTAAATTTGCCAAGAAACCATGGGCAAGGATGCCCCCTGGTGTCTGCAAAACTAACAAGTTTATTAGCCGTTATTAATAGTGCCCTGATGAATCCACGCAGAACTATTCCAGCGAGGAAGAAAGGGACAAAGAGATTTGAGCTCATTTTAAAAAGATTGTTTTGCTTTTATGATTGCTGTTATAAGCCGCTTTGACTGTAGGATGGGGTGGGGGGACTCTATGCATTTGAGGAGGCTTGCAAGCCCCAAAGGAGCCCTGTGTTCTTTAATTTCGCCAATCCCAATCAGCTCGCTCTTCCAATCCAGGGCAGATGTGGAGTTATGGGGAGCTCAAAAAGGTCCCGGGTGAGCCAGGAGGTCCTTCCAGATGGCCCTATCTACCGAGCAGTCATCTGAATCTGTTTGCGCACAAAGCCTGTGAGGGGTGAGATAATGTAGCATGAAGCTGTTATGCCACGACGCTTTCTATGGCATTTCCCCATCATCGGCACAAAATGCGCAGGGTGCTTTGGGGGCAGAGAGATAGAAGCCGATTTGTTGCATCGGAGCTCCAGATCAACTGTATTTGCACAACTGGAGCTGGCCGGGATGGGACCACGTCCCATAGGAACATAAGACTGCTGTGTCTTTGAGCATGAGAGGCCTGCACTCTGCGAGGAAGGAAGTCTTTCCTGCTGGAGACCTTTCTGTGGCCAGACCCTCCGTTGCTGCCTCTTTCCAGTCGAGGCTGACATGTTAACGGCACTCTGGGGAGGGAGGGGGCAGGTTTGGTGTAATGGGATAATAATATCGGCCTCCCATGCAGTGCTTCATCGCTGAGGCAGGCCAGCTGCTAGGGCAGCACGCTTGTTGGCAAAGGGGAACGCATCGGTCATTTTGATGGCAGGAGGATGCGGGGAAAGTGGAAATGATTTATAGCATAACAAGGAGAAAAGACACTGGGCCATGTCAGGGTGTCAGGCTCCTGCCTAAGGCAGAGTGGTTTGGGGGGGGGGGCAGAGTGGGAGAGATGGAGTCCTGGCCTCTGGATTAAACACTTCTCCATTAACTCTTGCCAGGGTCTTAAACGTAAAACGGCTGTATTTTCTTATTTCTTTATTTATTAAATTTGTTTACCACCCTTCATCTCTAGATCTCAGGGCAGTTCACAGCATAAAAATACAAGATAAAAACACAAGATACATAATAAGAACAAGAACAAAAACATAGCCAACCCATTGTGTGAAATGAATGTCGTCGTCCTCCCCCTTTTTTTTAGAAAAGGAATAAAGATCTGCCTCCTTCTGACCCACAGGATATTCTTTTCAGATTATTCATTTTAATTGCATGGACTCTGCAGCTCCTCCTGCACGTACTACAATTTGGACAAGGCCACTCTGCAAACAAACAAGCCATCAGAGGAGACGCTGCTGAAAGTTCATGCTAAGAATAGACAAGCGACTTGAAGAGAAGAGTTCAGCTATGTGACCCCTCCGCCCCCCGTTCGGAAGCTGGACACCAGAGCCAGACCTGCAGCCTGCTGCCTTTCCTTTCTTCCTGCCCCTGAGTGTGCAGTTTGTACAGGGGGCGGGGATGACCCCCCAGAGCACAGAAAGATTCTCAAGGTCTGTTCCCAGCCTGAGAATCACGCTTGGAAATGATCGGATGCTGGAAACGCCCCTGGGGAAAAGATCAGCGAAACAGTCAAACTTTAGCTCAGTAACTAGATAACTAAGACTGCAGTCCCATCCACACTTACCTGGGAGAAAGTCCCGCTGAAATCAGTGTGACTTAATACCTTGAGATCATAAGGAGTTTTGCTTGGGCAAATATAAAGGTAAAGGTAAAGGTACCCCTGCCCGTACGGGCCAGTCTTGCCAGACTCTAGGGTTGTGCGCTCATCTCACTCTATAGGCCGGGAGCCAGCGCTGTCCGGCGACACTTTCGGGTCACGTGGCCAGCGTGACAAGCTGCATCTGGCGAGCCAGCGCAGCACACGGAACGCCGTTTACCTTCCCGTTGGTAAGCGGTCCCTATTTATCTACTTGCACCCGAAGGTGCTTTCGAACTGCTAGGTTGGCAGGCGCTGGGACCAAACGACGGGAGCGCACCCCGCCGCGGGGATTCGAACCGCCGACCTTTCGATCGGCAAGTCCTAGGCGCTGAGGCTTTAACCCACAGCGCCACCCGTGTCCCTTGGGCAAATATGCTGGGCCACTTTTATAAAGCCCTGAATTCACTCCTCTACTAACGGCAAGTTAGGGTTCATCCTCATTTTCGCTTGACGCATATTGTATTGTGTACCAATTGATGCCCCAGTGTCTGAGACCTTTTCTCATTGTTCTTCAGCTGTGCCTTGCAAAAATCTGATCTTACCCGCCAAATGGAATCTTGGTTAAGCAAAATCTCTCTTTGAATTTTCTGTGTATCAGCAGGTGACATACGATTTTCACAAGGCACAGCCACAGAACGAGAAAAGCTCTCAAACCTGGGGGAGGATTAATTGGTAGACAATAATGATCAAAATGACAAACCTAGACAGCATCTTAAAAAGTAGAGACATCACCTTGCCAATAAAGGTCCGTATAGTTAAAGCTATGGTTTTCCCAGTAGTGATGTATGGAAGTGAAAGCTGGACCATAAAGAAAGCTGATCGTCGAAGAATTGATGCTTTTGAATTTTGAACTTTTGAGGAGTCTCTTGAGAGTCCCATGGACTGCAAGAAGATCAAACCTCTCCATTCTTAAGGAAATCAGCCCTGAGTGCTCACTGGAAGGACAGATCCTGAAGCTGAGGCTCCAATACTTTGGCCACCTCATGAGAAGAGAAGACTCCCTGGAAAAGACCCTGATGTTGGGAAAGATGGAGGGCACAAGGAGACAGGGACGACAGAGGACGAGATGGTTGGACAGTGTTCTTGAAGCTACCAGCATGAGTTTGACCAAACTGCGGGAGGCAGTGGAAGACAGGAGTGCCTGGCGTGCTCTGGTCCATGGGGTCACGAAGAGTCAGACACGACTAAACAATAACAACAATGATCAAAATACGGGTGAAGCGAAAGTGTGGATGACCCCTTAGTGAGGATGGACAAGGGCAGGGAGAGTTAACGTAGTGCCCTCCAGATGTTGCTGGCATACAACTGCCACCCGCTCTAGTAGCCAATGTGGCCTATGGCCGGGGATGGATGAGACTTGTTGTCCACCACGTTGGCTACCCCGGACTTGAGGGCCACAACTCTCCCCACCCCCCTGCTCCTGAGCCGCTTGTACATGAGAAGGTTTCTCTCTTCATACTTTTCCAGGGTGTGCCTGCCTACCACAGAAGCCACCAGTTCTGTTTGAAAAGCAACTCCCTCTGTGAGAGCTGATCCCATGAGGGCTTGTAGGGAACAACAGGAACACAATGAAAAGCTGCCTTGCTGCCTCTCTTGGTTTGCAGAGGAGTCTGTGGGTCTCTTTCAGGGGTCAGAATGCTAATAGCTCTTTTCCCGTTGGTCTGGTTAAGAGGATGAGCAGGAGTCAGCTTCTCTCCAGAGCCGGCCCTACTACTGGACAAAGTAAGGTGACTGCTTCAGGTGGCAGGTGCTCAAGGGGGCAGCAGCCCCCTTGCTCTTCCTCCTTGCTCTTCTGGCCATTTCCCTCTGTTGGAGGAGAGAGCTGTGTTAGATCAAATGACTTTCCTCTCCTGAAAGCTTAGGAACCCTCTCATGGTTACCCCATCAAACCGCCCTCTTTTTATACTTTATACTGTGGCAACAGAGGAATTAAAGCTTCCATTTTGAAGTCATGCTAGAAGAGGAGATTACTCGCAGAATTTTTTTTTAAAAAAACTTCAATTAAAGTTAAATATTACTCATTCTTCCTCCGACACAGTTTTATTCAGGAGGCTTAATATTTAACTTGAAGAGCTTGTCAATAGCAGGACCGAAGTTGTACTGTCCAGCATGTAAAGAAAACAGGAAATCCTATACATAGAAACATCCTATATTTTACCTTGTCAAACAAATAAAATACATGTGTTTATTTAATAACCTTCTCCACAAACAGAAGTAGTTACTGGAACGTGGGAATAGCAAGGTTTGGATTTGCCATTGCAAACCGGGGTCCTTTGAGATGTTTAGAACTACGACTCCCAGCAGGCATGGGCTGATGGGAGTTGTAGTCCTAAACATCTGGAGGGCACCCAGTTGGCATAGGGTGGTTTAAATGGTAGCTTCTCCTTGTACTTACTACAGGGACTACCCTTTATTCACAGCCAATGTTCCTGTCTAAGATCCGTGTCTAAAAGGGAGACTGCTTTTGTACAATGGCTCTTCGCTGTGTTTGATCGGTCCCTTTGTTTGGAAGATTGATTCCTGTTCGCTCCTGGATGATTTTCCAGTGATAACCGGGCACTCAAAAACCAACTTCTGAAAGCATGGTTAATCATTATGGCTGCTGGCGCTTGTAACGTGTCATAGCGCCGTTAAAGATAAGGTTCACGTAATGGCAAACATGACCTTGTATGGAAAACTTGTCTTGTTTTCACCCTGATTTGCCTTGGTAAAAATGTTATTAAAAAGGACCTTTCCCGTCAGCATCAGAGATATTTTGAAGTGGGGGTTATGACATAAAAAAATACCGCCAAGTTAGAGTAGATCTACTAAAGGTAACAGAGTTTTACTTCAACTCCCGTCAAACACAGCATCGTACAACCATATTGATATGTTGTTGCCCGAGGAGACCATTGTAAACAAATCAAAACATAGGTTGGACTCTAAGAATCACTTGTAAAGTAAAGAAGTACAGTATATGGATGATTAAGAAAAATTGAAATTATGGAAAATGTACTGATATGTAGATTTGGGGGGAAATTGCTAATAGGAACCATGTGAGGGATGGGGGGGAGTAAAGAGATTCAGAGAATCTCATGAAATGATTATAATTGGTTGTAAAAGTTTATGTGTAAAAAACAATAAAAAATACCCCCCCCAAAAAAGGTATGTTGTCGCCCAAAATATCTGAAATGCACCAGGTTGTGGGTAGGTGGCTCTGAACAAATCATCACACTGCCCCTCCCAAAACACTCTGCAAATGGCAGTTTGGGTTTTCTACAGATTGCTGTTTGCTCCAAATCAGTGATAAAGAGTAGGTTTTTGCGGGGATGGCACTGGAGTAAAGAAAAGGCACTCGGATGCGGCACTTTCAAGCGCAGATCTGACCTTAGAACCGTGCTACAAAAGGAAGTCTGGATAAGCCCCAAGGCAATCAAGCAGAAACAAGAGCCAAAAAGCTTAGGAGTACGTCATAGGAGTGCGTCATAGGAGTACCAGACACTTAAAGCACTTTTAAAGCTCATGGCAAACTACAGTTCCCAGGATTATTTAGGGTGAATCCATGTGCTTTAAATGAATGCTGAATGCATGGTGTGGATGTGACCTTAGGAGGGAGGGAGGCACGCCACACTTTCACATCATATTTAAAGCATTATGACAACACTTTAAACAGCCATGGCTCCCTGCAAAGAATCCTGGGAGCTGCAGTTTGTTAAGGGTGCTGAGAGTTGTGATGAGACCTTTTCTTCCCCTTGCGGAGGTGCACTTTCCAGAGTGGTTTAACAATCAATCCCCAGGGAACTCTGGGAGTTTTTGGATCTTGGAGGAGAATGGAGAGTCTCCTAACAGTAAAGGTAAAGGGACCCCTGAGCATTAGGTCCATTCATGACAGACTCTGGGGTTGCGGCGCTCATCTTGCTTTATTGGCCGAGGGAGCCGGTGTACAGCTTCTGGGTCATGTGGCCAGCATGACTAAGCCGCTTCTGGCGAACCAGAGCAGCGCACAGAAACGCCGTTTATCTTCCCGCCGGAGCGGTACCTATTTATCTACTTGCACTTTGACGTGCTTTCGAACTGCTAGGTTGGCAGGAGCAGGGACCGAGCAACGGGAGCTCACCCCGTCACGGGGATTCGAACAGCCGACCTTCTGATCGGCAAGTCCTAGGCTCTGTGGTTTAACCCACAGCGCCACATGCGTTCCTTCTCCTAACAGTAGTAGTATTTTATTAATTTTTTTCATAAAAATTATACACCGTTTGTTTGTAGAAAAACCTCCAAGCAGTTTACAAAAAGATAAAACAGGGAAATCAGGGAAATTTTACGATACATGCAGAAGTCCTTAACTCACAGAGGATTTGATACCCATCGGCTACCCTCACCTGGTTTAGCCGGCTGGTCAAAGCTGTTTCCCAGAGCATGGCTTCTGTTGCATTCTGACAGCTTCTCGGAGCCACAGGTGAGAGCTGAGTGCAGGGTGGAGACCAGAGGTGGTCAAACAGCCCCAGGAGGAGCACAACGTGTCCCCCACCAGGGGTTTTTTGCTCAATTTTTGTATCCCAAAATTGGGGGTTGTCTTATACGCAGATGCTGAATTCACAGGGTTAGTTGCAGTTTGTTCACCCCCAAAAAACTTTGAGGTCATTTGCCCCACCAAAAAACTGATTTTTAAATTTTGGGTTTAAAAAAGTCTTATACATGGGGTCGTCGTATACACGGGAAAATACAGTACTATCCCCTCCCCCTAACACCTCACTTTAACATAGGCGTAGCCAGGATTAATGTTGGGGGGGGGCAAGACACCCACATTGGCTCTGTCTAGCAGATTTGGAATGAAAACAGTTGCTTTAAATTACCTTCTTTTAACCCCAGGTGCTCAGGAAAAAAAATCTGTCAACATCTTTCTACGATTTCTACTTTTAGTTAAGTATTTTTATCTATTTGCCTAATTTAGGGGGTGGAAGCTACACACAGACACACACTGCGTCCGCCCCCCCCCCCCGGCTTCGCCCATGCACCTTATATATATAGTGTCAATCAGACACAATCTCCCCTCTTTCCTCTTAGCCGGCCGCACATGTTTATTTCAATTTTAAACTTGACGGAGGGTGGGAAGCCCCAAGCCCGACTCTGATTGGAGAGCCGCGTCGCCTTTCCACCAATCACGACCGAGAGCGCGCGCCCGGGGGTCCTCCTGCCCCTCCCCCTCAGAGGCGGAGTCCAGCTGTTCGGACGGGCCAACGGTCACTCCGTGTCCGACGGACTGACCGCTTGCCGTCCGGAGTCCCTCCGTCTTCCCTCGTCCCAGCCCGGAGTCTCTCGGCGAGGATGGCGGCCGGCCTGGACTCTCTGGAGGAGTGCCTGGAGCGGCACCTGCCACCCGCCGAGCTGGCCGAAGCGAAGCGGATTCTTTACGGGGAGGCTGTCAGGTGCGCCGGGACTACAAATCCCAGCAGGCTCTGCGTCAGCTCGGGAGAGGAGGGGGAGAATGAGCCCCCCTCCCGTCTCAGCCTTCTTCCACCTGGCGCCCTCCAACTGTTTTGGATGCGGGACTGC
Organism: Podarcis muralis; assembly: GCF_964188315.1. Taxonomy (NCBI): domain Eukaryota; kingdom Metazoa; phylum Chordata; class Lepidosauria; order Squamata; family Lacertidae; genus Podarcis; species Podarcis muralis. The sequence goes on from NC_135670.1 coordinate 26,956,934, forward strand.
TGGGAGTTGTAGTCCAAAACATAAGGAGGGCACCTGGTTGAACCCTATTGGGGGGGGGCGCAGATTTATTCTCCTCTTAGCAAGTGTGTGGCAGGCAGAAATGAAACAGGTTAAGCTTTCCCCCTGCAGTTGTTGAGAGGGGGAAAGTTTGTGGATTCCTGCTTGTTGCACAGGTGGAGAAGGCATATTCACACACCCCAAATTATAAGGTCGACCCCCCCCCCCTTCTCTACTGCCTCTTGGGACTTGGCAGCAGTCAGTTGGATGGTTGGCCATTTCAGGATTTGACATCAGAGCAGGGAAAGGATGGGCAAGTGTGGCCAAACTTCCAAAAGCCTCTGGTTCTTTTCAAGGCAGCTGGACTCCCTGCTCCCATCAACCACAGGATCTTCATTGTAGGCCAGCCCTGTTGGCTGGAGCTGATGGGAGTTGCAGCCGAAAACAGCTAGCAGGAACCAGGTTGTGGGGCAGGGGCTGCTGATCTAGGATTTGGAGAAGGAGGGTGCTCATGGGTGAATGAGCTTCCCTCAGGATGATCTGTTTGGGTTTTTTAAAGGTGACATGACAAAGGCAACCCCATTTTGAAAAAGGATTAAATTGGAATGCTTTCTGCATGCTGAAAAGGGCTGAGAGGCTATCAAGCCTAACTCCCCACTGTAAGGCCCATACGTGAACCCACATGCGGCCCCCCTCAGCCAGAGGCTTCAACAGAGTCAGCTGCCTGCAGAGCAAAGGACTTGCAGAAGTGGCCTTAGAAATTTATCCAGTAATATACGATATCCTTAGAACAGCAATTCCAAATGTTGGTTCAGGAGTCCACAAGCCGATTACCAAGCCTCTGCCTCTAGGTTCTGTCATGATGTGTTGCATAAGGAATGTATGTGGTATGTGATGTCCGGATCAAGAGAGAGGCCCATCAGAAGGATATCATGGCAGAGTAGAAATGCTGTACTGCATTTAGGTTCTCATGAGATGAAATATTTTAGGTTAGTTTGATGAGGATGGCTTGCTTGTCATACAGAGACAAGTTTGCATCTAATGGAATTTGAGTAAACCAGCCTGTCCAGATCATTGTTCCAAAACAGTTTTGTGTGACCCCACTAATTGGTGAACAGAGTGACTTGCTCAAGATTATATAAGAGGTGTGGGATGGGGAAGGTCTTAACCTTTAACCTTCCTTCTCCTCCACCCCTAAATATTTCTTGGCTACCAAGGTGCATTGACCTGACATAAATAGCAGATATATAAACCTGCCATATTGCTGTTTCTTATTTTGTACAGGACCGGAGGAAGATTGTTGTATTTTTGTGTTCTTACTTTTCCAGGCAACTGGATTTGCCTTCTGCTGCTTTGTCCGCTGCTACAGAAAGGGAGTTTGACCTACAGGGTTATGGATTTGGAGCTGAACCAGAGCAGTTGAGGCCCCCGCGTATTGTCAGGGTGGGGCTGATTCAGAATAAGATCCAACTTCCTACAGATGCACCGGTTGCTGAACAGGTACCAACTTGTAAAGGAAGCTTGTAAAGGAAGTTCCTGCATGTTTGCAATTGCTGGCTCTTGTCTTTCCAAAGGGAGAGCAGCCCCAGCTTCTTTGTACCATTATGCTTTGTCAGAGACTCAAATCTTTTGTGTTGGCCATATTGTGGGGTAGGAGAGCTGGGGGGGGGGGGGAATCACATGTAGCAAGCAATGTGGCCTTTTAGTTTCAGATAGTACATGGTAAACAAGTCTAAAAATCCCAGGACACAAATGTTAATGGCCCTCTAACAGCTGTGGTGGCTCATTTAACAGAAGTAATGTTTTTGCGTTAACTCTGGAAGTATATACAGTCAAACGTTGGTTCCTGAACACCTTAGTGGCCGAACAAATTGGCTCCCGAATTCTGCAAACCCGGAAGTAAGTGTTCCAGTTTGTGAATGTTTTTCAGAAGCTGAACGTGTGACACAGCTTCTGCTTGGGTGCAGGAAGTTCCTGCAGCCAATTCGAAGCCGTGCCTTGGTTTTTGAACAGTTTTGGCAGTCGAATGGATTCCTGGAATGGATTAAGTTCGATAACCAAGGCACCACTGTACTTGATTCTGACCAAACTAAGACTCCTAGAGGGCCATCCATGAAAATTGGTGTCCCTGGTTTTTTTAGGCTCATCTACCCATGTACTAAGGAACGTGGGTGGCGCTGTGGGTTAAACCACAGTGCCTAGGGCTTGCCGATCAGAAGGTCAGTGATTTGAATCCCTGCGACGGGGTGAGCTCCCATTGCTTGGTCTCTGCTCCTGCAAACCTAGCAGTTCGAAAGCACAAAGTGCAAGTAGATAAATAGGTACCGCTCCGGTGGGAAGGTAAATGGCGTTTCCGTGCGCTGCTCTGGTTTGCCAGAAGCCGCTTAGTCATGCTGGCCACATGACCCGGAAGCTGTACGCCGGCTCCCTCGGCCAGTAAAGCGAGATGAGCGCCACAACCCCAGAGTCGTCCGCAACTGGACCTAATGGTCAGGGGTCCCTTTACCTTTTTTACCCATGTACTATCTGAAATCCAAGGGGTGCATTGTTTGCCAGATGTGAAATATATTGGCATTATTTTCAGCTCTCCTACCCCACTAATAAACCCATTTAATTGGCAAAGAGTTTCTTCACTCATCATGTTAAAGCTGCTGCTTCCTACAGGCAGGGTTTCTTGTCAACCCTTTTTCTCTCAGTATTTTGTACATGGTTGAGCTTGGGAGGCAAAATGAGAGTAAAGGTAGTTTAAATGACCTTTACAGCTGACCTTCTCCCTAGGTAACTGCACTACACAAGCGCATAGAAGAAATTGTGGAGGTTGCAGCAATGTGCGGGGTCAATGTCATCTGTTTCCAAGAGGTCTGGAGTGAGTAGTGTTTTGTTCTGCCTATTTAAATCCTCTCTGCTGCTATAAAAGTCAATTTCAGTTGCGTGCGACTCTTGAATAAAGTCAGAGCAGAAACCAGACTCAAACAGAAAGGTGTTGGTGAGCAAGCTACATTCTCTGGGCACAACCCAGGACATCTTTTGTTTCTGTAAAATATTTATGCACGATTCCCACTAAATATCCACTGTGGCTAACAACATCTCCATTAAAAACCATCAACACATTAAAAATTCAGTTATGAAACCTAAAAAGTGAGATTAAACGATCTGTAAAAGTAGCGACAGACGATAAAAGTACAGTGGTACCTCGGGTTACAGACGCTTCAGGTTACAGACGCTTCAGGTTACAGACTCCGCTAACCCAGAAATAGTACCTCGGGTTAAGAACTTTGCTTCAGGATGAGAACTGAAATCGCGTGGCGGTGGCGGTAGGCCCCATTAGCTAAAGTGGTACCTCAGCTTAAGAACAGTTTCAGGTTAAGAACAGACCTCTGGAACGAATTAAATTCTTAACCCGAGGTACCACTGTATTACAGTTAGGACCTCATATCAATAGCACAAAATAGTATGAGAAAGACAGACCCACCTCAAAAGCAGATCTCTGTCACATGCGGAAATATCTTATGGGAGTGACAGGGCGAACTTCTCACATTTCTTATGATGCTCTTTTTGTAGCGATGCCTTTTGCTTTCTGTACACGAGAGAGGCTTCCTTGGACAGAATTTGCGGAATCAGCAGAGAGCGGCCCAACGGCAAGGTTTTGCCAAGAGGTAAAGAGCCAGATTCCTGTCCTGCCTTTTTACAAACCTCCTCTGCACCGCTGTGTCAAAACAGCCTGTGTGCATTTGGACTGTCCTTTCCACCCTGCATGCAAACTTCCAAGAGTGGGGGCATTTTTCTAGAGCTGGGCCCGGCAACCACATTTGTAAGCCAGGGCTGCAACCCTTGGGCAGTGAGGCTGCTTCAGTTGCATTTACCCTGCAATCCTGAGTACATGTTTATTCAGAAGTAGCTGTTATTCATTTATTAATTACATGTTGCACAATCATCTCAAAGCAATGTACAATAAAATGGCAAAAAAGTTACAAACATGGACAACAGAGATATTTAAAATGAAAACAATACAGAATGGACACTCAGGACACAGACATTGTGAAGCAGCCTAACCACCCCTGTGGTTTTGCTTTTGTGTGGCTCCTGGTCATTTCAAGGAGGCTTGCCTAGGAGAACATCTTAGTGGATTGGGCCCCGCTGATAAGTAGTGAGTGAGCTGTGCCATTGGTGGGGATTGCAGGTAGATGTGTCTACAGAGGACTTTTGGGAAGTACAACTTCAGTTCTTTTGCTTTTCAGCAAATGCCTGACTTTCTCCTTTTTTTGGCAAAGAGACGAGTGTTTGTTGTTTTCCCCCTCGTCTGAAATGATTTCCCAATCGTCTGTTTCTTGTTGATCCTGAAGGGACCGGAGTGGCTTGCTGTGCATCCCTTTCCATCCTGCTGCCTTCAGTTTAGCACAGGTCAAGCACGAAGTGATTGTAAATGCCAGATTAATTGCATCTTGGTGGATGTTGTTGTGGTTAACATTCAAGCATATGGGAAAGTAAAATGCCATAAGGGGAAGGAAGAGAAAACATAATTGGATCAAAGGAGACATGACTTATCAGTACTGAGACATAATGCAAAATACACTCTTCAGGGACCAAGGGTAATAGGAGACAAGCTGTTATATCTTTGTTCTAACTTCTCTGGGCAAGACAGTTCCCAGATTCCTTTTTAATGATCTTATGGGACACGTTTCCCAGGAAAGGCGAAGGCTTGGATCTGGAAAAGGTCAAGAGGAGTTTGCGGTTCCCCCCAAAATGCTGGCACTGAAGGGTAGTCTATGGAGGCCTCTAGAACAGCCTGGGGTGGGGGGTGGGATGCTCTCGTCAAGACCAGAGGTTGTTTCCTCAAGGTAGTTGGAGTATGGATTTGGGAAGGAAGCAGCACTTATGAGTCAAAACCTCCACTGTTATGGACAGCAGTGGCATTGCAGGGAATTCAGTGGTTTCTGGCATTATTGAGGAATCATTTCTCCCTTCTTTATGAATAATATTGTTATTAGATTGGGCATAAATAGGATCTGGTACAGAGAGTGCTCCGCATTGCCACCCATGACAGTAGGAAGAAGTTTCTGACAGTAAGAGCAATTTGACAGTGAAATAGACTACCTCGGAAGATGGCAGACACTTCTTCATTGGAGGTGTTTAAGCAGAGGTTGGATGGCTACCTGTTAGGGATATTTCAGCTGTGATCATTGCAGGGGATTGGATCAGATGACCGTTCCAACTCCATAATCCTTTGATTCTTTGACCTCACTCTGTTTTAGCTATTCAGTCAGCAGACTCTTCTGTAGGCATTTTTTCCTTTTCTCTTGGTCTTGCAGGCCTCCTGCCAACTGGCAGATCTCTTGTGAAAACCTAATCAAAAGTCTTTTTATACTCTTCTGCTGTTTCATCCTGCTTTTCTGATATTTGGTGTTACTATTTATTTTTTATTGTCCCAACTGTTCTGATTCGGTAAGTTGTTCCAAGATCGTCCGCTGAAACGCTGCTAGTACATTTAATAAAATGTGGCATCATTTCCATCACGGCTGCAGCTGGCCAGGAAGCACAACATGGTGGTGGTGTCTCCAATCCTGGAAAGAGATACTGCGCATGGGGAGACCTTGTGGAACACAGCGGTGGTGATTTCGAACACGGGTGCTGTGCTGGGCAAGTCTAGGAAGAATCACATCCCAAGGATTGGAGATTTCAATGAGGTGAGTGGTAGCTTTTGCATTATGGGGAAACAGAGCACTCTTGCTAATTCAGTAACAAATTCCTCCAGGAGTAGCTTTTGCAGGGCGGCGGGGGGTTGCCATGCACACATCTAAATCAAGCGAGCATACAAAAAATACGAGTGTCCTTGTACTTCTGGTTTCACTTTGAGGGTCCCTGGCTCCGTGTGTCTGGTTTTCAGGCTGAGGCTCCCAAATTGTTTGTTTCCTGGCACCATGGAGCAACTCATAGGAAAGAAATCCTGTCTGAAACCCTGGCAAGCTGTTGCTGTCAGTCAGTGTAGACAATATTGAGCTAGATGGATCAAACGTCTGACTTGGAAGAAGGGAGCTTCCTAGGTTCTCCTTGTATCTAATATTGCTTAAACCTGTTTGGTATTTGGGGATACTTCCTTTAGCTTGATCACCACAGATATGCCCAGCTCTTGTCATGTCTGCTGCTGCGAGATTTCTGTTAAGGCAGCTGGTGTTTTGGACTCCAGGGATCTCATTCAAGTGTAAGTCTGTGTGTTTTGCAGTCAACATACTACATGGAGGGGGACATGGGGCACCCGGTGTTCCAGACTCAGTTTGGGAAGATTGCCGTAAACATTTGCTATGGGCGACATCATCCCCTCAATTGGCTCATGTACAGTCTGAATGGAGCAGAGATCATCTTTAATCCTTCTGCCACTATTGGGAAACTCAGGTACCATTCGGAATCTTGCTTATCTTGCTGCAGAAAATGGTCTGGTGTATGTGTAAGGCCATTACCTTTGATAAAACCCTCAGAAAATTTGGAAAGCTAAATTGCGGTCTTCTGGAGGAGTGCTCTGTTGTAGCCCTGCCTTATCTCTATGCAGGGGCCAAATTGAGAGGGTCCAAGCAAAGCACATGAAGCTCATGAGCTCTCCTAGCCGAAGGGTTGGCAACAAGGAAGACTACCTTGGAAGTCAGTTATTGGAAGTCTCAGGTAGCTGATGTAAGACAGTGTGAGAGGGTAACAAGGGAGAAATAGGAGAGGACCACTCCTCCAAAGCCTTCAATGCCCAGTAGCCTTGTCCCGACTGTCACTCCATTGGGCACAGAAGGTTACAGTCAGGTAGCTGCTGCCGCCACCCCAGAGTGACTGTAAATATTTTACGCTAAGAGCTCAAAGGGTTTAGCCATTAACTGAGCTGAGACAACAGACAGGCTCTGAAAGGGCGGGGGAGCTTTGGCGGGAGGGTAGAGGTTCAGCAAACCCTGCATAAAACACCTCGCTAATGGGTGAGGAAAGAAAACAGCGGGAAATAAGAGGCAGCTTCCAAAAAAGAGAAGAAAACAAGAAAGAGCCAGGAAAGAAAACAAGGCATATGGGTATCGGGTGTGTCTGGGCACTGAATCCTCTATGGGATTGAAGCTGAACAGACAATGTGTGCACCACTCTCAGGACCTAGACCACTCCATTAGGAAAGCTGGCATTTGTGATCTAACCTGGCTTGAGAGCTTTGTCCCTCTTTGCAGCCAGAGCTGGACTGGCTATGGGCACTGCTGCCAGCAAAAAAGAAGGTGGCCCCTGCCTGGGATGCAGCCCAGGTTCCAAGGTCCTCTTAGAGCCAGAGTTGTTATTTGCCAATGCAGGAGCCTGGGTCCCCTTGCCTGCCAAATGGAGGAGAAGGCTGTCTTGTCGGGGACACTGACTTGGTCAAGCAAGCCTGGCAGCTCTGCCCTTCTCTGTGGCCAGGCCTGGTGGTCTCTGTGGGGCAGGTGCTTCTCTCCTCAGGGCCACATAAAGAGTTGAATAAAACAGGCAATCTGGCTGCTCCTACATTAAAGCCAAAGGTTCAGGGAGCTAGAGCTCTGTGAAGGCCCAGTTGCATAGGAGCATGCAGGGCAGGAACTGGGGAGGAGGAGTTGCATAGTCCTGCCTCTCAAGCAAGACTCACCCCTCCCTGGATAACTTCCATTAGGAAGAAGGACTTTCTAAGTGATGGAGTGCAGCTGCAAGTTGGAGGTGTTTTGTTACAGGAGCTGTTCACTGTTCACTTGGATTGTGTCATGCCCAAAAGAGCATCACGAGGGAAAAGGGCTAGCAAACATCTCCTCCTTTGTAAGGGGTCATTAGATTGTCATCCAATGGCGTCTGCTAAGCTTGGGGGCAAAGTTCAGGATATTCCTCATAATGTATGACTTTCTGCCCGAGCTAATGGAGAGGCTGAGAACGGGGTGTCCTGTTTGTTTAGCTGTTCTGTGTCTGTCGGAGGGTCACGATAATTGGGTGGATGTGAAACATTTAATTTTTACCAGGCAAAGAAAATAAGTGGGTGGTTTACGAAACTCACCACTTTAGGGTTGGCCAAAACATGCTGAATGATTTCTAGGACACTGTGATTGCTGCATGGGGGACATTGTGACCATGCTTTTATTTCCAAAACTTATTTCTTTGCCCCACAGTTTTGTTTGTTTAAATATTTCTGTAACCCCATTCATATGTGATAAAAAGGCATGGGTGGGTTGGAATAAAATGTCTATTCAGAAGAAAATGGCAGATAAGAGACCAGTGGCTAACAGGTGAGCTTTCAGCAAAGACCAGAATTTCTGTGGTCCTAGGGCGGTACTTGCCTCACAACAGAGCAGAGGTAGTTCCACCAAGAGAGCACTACAAATACATCTCTTTTATTTATATTTTGTGTAGGTTTGTTGTGGCACTCTTATAATCAAAGTGAAGCAAGTTTGAAGCCTGATTTTAAGGTAGTCCAGGTTTTTCTCAGCTAATTTGAGGAGAGCTTTGGAGAGCTTGCCCAACAGCCACCCCTAGTTGATAGTTATCTCAAAGTCCACCTTGGGAGAGGATGGACTTTGCTTGGATTGTGCCCCACGTTATTTTAAAGGGCATGCTTAGGGCCATTAGAGAGGCAGGCGGCAGGTGAGTGTGTGACCTTTTGGAGGCATTTCCTGCTTTCTCGGGGTGGTTTTAGTGAGGCGGCATTATTGACTCTTTCCTTGGTTGCTTTATTGCTTTGTGAGAGTATAAACTAACTGGCAGGAAGAGATTTCTTAGATCCCCTGCAGCAGACAATTTCTGCAAATGATACAAGCAAGCACTTGCTGCCCTCTCTTCCCTTCCCCACAACATGTCTGCATTTCCTGTTTCTCTTCCCTCTGCCCCCTGGTATCATCCGAATCAGGGCCTGGCCCCAGAAGCTGCTGATTGCCAAACTGGTCATTTTAGTGATTGCGCTACACCTTTAGAACTCCCTGCTGGAGATCTCCATTACCACCCTCCCCCCGCAGCCCGCTAGGAGTCCTTTATATCTTCGTCTTTCTTTCTTGCTACACATCCACTATAGAAGAGGACAGCGCAATCTGTTATCGTATTTGTCAGGTGGAGAGATGTAAGGTATCATAAACAACATTAGCTTGAATCTCCAGACGCTTGAATTGTTTTTCCAAATTGCCTCATGTTGGGCTGGAAATGTCCTTCTGCAGTCAGTCTTATTCCTGTGAAAAATCAAGCTGTTCCATTCTAAAACAAAAATGTAGCTTTTTAAAAAGTAAGAATGAAAAGCAATACAATAAAATGTGCAACAATACAAATTAAAACATAGAATCATGGAATTGTAGAGTTGGAGGCGACCCAAATGGTCATCTAGTCCAACCTCCTTAAATGCAGCATTGGTTCAAACAGATAAACAGATGGAGTGAAGGGAGAGTCTTGACAAAATAAGAAACTTCTTTAGAATCCATTTATAGACACTAAAGGATTTGTGGTGTGGAAAGCACAGCAATCTAAATGAATCCCAAAGAGGTTCCCTGTCTCCCTGCTCCCCACAGGCATATTAAATAATTCACCCTTCTACAATAGTGCAAAATGGAAGACAATTTAGGGACTTGGAAGGGGAAAGGCTGTGCAGGAGTCGGGGAGCTGTTGAGGTGAGAGCTGCAGTTGCCAAAGCTGGGAAGCAGCCCCTGAGCCTGTCACAAGACGACATCGTGAAGAAGGTGGCCTGTTAAAAAGTGGTATTTCAGGTGATGTAAGAAAGGCTCTGAGTTCTGCATTCATGCCTCTTCCTTTATTATTTCCAGTGAATCCATGTGGCCCATTGAAGCGAGGAATGCAGCCATTGCGAACCACTGTTTCACCTGTGCCGTCAACCGGGTGGGAACGGTGAGGCCTTTCAGCTCTCTGTGCTTTGAGATGCCACCAGTTAGGCTCCTGCTTGCTAAAAACAGAGCCCTGTGTGGAACTGTAGGGTGTAGCATCAAAATCCCCCATCTGCCCTGCCCCTCTAAGTGGCTTTTTAATGCTACTCTCCCCCGTTCTGCATCTTCTCAGCTGCCCTGCCGGCTTCTCTTCCCCACAGCAAAGAAAGTGAGTAGGTTTGTGAAGGTGTTGCTGCTTTGGGATAGCCCAGTGTTGTCAGAAGGTTCTGAGTAGCCAGGAGATGTTGTCTGGAACTGTTCTCCCTCCCTACGTCTCTGGTGGGCCTTTGGCCACCTTGCTCTGGGAGCCAGCTCCTTGAAGGTGGTGAGGACATGCACACTTGCTTCCTGCTGTCACGGATCGGGAGAAGGCATCAGTAGAAGGTGAGGCTGCCAAAAGCCCTTCCTTCCCTGTTTCGTAAGGAGCGAAATAACCCCCATTCACAGATGGGGTTTGCCTTTCATCCATCAAGGAAATCAATAGACTGAATGTGGAGACAGGCCGCTCTAGAGGATGCAAGCAATACTTTGCTTGAAAGCCAGACACAGCTGATTAGATTTAGAATGATAAGAATGGCTTCTGTGTCTTGCATTGTTCATTTCAAGTTTTTCAGGGTGGGTGGGGAAGGAGAAGAGACTGCCTGGTGCGAAGCAACAGTGCCATCTTCCTTTCATTTTGCACTCTTCTGCTGCCGTAAGGGTGGCTTGATGAATAATTCCTTCTGGGTGATGACTCTTCTGCTTCTTGCAGGAAGTTTATCCAAATCCCTTTACATCAGGAGATGGTGGAGAGGGTAGGTGCCTTTGTTTTCTTTCGTATGGAGAGTGATACTTGTGGGGAGTCTCTTTAGCATGGGGTGGTGATAGCATGCCAACAAGGATAGAGGTTCCTCCTTCCAACCTGGTTGTTCTCTTCTGTGGTGGGAAGAGGTTTGTCCAGCACCCTGGGAAACTCTGAAATGGTTTGTGGTACAGTATTGGCCAAAAGGGCCGAAAAGTTAACTCCTTTAATGTTGAATTCTGCATTTATATCTAATAATGTGTTTGTTCTGAGGTCACTGAAGACAAGAATCAGAATAGACAAATAACAGATTCATTAGACAGTTGTCTTGAACATTGTGAAACTGTTTGTGAGCAACAGGGTACATTTTAGGTACCTTTTGCTCAAACAGAAACTTGTTGCCCCCCCTTTCCCCTTCAACTCAACAGGACAGCAAGCAGCTTTTGAAAGCGAAGGCCATTTGAGATGGCACAGAATGGGGAGGGAGCGGAGGGCAAGACTCTTGGAGTCCCTGCAGCCAGTGGCGTAGCGTGGGGGTGCAGGGGGGGGTCGGCCGCACTGGGCGCAACATCTGGGGTTAGGGCAAATCCACGGGTTAGGGGGCGCAAATCCACAGGTTAGGGGGCGCAAATCCACGGGTTAGGGGGCGCAAATTACTTGCCTTGCCCCGGGTGCTGACAACCCACGCTACGCCACTGCCTGCAGCACCTCAAAGCCACCCATAGTTTCCATCTAGCCACACTGGCAAGTAAATGGGAAGCCAAAGGATGGGAGAGGCCAGTGCAGCCTCTCCTACCTGCTGGCCAACCTTCACTGTTCCTGGGAAATGTTTCCTTATCTGGCCTCCTCCTGCCACCTTCTGGCTTTAACAAAAGGGATTTATGCTGTAATAAATTTGTTGGCCATCTTTTTGTTACTTTTCTGTGCAAAGGAGGATCATAGGAAATCAGGGTGCAAATGTCAGATTGGTCTAGGGACCATGGGTGTAGCCAGGATTTTTTTAAGGGGGGGGCAGGCATTTTGTTAGAGGGGAGCAGAACCTCAGTTTGCTATGTATTTTTTGTTTTTATTGATTTAGGAGAGCAACTGCCCCTCCCTGCCCCCACTTTACACCCATGTTAAGGACACAAGAAGTGGTCTGCTACGGAATAAAGATCTTGGTCTATGTAGTTCAGTAATGTCTTCACTGCAGGGAGCTCCCTAGCACACCCCAACACAGCAGAATCACTTTCCTTTCACATCAGCCAAAGCCAGGGGTGGTAGTGGTCCTGCCTAATGCTGGGTTTGGTTGCTGTGCATTTAAGCCCAGCACCAAGCGAGACCAGTCTCCCTTTGCATTGGCTGATGTGAAGGGAGAGTGACCCTACATAGCCCTGGGTTCTTGCTTTGCATGGTCCTTCAAAGGCTCCTGACAACCAGCTGGTTGGAAGCTGCACAAAGCAGGCTTTGGGCAAGTTTTGTCCTTTCTGTCAAGGTCTGCCCTTACCTGTATGATGCAGGTGTAGGGCAGGTGGGTATGGTTTGCCCCAAACAGTCAAGACAGGCTTGTTGGCCAGAGGTTCCCCCCACCTTACTCTAACTGTTCCATCACCCTGCAGGGCTCCCATTTTGCTATATTCAATTTGTTTCTCTTGCTTCTTTGCTTATATATGAAGCCCATCGTGACTTTGGTCACTTTTATGGTTCAAGTTATGTGGCTGCTCCGGATGGGAGTCGGACCCCTGGCCTCTCCCGCACCCAGGATGGGCTTTTGGTGACGGAGATGGATCTAAATCTTTGCAGGCAAGTTGGGGACAAATGGAATTTTAAGGTAAGTCTTTTTTCATTAAGCAAACCCTCCTGTTTCTATCTGATTTCCAGTGAGGCTGAACTCTGCTGGCGTTCAGTTGAAATGCCAATTGGCTTCTATCTCTAAGTATATTCTGGAGGAGAGAGACTGTTCTGGAATGGTTTAAGATTTTTCTGGATCTGGGGCTGTGCAGTCAACAGCTCCTGAATTATACCAGGCTGCTGCATCTGACCCAAGGGTACCAGAAAGTTACCTTTAAAGTCTACACACTCTTTTGACATTAATGAAATGACCTCCTTTGGGGAAGGGTGTTGCGGGAGGGGGATAGTGCAGTATGTATATTTTACAGCATCTTTTATATGCACGTTTTAAACTACCCATTGAAAGTGGTAGGTGAAATTGCATAATGGACACCTACCTGCAATGTCTCCTGCATTTCACCAGCTTTCCTTGTTGGCGCAGTGAATGCCACACCCTGGGGAGCCAGTAACCACAAAAACGGCAGGTGTCTCTTGAAACAATGATGGTCTTTATGCTCACATTAGCAAGGAAGTCTAGATTTCTTTGACAGGAATGTGACAATCTTGAAGCTGCTTAAGTGAAGATCTTGTTCCCTCTCTCCATCTGCAATTCTGTACCCACTCACCTCAAAGTATGCCCCGTCCATCTCAGTGGAGCTTGCCTCCGAGTAAATGTTTTAAGATTCACTAGTTGCAAGCTTGAAGATCTCAAATAGTTTTCTGTAGCAGCTACCCTAATTGCTTAGGATTATTATTATTATTATTATTATTATTATTATTGTCAGGGGTTCAGGAGCAGAGGGACAGGAAAGGGAGGAAGTAGAGACCGAGGGAGAGGAATCTGAGGGAGAAGTCAGCGAGGGTAGCCATCCGAGGTCTCTAAGTCTCTCCAGTGAATCAGAGGATTCACAGAAAGGGGCCCCAGTGGTCAGAGCCAGGGGGTTGCCAGAGGGAACACCCCAGGAAGGAGGGGCCAGAGGGGACTCAGAGAGCAGCAGCTGGAAATCGGGACCAGCTTCCCCACCGGAGAGCAGTAAGGGGGAGGAGTCCCAAACATCGGCAGCAGGCAGCCTTCCGTCAGCGGAAGGACAGGAGTCAGGGTTAGCCACGCCTGCATCAGAGAGCGAGGTAACGGTCAAAAGGAAGGTCAGGGGGGACTTCCGGCGAGGCAGCATGGCGGCAGCAGCAGAAGAAAAGAGCTCCTGAAGCCAGCCACATTAAAAGGCTCTGTCTGGCCAATTCCCGGACCCCCAAGATTGCTGCTGCCAACACTGCCAGCGGAGAGGTATTGGGGGTGCCCGGGCATCTATCAAAGGAGCCAAAGCACCCCCCCACGACCTTGATTGAGCCGGAAAGGCACCCGACCCCCCCCCCAACAGCCGAGAGGAGCTCCAAAACCAAGAGGACAGTGGAGCTAACGCAAAGAGGGAGAAAGAAAGGGAGAGAGAGGAAGAAAAAGAAAGAAAGAAAAAGGAGCCCCAAATTTACCGTTGCTGCCCCCATCTCTGCCGACGGGAAAGCAGAGGAGAGGTAGGTGAGCACGGTGAAGGCTTCGGGGAAGAAAAGGGAAAAAAACGCACGTGGCTGAGCCCTACCGGGAGCTCCAGCGGCAAGGAAAACACAGAGAAGCTGCATAACAAAGGAGAAAAAAAAACCTACCCTTTTCCCCCTTTCTTTTCTTTTTTTTTAACTCCCCCTTTTTTTTAACCCCTTCCTCCCCCCTTTAAAAAGAATATATATATATATCTATATATCTTTCTTATCCCTCCCCCCCCCCATATACCTACTTTTACCACTTTTCTTTTTAAAAGAGGGGCCACTGCTGCTGCAGCCACCCTTTATTTGAATCTTTATATTTATTTCTATCTTTTCTACACACTACTTAAAGACACACTTTTCCACACACCCCCCCTCAATTTAAACCTCATTTTATTTCCACCTCAAACTCCCCTCTTAAGATTTAAAATGGCAGTACCCAGAAAACAACCCTGAACCATCACAGGCCATTTCCTGGGACTGCCACTTCGCCCCAGACTTTCCACTCTCTTTTACCTACCCTCTTTTACCTACACTTTACTCATTTTTTTAAAAAATAAAATAAAAAGCTCTATCTAAAGACAACCCCCTTTTTCTTTTTTTTCTTTCTTTTTTACCTTTAATTCTCATTTTTATCTTTTACCCGTACATTTTTAATTACTTTGTTACAAACAAAAAATAATAACAATAATTAGGGGGAAATATTATTATTATTATTTGGGGGGGAAAACAAAACCAAACCATACAATTATTATTCTTTTCTTTCCCTCTTTCTCTTTTTAAAGCTCTTGTTGGTTTGTTCTTGAAGGGGGAATCTTTCGCCCCCAGCTACGACCACCACTCTCTTTTAAAACAAAAATTTCCTCCATATCACTGCTATTGCTATTGATACTCTCCCCCTCAACTTCCCCCTTTTTTATTTTTCTCTCCCATCTCTCTCTTCACCCCTCCTCATTTTTTCCCTTTATTCCACCTTTCATTTTCCATCCCCAATTTTGTTTTCTATCCCTTTTATTTTTTAAAATCAACCCCCCCCCCTTTTTAGCCTGTTCATCAGTTTGTTTTTGAGAAGGGAGCCCTTTCCCCCCCACCCCCTCTTTTAAAATAAGACTCTCCCCCCCATACCATTGCAGCAGCTCACCCTCTCCCCCTCTCTTTTCTCCTCCTTCCTTTTCCCACCCTTCCCCTTCCTCCTCTCCTTTTCTCTCCCTCCTCCCTCTCTCCATCCCCCCCTTCCCCTAAAGGAAACGCATACACACATTCATATCACCCTATCATAATTTGCCCCCCTCATACTATAGCTAAAACTACTGCTGCATTCTAATACCGCTGATATTACTGTACTTTCTCTCCTCTCTCTCTCTCTCTCTCTCTCTCTCTCTTCTCTTTTACTCCAATCTCCTCTCTCCCCCCGCCTCCCCCCTTTTTCTTTCTTTCTTCTTTTTCTTCCCTTTCCCCCCTCCACCCTTTACATATACCCTATTTGTCTGCCTCTGTTTCTGAGTGCACTCCCAACCCCAACTTCCACCTTAACTGGACCCCAATACCCCTTTTGGGCATATACAACCCCCTCCTAAACACATATTTCCCCTGGCCCCACCCCTCTAATCTCTTGCATCTCTACCTGCTAACCCCCCTCCCTTTATATGAACTGTCTGTCCGTTAATATACCCATCTCTGCTTACCTGCCCCCCCCCCGCCTCGGCGGCACCGCTGAGGCATCTACAGAAGCCCTAGAGAAGTTCTTAAAACACAGGCTAGAAGTGACACAAATGACCACCTAATCCAAACGCTCTGTAAAAGCCACCAGCCAACAAAGCCTGATCAGCTCAGCAACCCAACAATACCCAGGAATCACCACTGCCACAACTCCTAACCATCACACGCCCAACCCCAAGAGGACGCCAAGCCAACCTCAAACCAAAACCATCAGGGAGACCGAGATGACACCAACCAGGGAGATGGCAAACAATGCTAAGATGGTAACTCCCCTTCAAGATGATGACCACCCAATAACGAAACGAGATCTGAGGGAAATGGAAGCACGATTAGAAGAAACACTGAAGGCCACAATGGCTCCCATGCAGGTACTAATCAACAATCTAACCTCCAAAGTGGAAGCTCTAGAGAACAAGAACCAAATGCAAGAAAGAATAATAGAACAATACCGGGAGGAGAACGCACGTGTGAACAAGAAACTGGACGAACTGGTAAACCAAATGGAAGCAGAACACAGAGAGATGAAAATTAAGCAAGCGGACCTTGAAGACCGCAACAGACGTTGTAACATCCGCTTCCGCAACTTTCCTGAAAAAACAGAGGAGAAAAGCCCAGCAGATCTAATTATACGCTGGCTGAAAAACACAATCCCAAGCCTGAAACTTGAGGCAGATGACTTGGAGAGGGCTCACAGAGCCCTAAAACCTATGCCAAAACCCAGCGCCCCCCCAAGAGACATCATTGTATGCTTCACACGCTACAAAAAGAAGGAGGAGATATGGCACCAACTCAGAAACTCAAGCAACCTTCGATATGGAGAAACCCCCATTCTGGCCTTACAGGACCTATCTCAGGATACCCTAAACCAGAGGAAAAGCCTGCGCCCATGCACCCAGCGTCTCCAACAAGCAGGGATCAAATACCGATGGGGCTTCCCCTTCCGCCTCATTGTAACAACCAACACAACACAACACATGGCTACCAACATACCTGAGGCCCTGCAACTACTAAAGAACCTTGAACTTGACCTCCCACCAGAATGGCAACCGACAAACCCACCAAGTGACAGCCCCAACCACGAGGAAACAACAGCAAACAACTGGACAACGGTACAGAAGAAAAAGATACAACAGAAGCGGCGCAACAACGCAAACCAATACAGGCAAGCATCATGCTCAGAACCGTCCCGCCGACCATACGACACAAGAAACCAGACCAAGATTAACCAAACCAATTCATCGCAGATGGACAACCCTACAACAACAACAACCGCAGCTGAATGAAGAAACCAGGAAAAAACCACAAACTGAAGGACTGGTGATTTCCCCCCCCTTTCCCCCTCTCCCCCCCAAACATAGATTTAGTTAACACCATCAGCATCCCCCCCAACCCCGCACCCCCACAGAAATCCCCACCCCAACACCAGTCCAGACGACCTCAACCACATTCCCCATCACCCACACCTTCAACACCCCCATACTCCATACTAGGGGAAAACAAATCCTCCAACCTTAATAACACAACCCACAATCAGGCTAAAATCTGATACCCAACCAGCACTATGGTGGCACCAGAGCGTACCAACACCCACATCCCCACCCCAACACACCAACAATGTTGCTTATAACACTGGCAACATTGCTTATGAACCTTATACCTGACAGCGACACTACAAAGTCACTTCACACTGTCTCGCTGATCACCCTCTATCGCAAACAACAGGGGGGATGGCCTGTCCTTGAACACGGCCTTCCACACCAGCTGAGACCTAGGACCAACTGGCTAAATGCCAGATGGTCTAAAATACCCCAAACAAACACCTATATGACTACATATAGGAAACTCTCTACAACTTACCCCCTACTCTTTAACCCAAATCTTACTCTAACCCCATTAGCCCCCCACCCACCACACCCTAGGTCAGCGCAACCTCACTGGTTCTTTAAACAACACGAAGAGAGAGACACAAGACAACCCAAACGGGTTGGCAGGGAATCGCCCCACATAATAGATAAGCAAGATGGCTAACCTAAAAGCAATCACATTAAATGTGAGGGGGCTGGGAAACCCCATCAAAAGAAAACGCATCACCTCATACATAAACACCATGAAACCACACATCACCTTCCTACAAGAAATACACAACCCACCCAAAGGCAGCAAACTCCTGAGCGACCCCCGCTTCAGTCAACAGTGGGTCGCACAAGGCTCAGGGAAAGCTCGCGGTGTAGCCATAATACTCAGTAGAGACCTGAACTTCACTGCCACAACAGTCCTCAAGGACAAAAAAGGCAGATTCATTTTCGCTAAAGGGACACTTGATGGCAAAATCAAACTGACAATCGGCTCCATATATGCCCCAAACACGAAACAACTAGAATTCTTCCAGAAGACACTAAACAAATTCTTCTCCTTCTCTGAAGGGGAAGCAATCCTAGGAGGGGACCTCAATCTAAATATGAAAGGTATATCCCTGAAAGATATCCACCCCACAACCCCATGGGCAACCTTCCTCCGAAGGAAACCCCCAACAATTAGGAACTCTTACAAGTTACTAAAAATGCTAAAAAACAGGGGTCTCTACGACATTTGGGGTGAGCAAAACCCGGGAGACATCAGCCACACATTCCAATCGGGACGCCATGATACAGTGTCCAGACTAGACAGCATTCTACTCACACAGGGTCTGATTCCCTCAGTAGAATCAACAAACATAGGTAACATTAAAATCACAGATCACGCCCCAGTAGAAGTCATCATTAAAATAGGAGAAGGAACACAAACCACCCCATCATGGTCCTTCAGCCCCATCCTAACTACAAACAAACAAATTAGAGAGAGTCTCACAAAAACCCTCCAAAACTACTTCAAGGAAAATGATGTAAACAATATAACAACCCCCCTCCTATGGGACGCAATGAAAGCGGTCACCAGAGGAGCTTGCATAAAAGAGAAAACATTCCTTAAAAAACAAACCTCCTCAAAAATTAGCAAAATAGAACAAGACATCACAGCCCTCTCATCACGCTACAAACAAACAGGATCTAAAAAACTCCTCAAACTTATAGAACAAAAAAGGAGAGAACTAGACTCCCTAGAAATTAACAAAACAATGATCAACATTCTATACTCTAAACAACGCTTCTACGAATATGGAGGGAAAAACTCCAGATTACTAGCAAATAGATGTAGGAAAAAAGCACTCAAAACAAGAATACACTGCATCACCAAAAAAGACGGCAACATAACATTCTCCCCCAAAGAAATAATCTCAGAATTTGCAGAATTTTACTCCAACCTATACACCTCCCGAAACCCACCAGAGAAGGAAATCAAAAAATTTCTAGCAGGACTGACCATGCCTACCCTAACTGATGAGGAGCGGGAATTCATGGACAGCCCTATCACCCCAGAGGAA